>NC_054386.1:25170341-25488068 GCF_017654675.1 Xenopus laevis
GGTGTCAAATCCACGTTTCGTGAATTTTTCTCTAGAAATTTGCAAAATTCGTGGCGAAACGGCACAAATTTGCCCATCACTAGTAGTCTGATCAAAATGAACGGCTCATTTGTGTAACTGTAGTACATGCATTTGGAAATGTGCTTCTCCCTGCCTTACCCATGTGGGATAATTCAACAGAAATAACCTTGAACTAGTGACGGGCGAATATATTCCATTTCACTATGCCACAAATATCTCGACTTTCCTGCGAAATGGGTAAAAAATTTGCGAACTTTTGACGTACATTAAAGTCAATGGCTGTCCGTTTAATTGTCCCAAGGGTCAGAACTGTCACGGGCGTCAGAACTGTCGCTGGTGTCAAAAGAATAGACGCCGACAAATTTTTGCCCAGCGAACTTTCGCAGCAAACTCACAAATTTATTCGCTGGCTGACAGGCGAGGAGCTTTGTCTCCTGTGGTTAAATTTATGCTACCGCATGAGACAGTTCTCCTCTTCTGCTTAGGAAAAAAAAATAAAAACCTTTCTCAAAACTTTTCTAAGCAGAAGAACATCAGAGCAGCCTCTTTCTTTCTCCTGATAAGTTCCTTGACTACTTGGTGGACAGAATGGTCAGAAACTGACCAGCAGGGGGCACTGTTGTAACAAAATTAATTTATATGAACAGTACATGTATCCTTTAATATCTTGGAATAGAAAATAAATAAATAATAAAAAAGTGTTTAGAATTGCATCCTCATGAACTTTACCTTAATTTATTTTAAAGGTTTACTTTTCCATTAAAGTAGAACTTGCGGTGTGAATAAATGCACTGATGCAGTTATCCTGCTTGGTTTCAGCTTCCTTTCTTATATGTTTAAACCAATTCGGAATAGTATAAATAGGAAGAAAGAGGGCGATAGGAAGGAAAATGAAGCTGATGACAGCAGGTATGTGAATAAAACTGGGGGAAACAGGAAACTGATGAAAGAAGAGTGGGTGTCATGATAAGCGTAGAAAATAAATGTATTGCTGAAAATGTGTTATACAGCTGAATGCTTTGTCAGTACCTATAATCATGTTGCTATGTGTTTCTGGGTGGCATTGTGAAGGGTAAGCTGGCGCTTTGCATTTAAAGGCCGTTATTTAAACAATTCCTCGCTGATTGCATTTCATAAAGCCATCAGAAGACTTTCTGGCCGAGGTTGGCCTTCACCTGACTGTTCAAGTGCTGCCGTGTTCCAGTTAAACAAATTACACCCTTTCAGCACCTCTGCAGGGGAAGCAGAGGCGTGATTGGAGATTAAAGGCAACAAATGATATCACTAGCCAGGCAAAGATTAACCTCTTTGATGCTGCTCTGTATTTTCTCACCTCATCTACTGAGGTACAAAGTTCATATTGATGTGTATAATAAAGGTTCAATATTTTCTCTCTTTGGATATCCATATGGCAGCAACTGGCAGTTTGTCATACCTGAAAATATCTTACACTGCAATAGCATATCATTGTAGGCAAAGGCATATTGAAATCTGGAGGAATTGTATTATTATTTCCCAGTAGTTTGAAAACAAGAGACACATTTTACAAACCTGGCCATTTTGAAAGTATTTTTTACGTGTCATATATTTTGTATTTTTTTTTATCTGCAGGTTGTTGAAATATTTGCAACTGTATGAAGTGTAAATAAGATGTGTGATGTGTGTGTCAATCCTACAAGGGCTGGACATGAAAGCAGAGGAGCCCGCACAGAGTAATAACAATGTCTCCGTATTAGCAAGGGAGCAAAAGCTTGCGTTTCATTCGCACTTTGTTTTTCTGCTGTACATCACCTAACAGTGGAGCCTCTATCTCAGATTGGGGTCATTTAGCACAGCTGAAGTGTATAAGACCAAGGGGGAAATATTGCTGACATTTCTCATTTGCATTATGCAGCAATTTGCGTAAATTTGCGTAAATAGCAGCAAAATTTAAAAAAAAACAACACAAATTTGTGGCACAAAATGCAAAGGCAATTGTTCATAAATCTGAAAACTATGGAGTTCTCCTCTGGAGAATTGTGCCAAACTTTTTTCTCCCTTTGATAAATATGTCCAGTTTGGGATTTTCTTTTATAGTGGACCTGTCATCCAGACACAAAAATCTGTATAATAAAAGTCCTTTTCAAATTAAACATGAAATCCAATTTCTATTTTTTATTTATAGCATTAAAAGCATTTATAGCTGTTGTAAGCTCATTTAAAAAATCTCAGCTGTCAATCAAATATTGTCTGCCCCTCCTCTATGCCAGTGGCATAGAGGGGGGGCAGACAATTACTTTCACTTTCAATTCAGCACTTTCTAGATGTCACTGCTCTCCACACATTCCATCCGTTCTCTTTACCATTTAATTGTGTAGCCAGGACATGGGGATGGACATTAGGTCCCCCATTCTGGTGCACAAACAAGATTCTGAGATGATACAAGGCTTGCCTTAATAAAACTGTCCACAAAATGGCTGCTTCCTGCTTGCTATAATTTTGAATTCCCAGACTGAAGGAAAAAAAATTCAAATAATTTATATAGTGTAATTAAAGTTCATTTTGCTTGACTAATGTGATAAAATAGGATTTGGAATATTTTTTTTGGGTGACGGGTCCCCTTTAAAGGATTTTATTTTTTGTCCACAAGGCTGAGCAAGTGGTCCATATGCCGCATTTAGAAAAACAATGCAGAGATTTTGTGAAGCTCTCGTTCAGAATAATTCACTTATACACAGGGAAAAAAGCATAAAAATGTTGGCTTTTGTAGGGAATTCTGAGACCAGAATTGCAAAATGAACTGCTGCTGAAGGGGTTAAAACTGGCAGAGCCAGAGAACCAGCACCTAATAAATGTCAATTCGGCACACTCAAAGAACACAAAAACATTCCAGCAAACTTAAATTTACGTCTCGAATCTGTAATTACAGAAATGCATTAATTATTAATCGACCAACTGCTGCATCCTGCCTTAAATCCCTCATCCTGCAACACGCAGCCACTATGGTGATTATACTGTGCAGGAAGCCTGTATCATACCGCCACTGCTGTGTGATAAGTATAACACATATTCACAGCGCCTGATAAACACACTGAAATCTGCTTCATCCTCGTTGTTATCCTTTTTGTCTTTTTTTTGTTTCGTTTTGTGAGGAGGGTACAACACGTGTGTCTAGAGTCTGTCAGAACCTAATGGCTTGTGTGGGGTCTTCTGATGAAGCTGCACAAACTCGGGGACACACACAATCACCTCTAAACCATACAAATTTACTATGAAGCAAAAACAGTACAATACATGTGCAAAGAATTCAGGGAAACTTTTTTTTAGATTACTGTATATACACCCAGGCATTCCTGTGGGCCAAATACACAATGCAGTGCCATGTGGTTTGCATCACTATAAGCACATAGGAAATGTCTGGCTTTCCCTTCCACATTCTTCTCTGTCCCTTGTATTCTCTCTGTACCATCTCTTATGTCTATCGCTCCCAGCGACATCTGCTTGGCTCTCCTTGCCCCTCCTGCTGCAGAGATGTTTGAAGCGATGGCGGACATGTCCCCTGGAGCGGAGCACAGGCTTCTGTCGCTGAATCAGTCAGGGTAAGGTTGCTGTGTCCCACTAGGCTCCAGACAGATGCTTTTCGGTGTATAAATCATACCGTATGCAGAAGGCTCATAATTACTGAATGCAAAGTTATACATAAATTAACCGTTCATAGAATGAAGCAATGTAAGAAGTATTGTAACGAAAGCATAAGACTAAAAAGAAAACATTTTATCAGTCAGATACGTTCACTATATAGAAGCCTATTTGTAATATTAACATATTTCTATGTTGGGAAAGTAATCACAAACTATAACAATGTCCACTTGGTCCCTACAACACAGACACTACCATCAATGCTATTGACAATGATTAATAGAATTTCTACAATCACTATGGTGGCTCTGCTGTCTTGCAGTGCTGGGCTCCGGAGTTTGATTTCAGTATTGGCACTATCTGCAAGGAGTTTTTATGTTATCCCTTTGTGGGTTTCCACCAGGAAAAGCAACTCATGATGCCAAATGTTGAATGATGCAATGAGCAAAAGCATAGAACTGACACGCCACAATAGAACTGACACGCCACATCATGTGCTTTAACTAAACATTCAGTATAGAATTCTCCCTAAAATAACATCATTACATTTATATGCCGAATTTAAACAGTAAACACTATCTTTAATTGTATAAAGGCATGGTAAAGTAAATTTAGCAAGACAGTGTCTGTATATATAAGTCAGTGGTCCTTGCTATCCACATACAATGTTAACAGACACAATAATTGTCTCTATAAAAATGGCTTTTCATTGTTTTGGCTGTTAATACACACAATGGCCATATTACAGTGTAATATCAAGACAGTTCCTATAAATAGTCAGTATGCCACACATAATCCTTCCGATATTTTTATTATGTAGGCTAATAAAATATACACACATGATAAATACAGTGTATTTATGTGCCCAGTTTTTAGGGTGTCCTACTGGCCCTTCAAATTTCATTTAAATGTCATCTAATAAAATGACTCCCATTTTGTAATCCTATAGCCAATATATTCCACTGGCTGTAGCATTCCAGAATTCTGTCTACTCTACAACTTTCCATTTCCTGGGATTCCTCCAACCTGCTATGTTAATTTTGAAAAGGGTCTAATACATAGCTAATGTATGTAAGGAAATATCTAGTAATCTACTACCAGCACACATTAGTGGTATCTCATTAGGGTCCCACCTACAGCCAGCTACTAATCCCACATGATAATGCAGAGCCAAGATTATGAGTAATCTCTACTCTATTGCTAGAGTTTATAAGTGATCTTGGCAATTTACTCTGTTACTGTGGTGTGCAGTTCTACTAAAATCCAGAGTTCCATATAAATTTTTGTCTCAAAAAGTGAAATAGGTCAAAAAAAAAAAAATCATACACGGTAGTCACATCCCAAAAAGGGCCCCCAGTCCATGAGCCATATGATTTAGTAAAGTCAAACAAAGGCAAAAGTTGGAAGCAACTTACTGTTACTTGAACCAGAGGAGCCCAGATGATGTAGAAAAAGTAGAAAACCTTTATTTAGGACATAATTACGTCTTACTTGTTTCATGCCAAGGGTGGGCACTTACTCATAGGTGATTGGCTAATTACCCTAAACCACACAATCATTTCTCACCATCCCAAAAAGCTTCTTCTGTATAATTTACCAACACATATTCTAACTTGTGTCCACCCCGATCTATCAGGCACATTCTATTTTACAGGCCTCCTGTTATGGAGGTGGCATTCTGGGAGGAAACACTGCATTACATGGGTAAAAACATTTGCTTCTTTTATGTGTTTTGTACACTTTGCACATTGCACTTGTGGTTATAAATGGATTGTCATGTGTATAGCTTTATTTATGTGAGGTAATATGTGTTATTTGCTGTGCACTTGCAGCAATTTTGCAGATTTTTTGTTATTTTTGGACATGTCTGGGCATCAGCTCATAAGCAGAGACATGGAAAGGTATGCTCCACTCTTAAGCGGTAATTTGGGAATTTAAAATCGGTACATTTTGAGTTTTGGCAAAGGTGTCCCTGATCCACTCTGTCTTTATTTTGTAAAAAGGAAAGCGCCTGTCATCTGCCTAATCTAATGCCTTAACAAACAGTACTGCAGATAATATGGGCTGGGGAAAAAAGCAGAGTGAGATGGCTATTAATCTTACTCAGAAGAACAAGCCAGATAGTGGCAGGTACAGATACAATGTGACCATCTGCTGCACCGCCAAGCCAGCCATGGTAGGAATATCACATCTGGAATCATACATGCCCTCTACAAAAGTCCCAACTCGCTGAGCTGGCCATAAAGTGACACATCCATGAATTAATGTTCATGGAGGCTCTTGTCATTTAGTGACCCTTCTCTGTAAAATAAGGATTAGGCAGGAAAATAACTGTATTTAAATCCTTATGTGTATGTTTCATTGTAATACTAATCAAAACAATTGTATGCAAAGATGTATTTATAATACTTTATTTCTGCAAGAGATGGTTATGAGTCATTCTCTGTCCCCTAACCAGTTGTGCATAGTGCAGAGAAATAAATATGATATGGGAGGTTTTTGTTCCTCATAATCAAACTAATAATATGTAATTATTTTGCCAATAACCCCCATACACCTACTGATTTGATTGGCCAAGGGGTTTTTACAAACCATTTGGCAAAGTCATGGTTTTTCAGACACACCTTAAAACTGACAAAAAAAAAGCTTTGAGGAAAAATTGGAATTATGTGATAAAACTAAACAAATCTTACACAAGGGAAGTAAAAATTCTTACAAATGTGTTCCTTGATATTCCCATTAGGCATTTCCAAGTGGGAAATGAAAAAGGTTTTTTGTTCTATGTTCTTAGTACTGTGAGCAGATTATTCAAGCAAACCACCGAGAAATGTATTAAAAGAATACTGCTGTCAAAATGCAAAGAATTGACTTTTTGCACCTAAAATGACAACGTCCCAATGTAATTATTTGATGATAGTATCCCTTTAGTGGATGATGCCTCATATTACTTTCAAAACTCCGCTTAACATACAAAGAGCTTCCGTTTCAGTCATCCTATGAGGAACTTAAATCCAAATTCAAATCCATAAACAAGCTTACTGTATATCCCCAGCTTCACACACAAAGCATCCAGTTCACATAGTCTCAATACCAATATTTACAGAAGCTTGTTACTAATAGGAAGTCTCTTACTATGTGCAGCTGCAGGTAGTCCATCAGTCCTGGAGCACTATCAATGCGTACAAGGATGCCGTCTTTCACAGTTGTACTGAAGCCCACAGCCAGGCGATCTGTTCGAGTGCTAGGCCTGTCGTTATGTGGCCAGGTATAGAGGATTAGACCCCCAATTTTCCCAAAAATATATGTAGCACCAGCTGCAAAACAAAGAGAAGCCAAATTAAATGTTATTATTTACTCATATGCACACACACACAGTCAAACACCCATTTTTTATGAAGGAAACACCAAGGTTAGATATAAAAATTATGTAAAGTTTTACCTTGCAATTTTTGTCCAAACTGTATTGAAGTTGGTTTTAGTGGGAGATATCTGCAGCACATGTAATGCCCAAACCATTCCCTACTTGATGCTACAGGGACTTACTGAATAGGTCTAGACAGACCAACAGTTTAAAGTATAGTTGATTTTTTCCATTGCAATGGTTTGCAGTCTAGCCAAACTTCATATAATCAAGGTCAGGTTAGGGATTAATTTAATTGGCCGCCTTAAAAATCATCATCATCACGACAAATAGGCAGTCATTACCTAGGAATAATAGGAATAATGAAGATGCTCTTTAATATGGACCGGTGCTCCCCATGGTGCTGAAATCAGCTGTACTGAAAACCAAGAGTTTTGCTTTATTGCCTCCACTCTGCACAGTGATGGCAGCAACAGCTAATTAGAAAGAATAATTGCACTAAATGATGAGCTTCCACAGTTATAAATAAAATATAATACAAAAGGGAAAAAATATATTTCTTCTCAAAGGAATCCATAAGAGAAGATTCCTGCAATATTGGGAGGGACTGCATTTGTAGGGAAAATATATTCAGTTTATTGGTCTAGTTTCTCTTTAGTTTTTATAAAACATCAAATAAGAATAAAGTTATTGCTAGCTTTGTGCACATAACACTCAATATCAGCATGTATTTATCAATGGGATCTGCAAAAGGAAGAGACAGTCAATGCAAGCAGTGCATTGTGCTAACATTATAAGATAAACCGTCATATTTGCTACCTGTTACATAAAACAGATGATAAAGTTATATTTTTTGGCATAAAAAGCAACTTCGTGACAGTATGCCAACTATATATGTGCCATTTATTTGAGCTTGGGGAAAAAATGAATGAAAGCAATAGGTGCCTCTTCAGTTACAGGTACAAACTGCATGCTCAGACTATGTAAGCATATTATTGTACAGTGGAACACACTTATACAGAGGCAAGTTGCAGTTAACTTTCCATCTGCCCACTAACCAGGTACCAGAAAGTTTAAATGTCCTCAGTATATAAAAGAGGTAGCAGAAAAGTTAAACGTTGCAAGCCATTTGGCTCTGCATTTAATTGGCAGTTGACAAATTATCTGGCTTGGGGTTGTTAGATGTTAACTTTGCCTTTAACCAAGATTAATGTGCAAGGTAAATGATATAGCGACATAGAGATAATCTCAGTCCCTTGTATATTTCTACACAAAGTAAATTGGTAGCAAACCTGTTTCTAGGAAGCTTGTAAAATAATCATTGTAAACTACCATGTAATCTCAGGCATCATCTCTCCAACTCCCACTGCTGCGCAAACAATATCCTATACTGTCAGTGTCTGTTCCAGCATCTTATCTGTTCCATGCCTCAAAGGCACCACATGTTTGAAGTTAATTAATCGGTAATTCTGATGCGCTAACGTGAGAGATAGAAGGTAGGCAATGGGGAGAAAAAAAGATAAGGAACAGAAGCGGTGTTCAGCATGCTGAGAAGGCACTTTTCATGCTAGAGAAGAGTGGAACTCCGCCTCGATGAATTGGTGATACATCTTCAGGTAGACAAGATGATTTCCAAAATAAGAAATCCAATAGGGTCACATGATGGAATGTGCATAAACTTAAGAAAGAGGAGGTGGCAAAAGATTATTAAATAAATGTTTCATTTTGTAAAGATAGAAACAAAGGTGCTGGAAAGTCATGCAGATTTGTATATGCATGGAAAGACAAAGTCTAAGCAAAGTCTTCATTTGAAAAACCATGGCAAAATGTCACATTGTGTTGAGAACAGGTTTCCTCAGACAGATAAGAATGGACAGTGTGCTCTCTCTGATTATGGTACGCCAGCTGCATTGAGAGAGAGATTCTTTTCGGTCTGGGTATCCCCAGCCAGGGTCAGAGTAAGAATGGCTAAAGTGCCATCAAGCATTTGCAAATCTCAGCTTTTTCTCTAACTAGTACAGATTTCAGGCACTCACATTTTCGAGGTAGAACCCCACATTTTGAGGTAGCTATAAACACCAGCATGCATAACTTGCATTTCATTGTGTAAATGACTATACAAGATTATTTTATCCATTCAGCACACAATTTATTTCTTTATGCCTCATGAGCAGCTCTATAAAAATGTGAGCTGAAACTAATGTGGTCCTAGAATGAAGCAGGGGATAAAGTAAGGTTGCAAAGACAGGCAGAAAAGAAGAGCAGGGTTGTAAAGCATCTATATATAACATTTGTGTGCAGCACACCTTGCTCAGGCATAAAATACCCATCTGAGCCTCTTTATGGATTTAATAACCGTTATTGTTTTATTTTCTGGAGGAGACACTAGCATCAGAAGAAGCAGGTGTGTGACAATAGGGGCTACCACAGACCCAAGATTATAAATGGGCCATGTAAGGTCCTCAATGATATGCAATTTCATGCTGGTTTGCCATCTTGTTAAAGAATTGGGGCTCCTAGAAATAGTGTGCAGTGATAGAATATCAATCTTCTGCAGAGCCACAATATTCAGGCAAGATACTGAACATGGGTGTAATCTGGAGCCTTGTAGCTGCCCAATCTGTAGCACCCTATGCTATACTGAATTATTGTTTCTTGGAGCACCAGAAAGTACTGGACACCCTACAGTTGTATCTCCTCATGCCAGCACCCATCCCCCCACCCCCCAAATCAGTATCTAAAACAATGTGTTTTTCTGAAGGTTTGAACAAAAGACACATATTCTACTTACAGCCTAGCCCCCTGATCAAAATATATGCTTGAATTGTCCAGACATAACAAAAATGCCTTCATTGATAATATACAAATGGGCTTTCCTATTTGTAAATAAACCAAGTAAACAGCTTGCCTTACTCAAAATTTGGAGGAAAGCTTCTTTATTTCCTATTGCTCTTCCCTTTTGTTCGGAGGATCATTGTAGGATCTTCTGTATATATATATTTCCATGCTACTCCATTCTAATAAATGTTTTCCAACCCCTTCTACTGTAGTTCCTCCTCCCACAAAATTTCAAACCATGTCCCTACTTTGGATGTCCACAAGAAAACCTTGACTCGAGTTTCCCCTGGCAGTGTCTCCATGGTGACAACAGACCACCTAGGAAGATAAATAATCCTTAAAGTTTTATTTCAAAGCAATTTCCAGCTGTTCTAAACTTTCCCATTTATCTCTTCAGAGTCTCAATTAGAGCAATTTCTTTTTTTGGCCTGATTTTTTTTTCCCTCTCCTCCCACCACCAAAGAGACTCTCTGGGTCCACCTGACGAAAAGTGTTCTTGCTTCATTAGGCGCTGACAGATCCGCTGCACAGCAAATTATCTCTAATCATTACTTTCAACTGACATCAAACCCTTATCCTGTCAAACTCATCTGCTGCTGCTGCTCGAAGTTACCTGGTTTGGACAAATGCGCTAGACTTTTATTGGCAGACATTGTCATTGAGAGCCTATTGCTCGTATCTCAGGACAATGGAAACTTTCTGTTCAGTGCATTGTGCTTACTGCACAAAAACAATACTTCTCCCTATGTGAAGGCACTGGTTATACATTTTTCACACAGTAAAGTGTTTTATACCGTAGACCTGGATAAATAAATCAGTGCTGTCTCGTATGTGCACCATTGCACCCCAACATTTTCGGTTTCCTTAACATGATGTCAATCAGTTTAAATTAGTTATGGGCAGACACAGAATTCACATATTCCACCAAAAATGATGGTTTAAATTAGCATTGTCACACAGTTTGTGTCATACAAAAAGCACATTTGCCTTTGGGTAGGCCTAGGGGTGGAGCATAGAGGTTTTGAGTTTAAAGGTATTATTGGGATTATGGGTCTTTTGGTTTCCCAATAAAAAAAAGAAAGCCCCACCTACTCCATCTTTTTTTTCCCAGTTAGCCTATTGGTCATACAGCAAACAATAAACACAGTGTTGTTTTGCCATGGTATTCAGATAGTTTTGAGTTACACAATATATTGACATGCATTGTTAAATTATTTTGTGCTCCTGTTTTATAATATATTAATGTTGTCAAAGCTGGGTGTTGATTTTGTGTCCTCAGTTGCTATACATATTTCTGCCTTTGTATCTTACATGCCCATCACCTGGTGATAGCTGGAATTGGTCATATATTTCTGAATGTAATACAAGACTGATGTTACATATGGATGTAAATTATGGCAGGAACATGGTTAAAATGATATTCAAAAAAGCTGTGGTTGAACTGTATTCCTCCCATTTTCATATGTATATGCCTATGTTGTCAATATCCATCGCCCTGCTCTATACAGTTGTATTAAGCAACACCCTGAGCACCAGAAAAAAAGACTGTGTGCAGAGTAAGGAATACAAATTCTTACTGAAAAGCAGTGATTTTGGGACGATCCTACCACCTTCAAGAAGTTAATAAAAAAACGCTATGCACAATTAATATTTGCAATGTAATAACTGTCATATGAATGTTATTACAACACAAAATGTGAATTTTGTGCCCTTTATGAATTTTCATAAAACCAGCCAACCTAATAAAGTTTTCTGCAGTTGTTCTGACAAAAAAAAAAAACAGAGGCAAGTGAATTGCCAATTATAGAAATTAAATCATAATACAGCCTCTCTCTTTTCCCATGGGGATCAGGAAATGGCAAATATGTTGTACAAAACTTTGCCTCTCCATCAAATCCTTTTCACAGCAAGCATAATCTATTATATAAATATCTTGTAAATTATATCCTTATAAACGGTGACTAGTGATGTCATCAGTGATAAACGGTGAGTAGTGATGTCATAGTCACATGACTCCCTAAAACTTGTGTATTATAATAAATAACGTACCCTAGTTTGCAAAATATGAGGATATTAGAATTGAACTTTCATGAGTTTCATGACCTTCGGCCTCGTGTTTTTATATGGTCGTGAAACTCCTCTGTAACTTATAATATCCTTATATTTTACAAGAGGGGGTACTTTATTCACTATATTTATCCCCATATAGACAAGTGGGCACAATCAATTAATTAAGGTAAACAATGAGCATCTTGTACTAGTAAGTAAGTTTGAAGTCTAAGAGTGATGATGAGATATAGTTTGGGTTACTGGGTTACTGCCTGGGTTGGGGGTATTCTGCTATAACTTTTTGGTGTCGTTTTTTATTTCTAAATTACACGGTTTACACTGCAAATAATTAATTATACCATGTAAAATTTCATTCCTAACCCAAGTCTATTTTTCTAGTTATAATATTGGTGTGTAGGCACCCATCTCAGGTCATTTTGCCTGGTCATGTGCTTTCAGAAAGAGCCAGCACTTCACAATGGAACTGCTCAGATAAGCTATTGTTTCAATGAGACATGGATTTTAACTTTTGAGTGCTGTTCTTATATCTACCAGGGAGCTGTTATTTGGTTACCTTCCCACTGTTCTGCTGATGGGCTGCAGGGGTGGGATCATATCACCCCAACCTGCACCCAGAGTAAAAATTGACTGAAGTTTATCAGAGCACATAACATGACTGGGGTCACCTGGGAAACTGACAATATGTCTAGCCTCATTCAAAATTAAATATAAAAAATTCTGTTTGCTCTTTTGAGAAATGGATTTCAATGCAGAAGTCTGCTGGAGCAGCACTATTAACTGATGCATTTTGAAAAAAATATGTTTTCCCATGACAGTATCCCTTTAAGCATACACTTCTGGACCACAGAATCTGGCACACAAACTAGTACTAGTCCAGTCAAATCAAGCCAGATAAGAGAGTTCAGCACATTTCATGTTAGTAGGCCTACATACCATCTGTTATTCAGTATTGCCTTGGAAAAGGGTTGTATTTCAAATATTTTAAAACATTTTTTATTAAGACAATGAATTACTTGTACTTTGAATTGCTTATCTTTTTTATAAAAATAGGAAATGTATCCAACTATAAGACAATTAGGCTGATAAGAAGAGAGGCATGTATACCTCTGCAGAATACTGGCATTTACAAGTGCCAGCCTGATTTAAGATGCAAAAAAAAGCTGCCTACAGCTGTGCAGATACAAGGCATTGTCTGGCTGTGGGCACCATTCACCATGCAAACGTTAGGCAGCACATGGGATCAAAAGCAAATGTGTACCACTCTGTGAAAGCCTAATTGTAACACAGCATTCGCTAAATCTAGCATGGAAACAAAGCAATGCCCACTAATCCTTTTATCTGCAGCCATACAAAGGATTGGGCACCACTGTCACTCTTTACCCTGATGTTTAAAGGACCAGTTAGACCATAAAAAAATGAGTGTTCTACGTGCAATTTTATATCATCCACTTGCCATGGTAGGTAAACCACCCTAATATGCACAATATGCATAATATTTTCATATTGTGTACCTACTGTTAATTAACAAATGCAACATGCACAGTATTCCAGCGTTTACCACTTGTTACAGCTAATACTGGGTGTGAGAAAAACAACGCACCCTGGTGATCCAGTTGTGCGGCGGGCGACGCCCGCCGCGCCTCTTCGGGTGCCATTGCGGCTACTTAAGGCGCGCGCCTGGGTCTCGTTGGTAATATTGACACGGGCGCACCGGCGTGATGACGCCAGTGCGCATAGGCGCGAAATTCAAAAGGGTATTTAAAGGGATCCCATTCATTCACTCATTGCCCGTGATAAGTTTATCCTGTGGTGCTTTTGAGCCTTGTGCTATCTGTTTGATCCTGTTCCTGATTCTGATTGATTCCTGTTGTGACCCCTGCCTGTCTTTTGACGACTGTACTCTCTATATCCTGACCCTTGCCGGATTACCGACTCTGATTCTGCTTAACCCTCTGATTGACTTCCTGGTTTGACTCTTGCCTGCCTGACTACGCTTATTCTCTGCCTGCCTCGACCCGGCCTGATTCTGCCTAAAGGTGGCCATAGACGCAAAGTTCTGCTCGTTTGGCAACATCACCAAACGAGCGGATCTTTCCCCGATATGCCATTAACGAGCATGGCTATAACGGGGGTAATCTGATTGTTCGGCTGTGTGGCCAAACGATCAGATTACAATGTGCCATAGGCTCCGGCGGAATCGGTCGGGTCAAATCAAACCTGATCGATCGACCAAACGACCGATCTCCGCCGGACGAAAGATTTCGGCAGACGCCACACACGATCCAAAAATCGTACGAATCGAGGATTCGTACGATAGGATCTGTGTGTCTATGGCCACCTTTACGTTTTGTACTGTGACCTTCAGCCAAAGACTCTTGCTTACAGTTGTGCCCCTTTGTCTGTCCAGAACCCTTCATCTTGCACCTCTCGTTTTAAGACCTGGCGGCATCTTAGTAGCTGAGGGCTCCTCCCGAAGCCAAAGGCGGCTGCTACAGGCAGGAGCATGAGCCGAGACCAGGGTGCTTGGCATCGGTTCTGGGTTTAGGGTGCCAACCGTCACACTGGGGTTGTAAACAGGGGCGATCCTGGCCCCTCCGCCGCCTGAGGCAGCAGCAGTTGCTGCCCCCCCTCCCCCGGAAATTAGCTCTTAAAGTACCAGGAGCAGCATTTTTGCTGCCCCTGGTACCTTAGTGGGGCGCTGCCGCCTGAGGCGACAGCCTCAACTTGCCTCATTGGCGAAGCACCCCTGGTTGTAAAATACACAAAAATGTAGGCTAGACCATTTAACTTTATATTATTGCTTCTAGCAGCTGGACGCCATATGCAGAATGGATTAGGCCAAGCACTGACAATCTTTTGATCATCCCCAGCATTAACATAAACATAATATAAAAAATGGGGGTGTCAACAAGTTACACACAACTTAATTTGTAATAAACAATTATTTTTTATTATTATTATTATTATTATTATTATTATTATAATATAACAAATATGGATTAGAGAATAAAAAATCCATTAGAGGGATCACTGCGTAATCTAATTAATTGTATTGGTAATTGTGCATGGTTGTGGATTCCTTGCACACAACTTAATTTGTAACAAACTATTATTTTTTATTATTATTATTATTATTACTACAATAATATAACAAATAAGGATTAGAGAATAAAAAATACATTAGAGGGATCACTGTGTAATCTTTCTAATTAATTGTATTTGTAATTGTGCATTGTTGTGGATTCCTTGCTTTTGCCTATAAAAATACTTTTTATATTTTGGGATTTTGACATGCCATATCGTTTTGTAATACTGTACATATTGGTTATACAACTTTTCAGATGCCCTTTTGCATTCATATTTATGTTTTACCTTTGCACCTTAGAACATGTGGCAGATAAGATGCTGTAAAGTGTAAGCTTTGAGGTGTTTTTTCAGAAATTTGTTTATAAATGCTCGGAAGTTTAGGAATTGTTGGGTAGTTTCGAGAAGAAAGACATTTGTAATTTGTCAAAATGTGTGCTTTCCAAAATTCCATGTTTTCTTGGATCAACTTGCAATGCATACAATACATGCAGATTTGCAAAGCACCAGTTAAAACATTATCTATTTCCTATTTCCCCTACTTTGGAGTCCCTACATGCAATCTATGGCAACCATCTGCATATTAGGCATCAAACGCACCTGCTTTAAAATTATCAAAATGCATGTACAGTGGATACCATGGAATCTTTGGTTTATATATAAGAATTCTCGAAAGAGCACTTATCAATACTTGGGGGCAGATTTATCAAGGGTCAAATTGAAAATTTGAATTTGAAATTCGAATTTTCGAGTCAAAACTGGCTCAATTATTCAAATTTGATTTGCGTTTTTTCAAGAAATTCAAATTTGATTTTTGAGATTTATAATACTCTGGCCCTTTTAGAACTTGAATTGGACTATTCACCACCTAAACCCTGCTGAATTGTTGTTCAAGTCAATGGGAGACATCCAGGGATCAATTCTGAGTTGTTCGCAGCCTTCCTGACATTTAAGTTTTCGGGTCAATCCTTTCACCCGAATTTCAAAAAGTCAGTGTTTATAATAAATTTAGATTGGTCGAATTTCGAGTTCATGGGAGTTTATGGGAGTTTTAAAAAAACTCAAATGAATTCAAAATTCAACCTTTGATAAATGGGCCTTCCCTGTAATTGACAGTATAATGAGGATGAGGAATAAAATTATGTTATTTCATTAGCACTGCAATGCTTTACTGCAAAGGGGAGCAGCAGAATTCTAAAGTGAAATTAAATAAAAACAGAAATGCAAAAATGTGTATTGCATTGTTATTCTTGCCATTTACAGATAAGGCAAAGCACTTATCAATGTGGCGGTCAGTGTAACAAAGGGGTGTCCAAATGTAGATTGGGTTTTACTAGTAGACATTTAGCTGGTGATCAGTAGATCTCAAGACACTGTCAGTACCGTAACTAGAGGGGGGCGGGCCCTGGTGCGTGACTCGCAGCTGGGCCCCCGTCCCCCTCCGTACGACCTGAATTTCAGCCACTGGACACTGACAACAAATAGCTTGTCTAAATCACCCTCCTGTTCCATTCAGATATTTTTTATGTTAAGGTTACATAAGAAATAGATGTTTAAATATAACCATATATAAATCAGTATTTAAGTAATAGTTTCCATGGAACAGAATGCTAACAATGCTTTTATGGATGCAGATCATAATGGAACAACATCACTAAAAGCTGATCCAGCATCAGTAAAGAATGGGCACTCCTGATGTAACCTTTAGTCATTGTCCTCTGTAACAGAAACAGCCCGACAGTGAGCCATGGATATCAGTGTGAGGAGGAGTAGGGTGGCACATAGCTGTGTATATCATTGTGAGGAAAGGAAATTGCATATAGAAATGTACAGTATACTAGTTAAAGTAGAAGCATGGTAACAAATAGCTTCAAAAGAGGAGCAGGTTAACAGTGTGTAGAGACTTCAGCCAGAGAAGGTTCTTTCAAACACTGCAGGGGATCTGCTGCCCCCAATCACACACACATTTCCATTTTAATGCGGTATTTCTAAACATACCCGATATGCTCGTTCTGTCCGGTCTTATCCCCATCAGGCGAGAGAAAATCAAGCAGAAAACTGTGGGCAGGGTTGAAAATGGACTATTTGAAAGAAAATAACCCCTACTTTCAGCACCTGGGTGTGTCATTAGTAACTCCTCACTTCATTGATATTCATAGGCTCACAAAATGGGGTGTGTTTTTTCTAAAGGGGGGGGGGGCTGCTCTATTAACCCTTTCTTTGCTAAATGGGTTTTGCCATGTGTGTGTGAAAAAAAGAAATGAAATATTTCATTCAAGAAATATGAATTGGTTGAAATGGCAAAACTATTTATTGGAATATTCAAACACGGATTACACGTGAGAAACATTGTTTCCAAAGAACTACTAGAGGCAATATGCAAGAAGAATGAGCCACCCACAAACAGATAATAATATATATAATGCATAATGCTTTGTCTTTGCCTTGGGAGACACACTTCTCTGATTATCTAAATAGGTTATTTGTACACAGATACATGGAGACAATTTGTATCATGTTCCTTCAGTGCTGCAGACAGCAAACACACCGCAATACAATGTACCATTACTGATCTCATGTGTCTTCTAGCTTCCTACAAGTCTTATCTGTATCGCACAGGAGGCACAGAGCACAAAAGTGCTATCAGTTTGTAAATGGCTTTAATTTCTGACCAAAGACATTAGGATTCAGCTACATTACCCCTGTCTATTTCAGTTAAGCCGTGCAGATCAGGCATAAATATCTATACAGGTGCCAAAACCACAGTTTATTCCCTTATCCTCTTATCTTAAGAGATAGTGTCACAAAAACTGAGAACTGGGAGTCTTATACGAGATCCCACACATTCAGATTTCTGTTCATGTCTCTCATTTGTACTAATTAACAAAATACAGCTAATTATTTCAGAGTAGCTCTGGAGCAATCAGGGTTATTAGTAACAATACAGAGGGATGGGCGGTGTGCTTGCTCTGCTCCACCGATTTCAGATGTGATTACCTCCTATTGCAGAGCTCAGTGATGGAGATTGGGTTTTGGACAGATTTTATCAAAACTGCATCAGAGAAGAGGAGGATCAGAACTTAAGGGATAAGAGGATGACATATGACCAAGGAAGATACAAACCTCATCTTTTTATTAAATTATATAACACATATGTATTTTTACATCACTGCAACGCCCCATCAAGGGCTGCAGCAGAGATCAAGCAAGTAAAGGGTAGAATAGATCCTGTAATCCCTGGGGCAAGAGGCAGGACAGGGGGAAGGAAGGAGAGAAAATGAATTGTCGCAAGAAAACTCTTTCCTCACTGGGCTACTACAAACAGGTAAAAGGCTGACGGGGACAAATTAGATAAAGAACTAAAAGAGACAGTCTGTGTGTAAGAATGAGAATAAGAGTCACATGGAAGGAGGGAGAAATGGCTGGAAAGGAGAAAAATGAAACACCAAGTTCGGGAAAAAGGAGGGGGTAACAGCTTTCTCCGGGACCCTCAGCAGAAGCAGTAAACAATAAGCAAAACCACGAACTGCAAATCTACAGAAAGAAATGTTTAAATAAACCCTTAGCTTAATGCATATGAATGATATATCCTAGAAACTAGGGATACACCGAATCCACTATTTTGGATTTGGCCGAACCCCAGAATCCTTCGCGAAAGATTCGGCCGAATACCGAACCGAATCCTAATTTGCACGGTAAAAGGGTAAGGGTAAAATATTTTTTACTTCCTTGTTTTGTGACAAAAAGTCACGCGATTTTCCTCCCCACCCCTAATTTGCATATGCAAATTACAATTCGGATTCGGTTTTGGCTGGGCAGAAGGATTCGGCCAAATCCGAATCCTGCTGAAAAAGGCCAAATCCTGGCCGAATCCTGGATTCGGCACATTCCTACTAGAAACAAAGTGAAATTCAGAGAATGGAAAGTTAAACTGAGTAAACTGCACAAAGAGCAAGGCGAGATGAAACGAAAAACAAACACAGAAAAGAATAGGATAAGAAGTTGGGAATTTAAGCTGAATCAAATGATACCAGAACAGGAAAAAAAACAGGGCAGAAAATAACTGCACTCAGAACAGATTTAGGCCAAAGTGACAAGAACAGAGAGAGTAAGGGCAGAGAGAGACCAAGAACATGTAAAGGACAGAGACCGATATATACAAGCAATGGGACTTAGGCCTGTGCCAGACAGCAAGCAGAACATCGTAAGAAAAAGTAAGAGAACAGAAATAGGACTGAGGTATTAAAACAGCAGATTTATAAAAGATTATAGTTTTCACCGAGTGATAATATATACAGGAGGGAAAAAACAAATAGTTTCAGAATTTAATATCTTTTCCAAGTCTCACCACAGGGGCAGACTTATCATATACAGTATTTATATATATATATATATATATATATATATATATATATATATATATATATATATATATATATATATATATATATATCCTAATATTTTTTTTTTTGCGGCCACGCTGGATTTGTATCTGGCACTGTCCTAGCCACAGCCCCCCACCCTACCAATTAGCACATACTCATTATAGCCTTACTGCAACCCTAGGCATGTTTCCTCCGATGCCTATATAGAAATATATCAGGCTACTGTTATGCAAAAAAAAGATAGATTTACCAGTTTTGTTTTTGCCCTAGAGTTACTTGTTTCATTGAAGAAAACAAATGGTTTAAATACTTAGAGACCTATTTATCAACAGTTCCATTTTAGTGGTTTTAGAGGTGTTTGTAACCAGGAATAAACTCACTTTCTCTAAAAAGCACGAATGAAAAAAAAAAAAAGAAAAGCTGAACAATCCAAAAAAAATACCTCTAAAAATTTGAGTTTTAAACCTTTGATGAAAATTAGGATAAAAAAAAAAAAAAATCAGAAAACCTTTGAAAATCCAAATTGATTAAAAAAAGGTCCAATAGAATCAGCACAGCTCCCACTGATTTCTATAAGAGCTTGACAACTTTTACCTGGTGAATTAGACTGGAACTACAAGGTGAGAGGAAGCGCAGGCGTCATGTCAGATCCGCCTAATCTATTGAAAGTAATACAATGTCGCATATATAAACTGATTGCATCCGACACGACTGTCAGATGAAGATGCAACGTGCAGCGTTGCAGCGATTTATCCAGTGTAAAAACCAACTTTAATCCTTATAGTTTTTTGTGGTTTTTACACTGGATAAGTCACAAACGTTTAGAGTTTTAAAGAATTATAGAAAACCACAAATTGTTTGAGATTCGAGGGAAAAAAAATTAATAAATGTTAGTAAATAGGCCCTTTAATCTCCATTAGCAACTTGCCCTATATATGCAAGATTCAGAGAGGTGTTAGAGCCCAGTGTTGCTGCTGAACTCCAACAACTCACAGAGCAGAATGGCGTTCCGCTCCTGAAAGCACCAAAAAACATTTCAACTAACATGTATTTTCACTGACATTGAACTGATTAAAAATTCCCCAGTTTGATATTTGATTAATCTCTTCCACAGACATGCTCATTCTTTTCTGGTGACTATGAGTAGAATTCTGGAAACCATGAGCCAGTTCTTGGATCAGGCAATTTTTAAATCTTGGGACTGATGGCCCGAACGAACAGAACAAAAGGAAGGCAGCCATGCAGGGTATGGCCCCTCATACAATATGGTTGGTCGAATATTATACAAGGTCAATCAGTGTGGGTTAAAATAAAGAGTGACTGATAGCAACACAGGCAAAAAGATGAAAATACAAATGGGTAATAAGACGGTTAGATCAAAAGCAGAAACGAGTTTGGATAAAGACACACACACAGAAGAAGTGAGTTAGATAATCTGAAACAGATCAAAGTATATTCCATTCTTTCTTTTCTGTCCTCTGAGCGTGTCTTCATCCAACTTTTATTTGCTTTTGAGCCCACAACCATATTAAAATAGAGTGGGGCAAAAAGGAGAGCTGAGACTGGGCTAAGTCAAAAATAATTACAAACACACACTCGCTGATATCCAGGCAAGCTGTAGTGGACATACACTAGAATTAAGCACTTTCAAAAACTGACCATTTTTACTTTGTTTTTGAAATTAATGTTATAATACCGTACTTCATCAATTTTAATATTTATCCCCCGATGCAACCAAATCCTTAATTGCCTGACAAGAGAATATGAAGCACTCCATTTGAAAGCATTGGGATTCCAATCAATAACTCATAATGTGTGTTGGGGACATACAATACAAATCTTTTGGTTACATAAGAATCATCATATCCTGATGGAGAATGACAACTACAAATTGGAGGATTTTCATATATGTTCTGTATAACTTTACTTTTAAATCAATCAAGACCTACAGAGAAGCAGCTACAACTCAAAATGAGACAGGGCAGTGGAAAATGTAGTTAAAATACAGAAAGGCTGCAAAATAAAATTAAAGTCAAAGGAGTAAGACCTGAATTGAAACAGAACTAAAATCAAATCAGACCATTAGCAGGAGAAAGACTTGACAAGAGCAGAAAACAGTAACACAGGGAGGCACATTTATCAAGGGTAGAATTTTGAATTCATGAGTTTTTTTTTTTTTTTTAAAAACTCCCATAAATTCAAATTCGACCAATTGAAATTTATTAATAAAATCGAATTTTCTCAGCTCGGACGAATTGAATAGACCACGAAAACTCAAATTGAATTTGATTCGAATGAGAAAATCTGTATTGAATTTAAAAAGCTAGATTGGAGTTTTTTTCTCCAACAAATCGACACATCTTCGGGCGACTAATCTCACTGAAAAGCCTTCCCACCGGTTAGAATCGAAATCACCGGCGGGATGGCACTTGGAGCGTTTCATTTTCCGAAGTTGCCTCACGAGAACTACACGGGCATTTTGACATGCGATACCTTCTGTTCTGACGCGAGGAAGCGCAGGCGTCACGTCGGATCTAAGGTAAGTAATAGGAATGTCGGACATTGTTGCATTGTGCATTCATCGCGACGTGACTGTCGGATGAAGACACAACATGCAGCGTTCATGCATGCTGCGACAACGTCCGACATTCCTATTACTTACCTTAGATTAGGCGCATCCAACGTGATGCCTTCGCTTCCTTACGTTGCGTCGGAACAGAAGGTATAAGATGACAAAATGCCGGTGTAGTTGTACCCTAAGTCCCCTTCGCACTATTATCTACAGCTACCAGCTATAGCTAGGTGTTTATTTTTTGCTAAAGGGTTAAATTCTTCTTTAAAACACAGTGCTGATAGGTAGTGATGGACGAAGTTGTCCGGTTCCATTTCGGCCAAAAAAGTCGCAAATTTACAGCGAAATTTGCAAAGCAGCGAAAATTTTGTTTTGACGCGAGCGACTATTCCGACGCGCGTCCAATTTTTCTTGAATTTTGTGCCTGGTGAATTTATTCGCCCATTACTACTGATAGGCACCCCAACCACATGCAGTGTTTTCTTTCACAAACCACTATGATACATTTGCCAGAATATATAATATTATAGCCTATAATATTATATATTCTGGCAAATGTATCATAGTGGTTTGTGAAAGTATAGGCGCATATTTAAATATGGGAAGGGGGGGTCAGGAGACCAAGAAATGCCCTGGCAGAAATGAACCGGCAGTTTACAAAGTGGCAGCAAGAGAGGGATAATATATGATTAGCTGTATGTGCTCATGTCAAGTCAATGGCAAATACCCACCGTGGCCGCCGCGCAAGGAGCTCGGGGAGCGATATATGGACACGGGTGGCGGCTGCTGTCTCCCCGCGTGGAAATGGAGATGGTGCTGCGCGTGGGAGAGGAGGGTCCCACCACAGGAAGTTCCCGCCAACACAAAGCCCCACAGTAGGGACCAGAACCAAGGTGAGCCGGGCCCCGGGCTGGGTGCAGGGAGATCGCTACCCGGGCGCATGGTATCAGCGCTGCGTAATCCGTATGTGCCAAACGTGCCAGGGGCTCATGATTCTGCCCCTTTACATCCAGAACTCCCTTAGGAAGACTTCGTGCCCCACAGGCACATCCTGGGAAGCCAATTTTACTCCTCTGTGCGACAGACGCACTAGCGCCGAGTCCTGTCGCTGCAACGTGCCAATCCGATGTATTCTCTAGGGCAGACTTGTGCTGCTCGCTGGCCTGCTCCAATGGGTTTCTGTTACAGTCGAACTAGTTGTACGAGCTCAGGCTCCGCTCCACACCAGGTGCCCGCACTGTCTGACAAGCTCAGGTGCTCCAGGAGGCGAGGCTCCCTGATGGGCGTGGATATGCAAATAACGCTCCGCTGATGATCCAATCAGAGCGCCTCTGTGCACCGTCTCCGTCCTGGGGTTGAAGTAAAGGAGACGAGGCGTAGAAGAGTCTGTGCAGGAGTGAGCGCTGTCCGCGGGCTGGGTGCTGATCGGGAACTCTGTCTGTCCCACTGCGCGGAGCTTGTATTTTACTTTTCGTTCACTTGGATGTGTCCAAATAATGGTGTCAGTGCGTCCAGGACTAATCTCGGGTTTGGCACTGCCCACCACTGGAAATTGATTTGCGTGCAGACTCTAAGCTGAGTAGCTATACAGCGCTAAACAGACGCTAGTCTGGTGCTAAACTGCGAACTTTTACCCTCTCTCTGCGCACGCACAGCCTCTTTGTCTGGGAGGCTTCCTACTCAGCTCTAGTTCTTTCTCCGCTGCTGTTACTCTCAATATTGTCCTTCTTTCTGTAACCTCAGTGCTGTCTCTGTTTCTCTCATAACTTTAGCACTGTCGATACTGAGCAGAGTGCACCTGAATAGCGCAGGAAACCCTTTCTTGCACTGGAACTGGGCGCAGCGCAGGACTGAGCCAAATCTCTTGTCTGGGTGTGAGCGCAGCTGCCTTTTATTGAGGAGGGTTATTGAATGGGCACATATATTGGACCCTGCATGGTCTTCTGTCTTTTAGCGCTGTCTGATTGCAATTACATTGGGTAGTCTCCCTGCTCACGATAAGGTGCTGATGCTAAATATTTCCTTTAGTCAGGTGCTTGAGCTTAGCACTGTCCTATCTACCAAAGGTTAAACTGGGTGTTGCCCCTTCTGGTGGACGATTCTCGGTTAGATGAGCTTTATATACTTATTTTTTTCTAACAAGAGGACAAACTTAAAATGAAAGAAATGAAAATGTAATATTAGCTTCATCATAATGAAATACAAAGTTATCTAAATATAATCAATTAAAACATTCTGTACGGTTCCTAAAATAATCAAGTTTATCGTCACCGTTCCTCTCCCAGCACCCGTTTCTCCTCATTCTCGCTTCATGTAGGAGTTGGGTGTCAGATGAATGATCCAATATATCTTATAGGGGGGCTTCTTTTGCCTAGATGTATTAGAGCTCACAATTAAAATCACCAGACATGTCTCTCTACTTGCAGAATTTGCGCAAAAGGCAGTTATTTTTTTTTTTAGATTTTCTTTGTACTAGAATCAGTTATTTGAGCTCTAATTCATCTGCTAGGAAAGGAAGCCCCCCTATAAGAAATACTGGATCTAACTGTCCATGAATATCTGACACCCAACTCTTGCATGAAGACAAAATGAAGAGAAACAGAGGCTAAGAGAGGAATAGTGAAGATGAACTTGATTATTTCAGAAACAATGCAGAATATTTGATTGTATTTAGAAAGTTTCTTATTTAACATAGTTCCCATTTAAGTGCAGATCATGAAGCATGGTCTCTGAGCTTCTCACTTTAATTTGTTGATTGCAAGGAGGTTGGTAGCAATTAAAGGGCAACACTCCTAAATTACCTGCAGCCCTCCTCCTCAATAAAAATGTGTGGTTTCTAAATGCCACATACCTGTCCCTGAGAGTGGCATATAACATTACATATAGAAGCGCTTAAACTGATGTGTGGTGCTAACAGGGATTCTGGCTAGCTTTTGTAAATTATGAGCAGGATAGTGTTGAACAATAACAATTTCTAAAACCTCCAATTCTGACTGCCCATTTGTCTTTTCTATGAATGGTCTTCTATACTCCTGCCCCCCCCCAACTGCTGTATCTGCTTCCTTTATTGTTATGCCCCCTGCATGCTATACAGCTAGATCGTGTTAATATTAATGATCTTTTCTCTGATCCTCTTTAAGCCTCCAGAATGACACACTTTAAACCACTATAGTATGAAACGGCTTAAACAGAATTAAGAAGCAGAGCAAGAGGCAAATATAAAGATGCTCATCAACAATATTTTTACATGAATACCTTTAGATTGTAAGCTCTTGTGAGTATGGCCCTATGATCATATTTGTCATATATTATGTAATTAATAATTGTAAGACCCCTGTCTATAAAAGTAAAGCTCAGCGTAAATTGCTGGTTCTGTATATACAAATGATGAGGATGAATATCTCTATAATCGTTTTATTCTTTCATATAAACTGTATCCCTTATGGAACAGAAAATGACATTCCGCTGTTTATGTAACATATGAATTCTGATGATTTTATAAGGAAAGTTTTACTTGAATGAAGTGTGCCCCTGCACTATCCTGTGGAATTGGGATGCTGCTACATTATGATTGCTTATGTGGGTGCGGGGATTTCTACTGAGAAAACAGACTTTCTGGTCCCCAGGCTATGATGGTGCCACAGGCAATGATTTGTGCAGCTTCGTCAGAGTGATGCTGCTTTTTTTTTTAATTCATAAATTACCCTGTGGATTGCATTTTGTTTTGGGAGAGGGCTATTATTTGCCTTCCAAAACTAAAATTGAATTTTCTTATAGGCAAAACTTAATGAAAAAACCCCATAAAAAAAAAGACTGTCAAGCTTAAAATACAATTATTAGCATCTTCTATGCAATATCTGCAAAGTGGGCTTAACACCTTGAGCCACAATCCTATGAATTTATAAGAAATGAATCCTTTAAACCAAGAATGTTATGCTAATCAATTAAGAAAACCAAAAAACAAATGTAGAATACAAGATATTCTCTTAGTTTTCTCTTAATTTTGCCTGGTTGTACTCGTTTGGAACATTCAGAGTTGCATTTTACTTCAGTCACATTTCTTTGCAGGGTTTTTCGATGCAGCATGCTGCCTTTTCTTTGCAGTTAATGCACTTTGGAAACCAGTAGAACAGAGGGTTGCATTTGAACAAAAACACAATTAGCTCTGTAAACGTGAATATGTATTGTTTTCACACTCTGCATGCGTTTATAAATGTGTTAAAAAAAACGCCTGTGCGCAATAGCCCTTTCTGTTGGTGATTTACTCAGACACAGTATAGGGGTAAATTTACTAAGCAGCGAAAATTCGCCAGCGACGGCATCACAACACTTTGCCAGGCGAAAATTCACTCAGACAACGCTAATTCACCAACAGGCGAAGTTGTGTCCAGGGCGCCAATGCTGGCGAAGTGCGCTAGCGTTAATTCGGCAAGCAGAGCGAAGTTGGGCTAGCGTTGGTTAATTTGCATACGGCGGGAAGTTAAATTTGAATGGACGTATATGTTGCAGCAAAAACATAACAATACACAAGCCCAGGGAAGCTTAATAAAAGAAAATAGAGTTGTTATATTGCCCTACACATGAGCCCAGTGTATAGTTTATGTAACATATGTCAGGGGGAAGCCGGTTACCCCAAAAAAATTAACGCTCTTTTGCAGCCTATCACCCTGAAAAAAAAAAAAAAAAAGACGCCAGCATTTTCTGGGACTTAGAAAATTTTTCAACTAAATTTTGAGGAAGTCCTATCTACTCTATTGCACTTCGCCTGGTCTGAGGTGGCAAAGGCAAGTGTGGCGCAAGAGGTAACATTCAGTAAAATCCGCATCTTAGTGAATTTGCGCAGTTACGTCCCTTCGCCAGAGTGCAACTTCGCCTGCCGATTGAGTGCGAATGAGCACCAGCGTTGGTCTAATTTGCTAGCGAAGTTAAGCCTGCGCCCTTTGGTAAATCCAAAATGAAGTCACGTGAATTTTCACCAGAGTTAGTCACTTCCCATAAAAATAAACTCTGAGGTTCCATCAAAGGTTTAGAACAAAAATGGAGTGATGCAGAAATGAGCAGTGTATTGCCCAGTTTGCAGAGCATGCTACATGTGTTTGATTTCAAAGAGTAGACTAGTATTAGGTATGAGATCCGTTATTTGGAAACCAGAAAGCCCAAAACTACAGGTAGGCCACCTCCCATAGATTAAATCTTAAGTATATAATTCACATTTATAACAATTGTTCCTTTTTTTTTCTTTAATAAATGAAACAGCGCCTTGTACATGATCCTAACTAATATATAATTAATCCTTACTAGAGGCAACACAATCCTATTGGGTTTGATATTTAAATGATTTTCAGTAGAGTTAAGGTCTAGTGTTCCAAATTACAGAAAACCCAAGATCCCCAAGCATTCTGGATAAGAGGTACCACCAAACCTGTACATGCTTATCTACTAATGGTTGCAATGGGTTATTAGATCTAGAGCAACTTTGAAACTTAACATACTCGAATGTCTTCCTGCACCCTTCAGTCTTTTTCTCTTGCTTTTGCCATGGACATGGCATGATTGAAATAATACCCAACCACTCCTTAAGGATGACCTTTTTTAAACTTCCTTTTTCCCGAAGGAAGATCATTGTTTTTTCTTACACTTGTGATAGGTCAGTGTTGGAATGGCTTTTTGCACTTTAGTTACATAAATACTACATCAGATAAACTGATTGATTTGAAAGGAATACTTATTCACTTAAAGATGTTGAAAACAGAAGTCATTTTGAGCAGTGATGTGCAATCAGCAATAGGACAGTAGTTTGCCAACTGCTAGGTTGATTTAAAGAATTAAGTCATATGCCTCTGGACAAGGCATTGATATAAAGCAATTTCATATATTAATCTATACCATCAACACAATCCATTACATTTTTCTTTTAGTGCAAATTGCTAGCATTGATTTCAGTGGGCCAGCCTGAGGGTGCCGGACTACTCATCCCTAACAAAGCATTCATACCAAACCAATCTGTTCTCCGTAACCCTTAATAACTATATGCGGTGTGGTTATTTATAATTAAAAATACCTTTCAAATCAAAGGAAATATTGTATATACAGCATTGCCCCTCTTATGGGCAACTTATCCCTCCCAGTTTCAAGGGTTGTTTCTAGTGCCAAAGCAAATAAATATTTTTTCCTCTAGTCATCAATGTCAGTAGCATCTGTAGGTGAAGGAAATATATAAACAACATCAAACTTATAAAACCCTAGCATTGGAGAATGCTCACATACTGTACAACCTCATCATCCTATAGCTCCACTATATAGGCACTCATCCCATAATTATCTGTGGGGTGAAGGGTGCAGATGGAGGAATCAATAATACAAATAAAAGTCCTGCATCTTCTCTTCCGTTTTGCAATTTAGAACCAAGGTTATTAAAAATCACATCCACAGCAATCTGCTAAAGAGGAGAGGGACGTTTTGGAGTTTTCCACCCACCTGGAATAAAATTACATTCTGGGATGAAATTACATTCAATGTTCCTGTGCACTCATACCCAAACACACAAAATTTAAGGGACAACCACAACAAATTGTGGTCACACAAAGAATTATGTGAGCAAACATAATTTGTACTTATCCCTACCCACCCACTTCACTTAAAGTTGTTCACCTTCCAAACACTTTTTTTCATTTCAACTGTTTTCATATAATTCACCTAAAATATAGACTTTTTTCAATTGCTTTCCATCTTTTATTTTTTACCATTTTTACAAAATTAACATTTAAAGTTTAATGTTCCTGTCTCTGGTGTTTCATTCGGGCAGCTCAGTATTTCAGGTGCAGATTCTGGACTGTTACAGTTTGGTGCATTAGTTGGTACATTTCTCAGCAGCATCTGTCGAATATTAGGAACTAGTGTATCAATTATACCAGCTGCCTTTAATGAAACTCAGGGATTCTGCTCAGCAGGGCTAAATATAAGAAATGTATCATCAATTAATAAAGGATTTAGAACAGCTTACACAGTAAATGGGCCCCCCTCCCAGAGCTGCTTCAGAAAGACATAAGAAGGTGAAAAATGAAACTTTACACTTGAATATTAGAAAAGAGAGTCACAATTAGAAAATATAAAGTCATTTTGATGAAAAGCCAGTAGAGCTCAAAACATGTTGTGTAATAAAGCACTTTAAGCAGCTAGCACTGCGTTGTGTCTCTCTTGTCAGTGGCTTTACTAAGCAACTCATTTGAATCGTTACACCGGTGGTGGGGGTGTACACTGAGATAGAGAGCTGAAGAACTTCCCCACACTGCTTAAGTCACCTTCACTGATTGAAGTCATTTTAAAAAGTCTTTGGGGTATATTTATCAAAGAGTTAGAGAAGTAAGACGTTAGAGATCACCACAGTCCACTAGAGTGAAATACAGCCTCTCTCCATTCATTTGTATGGGATTTTTTTCCACCCTTTTATCAAAGGGTGAAAGTGAAAATTCACCATTTAATAAATACACCTTTAAAAAACCCATAAAAATGAATGGAGAGAGGTGGTATTTCACTCTAGCAGACTGTGGCAATCTCTAACTTCACTCTTTGATAACCTATGAAAACAAATATTTACTTCTAGTGCATCTGACAGCTGTTTGATATGGATTCAGTGTCGGACTGGCCCCCCAGCCGCAAAGCCTCCTCTGGCCCCCCAGCCCCCCCTTCAGCCACCTCATCCCAGCCTGTATTTAGGTCCGATGCTGCCCTAGGCATCGGACCTAAACACGCCCCCTACATGACGCGCGTGACGTCACAAGCACAGACATCGCAGAAGTGATGTCACACAATGTGTGCGAGTGACATCAATTCCGCCAACCAGCCCAGGCCCATACCCCTCACCTCCCAACGCTTTCACCGGATCTCCTATGGAAATCCGTCAAAGAGGCTAGGCGTTTTTTTTTTTTTTTAAATTAAAAAATAAATTTATAGGCACCCGAGGGCCGCCCCCCAAACCTGCAGTCCTAGGCACAGGCCTTTGGGTGCCTTAATATAAATACACCCCTGCATCCCAGGCGCAACCCCCCTCTGTCCCCCCTGTGCGTACCCTTTCCTTCACTACAGCAGCGACTGGGGCCAGGGAGGGAGGTCGGGAGTCACCAATTATGAGCATTTTATCCACAGAGCTACAAAACGCTTGAAATTGCCTTCTGTGCAATTACCCTTACATGCCTTTTATGTTTACAAGTTGAGTGGGAGATGTACCCCATTTACTGGAAAACAGAATGACCCAACATATGGCCACATCATTTCCCACAAATTCCTATAAACAATACCCAATTTCTGAATGGTTGCTTTTGATCTGTAATAAATACACAGTATCCAGTATTTTATATTAAATAAGTAAGCATAGGCACATGTTGATGAAATCATTAATAAATGTTTTATGTATAAATGTTTCTACTATTTCTTAAGGTATGATGATCTAGATCATGAGCACCATGCATTATGACTTCTTATACGGGATATCCTATCCCAATAAATGATATATCTGTACTATTATAATCTGGTTTCTAAAAGTGGTTGCTCAAAAGTAACTCTCTTGTGAATGCTGGAAAAGGTTGGTTCTTCATGGCAAAAGGCAGTGTATAATTGCTGGTGTTATAGCTATGGGGAGCTGGGGGAGAGAGAGAATGTTATAAAGACGCCCCTTTTTGAGGTATCACCATGTACAAGTAGCTTTCCTTGTCCAGCCCATTTGCTGCTGGTCAGAGACGAATAGTATGTGGTTCAGGCTCACTCTAATGAATTAGACAGGCAGGACTGCAGCCAACACTTTCCACGCTCCACAAACAGCAGCGGTAATTACAACCAGTAAATTCCAATACTGATGCATTCATAACAGCCTCTTCTCCCTGAGACTGAATTGTCCATAAAACAAGATGACACCATAAATACAAAACCTCATAATCTGATTAGAAAAATATATATATATATATATATATATATATATATATATATATATATAATATAGCTCCTGGGTCTTTATTTCTCCCTCCCTTTTTTATTTCAGTTCCTTCCTGAACACAGGACAGAGAGCCAAAGCTAGGTATTGTGGCCCCAGTGGAACGCTTTAAAAAGAAATAAATGGTCGTTTGTTCCTCCTTGTGTCATTGATTCTCAGGCCATGGCTGTGTATGCTTGCTACTGTGCCAGGTGATTGCAGAATATGCTGCACCGCTTAATCAGAGATGAAATAATAATAAAAAAATAAGCAGAGAGAATCATAGTAAGAATGATACAACCAGCACCATTATTGCAACTGGGCTAATACATGTCCATCTGTTGCTTTGGATAGAGCTCAAGGTGCACTGGTTCTATTGAATGTACAATAGCATTAAACCCTAAAGCACTGGAGAGACCTAACACACAAACAAACACACAGAGGCAGATTAGGATTAGAGACCCAGCCACAGCAGTAGAAAAAGATTACTACAGTAATGGTGGCTTTGGAGCAAGTAGGTAAAATGCTCATGTCTCCCACGCCTCAAACGACTATCCTTCCAATGGCTTCATTAAGGGCAGAAATGGCAACAGAATTATATTGGAGTAATATGTGCCTTTACACCAGAAATTCAATTTAACACCATCCTTCTGGATCTGATGTTATTAACAGCAATAAAGGTTTAACACTGCCAAAAAAATCTGATTTATGGTAGTGAACGCAATGGCAATTTAACACCAAATATATTCCTTAATCCAGTTTTATTTTACTCCACATTTGTAATTCTCCCACCACAGTCTCAATACAGCTCTGGCAAAAACAGTTAAAACTTAAACAACGAATAGCTGCATACTCTATGGGGGATATCAATCCATTCTCCTCTACCTCGTCACTTGTAGAAGGTGTTTCTACCAACTACAAAGGGAAGTGCCTCTGCCATGCATTATACATTTTAAATCTTCTAGATCTTTGTCATACTGAAACATAATTTGCTGCTTTTTTGCAATAAGTCCCTATTGTTCCATTGGGACAACAATAATAAGTACCCTATAGCTAACAATGAATACAAATAATATTTAGACAGAGTATATATATATATATATCTATATCTATATATCTATATATCTATATATCTATATATATCTATATATCTATATATATCTATATATATACATATATATACCCAGGCATCCCAGGAGAAGTAGCTGGAACTACTGAGTGTAAGGAGCAGATACAAGGCAATATTAAGCAGCATGCATTGGTGCACCATCATTGCATCAGCATAATATGCAGAAATGGCAACTGAAAATCACAAAACCACAAATTACACCAGACTCATATAGCAAATTATTGCTAGCTGCTTTGTGTAAAATAATTTGATTTTAACAAACATTAAGATGGAATTTAAATGAACAGAATTTTTCTGAACTTTCCCATCTAGCCCTTTCACAATATCATTCACGTGTGTGTGCTTTAAATTGGACCCCTGTTCTTCCTCCACCTCCCCCCATAGTTCCACAGATGAGAATGTAACCAGCATATCATTATTGCTGCTGTTCCCACAGGTGAGGGATATGCTGCAGCCCGAGGGGACGGGAGCTATTAACATTTGTAGGATCAGCACACCACAATCTGACAAAGTGTCCTGCTTCTTTGCCTCAGTTTAACTCTCTATTGGGAAATTCCAAAACTGAAAATGCTATTTTAATGTCTATTGTCTATGCACTGAAAAAAACAATTCTAAACTCCTCAACATTAACACTATAGTGCAAAATTGACTTGTTTATCTACTTAAAGGAGAAGGAAAGGCTAAAATTAAGTAAGCTTTATTGGAAAGGTCTATATAAATACACCATGGGCTTCTGTATCAGACTTCCTGTTTTCATCTTAAACCTCCAGGGCACGGCCTTGAGCATGCTCAGTTTGCTCCTCTCCCCCTCCCTCCTCCCCTCCCTGCTGTAATCTGAACCCAGAGCTATGAGCGAGAAGGGAGAGACTCAGGCAGGAAGTGATGTCACACACTGCCAATATGGCAGCTGGTATCCTAAACAAATTGAGAACACTTCTAGAGCTTTTTACTCAGGTATGGTAAAGCATTCTGCAGAATAAATATAGTGTTATAGCTTGCACTATTGTGGCTAATCTATTGGCATAAACTGCTTCAGTAGCTTTCCTTCTCCTTTAAAGGGGTACTATCATGGGAAAAAAAAAATTTCAAAATGAATCAGTTAATAGTGCTGCTCCAGCAGAATTCTGCACTGAAATCCATTTTTCAAAAGAGCAAACAGATTTTTTTTTATATTCAATTTTGAAATCTGACAAGGGGCTAGAATATTGTCAATTTCCCAGCTGCCCCAAGTCATGTGACTTGTGCTCTGATAAACTTCAATCACTCTTTACTGCTGTACTGCAAGTTGGAGTGATTTCACCCCCTCCCTTCCCCCCAGCAGCCAAACAAAAGAACAATGGGAAGGTAACCAGATAACAGCTCCCTAACACAAGATAACAGCTGCCTGGCAGATCTAAGAACAACACTCAATAGTAAAAACCCACATCCCACGGAGACACCTTCCATGACATTGAGAAGGAAAAACAGCAGCCTGCCAGAAAGCATTTCTCTCCTAAAATGCAGGCACAAGTCACATGTCTAGGGGCAGCTGGGAAATTGACAAAATGTCTAGCCCAATGTCAGATTTCAAAATTGAATATAAAAAAATCTGTTTGCTCTTTTGAGAAATGGATTTCAGTGCAGAATTCTGCTGGAGCAGCACTATTAACTGGTGTGTTTTGAAAAAAACATGTTTTCCGATGACAGGATCCCTTAATGACAAGCTAAAGCCTCCACGCTAGTTGAAATGCCCTTTCCTGCAAAGGACATTTTGGGATTTTGGACACTGTTACTTCCTGTTACAGATGGAAATCATTACATTTATGGAACTTGTTTATCTAAAGGTGGCCATACATTATAAGATCCACTAGTTTGGCAAGGTCCCCAAACAAGTGGATCTTTCCAATGAAATTCCCTCCAAAGGTGAGTGATATTGGACTAACTGGTTTACAATGACAGTAATAGGGGCTGTCGGGGCAAGGATAGAATCAAGAAGCCAATGTAGTCCTCAATCCAATGCTGGTGTATGGCCACCTTAACAACTAAGAACTGAGAGGTCCCAGATTTTAGGTTCTTCAAGGGACCCATAAGACAAATTATTACCATCATCTAAAATTTGAAGCAACTTAAAGCAGTTACTGGGAATTTGGCTCATCACTAGTAAAAAGCACTTTAGTTTACATTAAAAAGGGGGAATATCACGAAAATGAAAATTGTCTATAAGCTTCATCAAACTGAAATTAGAAACTTTCTTTATACAATCAATTAATTCTGTGCCATTTCTGAAATAATCAAGTTCATCTTCACTATTTCCCTCTCAGCATCTGTTTCTCTTCATTCTGTCGTCATGCAGGAGTTGGGTGTCAGATATTCTTTGACTGTTAGATCCAATATATCTTATAGGGGGGCTCCCTTTTGCCTAGAAATATTACAGCTCACTCTATTAAAAACCCCAGAAATCCTGTATTTCTACATGCAGAATGTGTGCAGAAAAGGCAGTTATTTTGTTAGATTTTGTTTGTACTATAATTAGTTATTTGAGTGAGCTTTAATACATCTGCTAAGAAAGGAAGCCCCCCTATAAGATATATTAGATCTAAGGGGCAGATTTATCAAGGGTCGAATTTGAAGTGATAAATACTTCGAAAATTCCACCCTTGAATTAAAATACTTCAACTTCGAATATCGAAGTCGAAGTATTTTTCACCGAATTTGGCAATCGAACGGTCGAAGTAAAATCGTTCGAATCGAACGATTTGAACAATTTTAGCGTACGATCGAACGATTTTACTTCGATGTGTGAAGACTTAGAAAAATTGTCTAGAAGGTCCCCATAGGCTAACATAGCACTTCGGCAGGTTTAATTTGGCGAAGTATTGAAGTCGAAGTTTTTTTTAAAGAGACAGTACTTAGATTATCGAATGGTCGAATATTCGAACGCTTTTTACTTCGAATCGAAGTCGAAGTAAATTCAAAGTCGTAGTATCCTATTCGATGGTCGAAGTATCCAAAAAATGTCTTTGAATTTTGAATTGTTTTACTTAGAAAATTCCCTCGAATTCACTTCGACCCTTGATAAATCTGCCCCTAACTGTTAATGATTATCTGACACGCAGCTCCTGCATGAAGACTGAATGAGTAGAAACAGATGCGGAGAGAGGGATAGTGAAGATAAACTTGATTATTTCAGAAACAGCACAGAATATTTAATAGATTGTATTTAGAAAGTTTCTTCAGTATGAGGAAGCTTATATTAAATTTCCATTTTCGTGACAGTGAAGCCTGCCCATTGTTAACTAGTTTCACAAAGACCCCCTTAGAGCTGCTGCAGTGGAAAGTATTTTATGAAAGACATAATTGCAAGATGATCAGACATTTATTCTCAAACCCTGCTTTGGTATGTTAATTTATACACATTACACAAAACGGCATATTTATAGTGCACACAGTGCTATGTACTGTATTTGAAGCCAGCACAGCTTCTGGTGCCTAAGCTGCACAAAGCTGAGAAGTCAGGTTTATAAATACACTTTTTTTTATCACAGTTTACAGGATTTTTTTCTCACTTTCTTTCACAAGGAAAAGTATTTTCAAAGTATTGCTTCACCCCCCACGGTGACCCATATGGGAGATTCATTTACAGACTACGGTATTACAGATAAGGATGCATTGAATCCACTATTTTGGATTTGACCAAACCCCCGAATCCTTTGCAAAAGATTCGGCCGAATACCGAACAGAATCTGAATCCTAATTTGCATATGCAAATTAGGGATGGGAAGTGGAAAACATTTTTTACTTCCTTGTTTTGTGACCAAAAAGTCACGTGATTTCCCTCCCGTCCCTAATTTGCATATGCAAATTAGGATTCGGATTCAGTTTCCGCCAGGCAGAAGGATTCGGCTGAATGTGAATCCTGCTGAAAAGGACCGAATCCTGGATTCGGTGCATCCCTAATTACAGATATCCATGGGAAGCATGGTGTCTTTCCGGCCCCCAGACTCAGGTGGTTGAAAGCATCAAATATTTTCCTTACTGTTGCAGTAGGGGTTGGGAAGGGGTAAGTTAAAACTCTGATCAGGACTACCGACCCTGCTCAGGATAAATACATTAACACATACATCTTTCGCTCTGTGCCTTAGTCCCCTGTAGGCTGTACATACCCCAGTGCAGCCAGGCCCCTCACCCTCTCATCCCCCTCCGAAAGCAATTTTCTAGGTGGCTACGAGGGTGGCGAATCGCCAGCTCTGCTACAATCGCACCACCCGGTCCCGCAGTAGTTCCGCCACTGCACACTCTTAGGATAGTTGTCTCCTTGTGATTTTGACTTTTCTGTGATAGGTCGACTGTGACAGGCTCTGATGTGAATGATGAACAATCTCTGTAAAATTATGCTTAAAGGAAAACTATACCCCCCAAACAATGTAGGTCTCTATTAAAAGATACTGAGTAAAACAGCTCATGTGTAAAACCCTGCTTCATGTAAATGCACCATTATCATAATAGTATACTTTTTTAGTAGTATGTGCCATTGGGTAATCATAAATAGAAAATTGCCATTTTAAAAAATAAGGGCCGCCCCCTGAGATCGTAAGATTCACTGTGTACACATACAAACCACATGTAAGGTCACATGAGCCAATTAACAGACAGAGTTCTGCCTTTTGCTTCCTCACTTCTTCCTGTTACAGTTAGTGTTGTAGTATTTCTGGTCAGGTGATCTCTGAGGCAGCACAGATAGAGTCACGAAATGGTGGTTCAAGGCAAGAGATGTAAAAGGGCAATATTTATGTAAATATATATTCCAGTTTGGTAAGATTCTTTAATATGTCATTCAATTTGATATAAACTATCTGTTGCTTAAGTATTCATTTTGGGGGTATAGTTTTCCTTTAAATAGGTAAATGCTATATACAGGATTGTAATGATAAATTAAAAAAGGGTAAAGAAGTATCCCCTGAAATCTGGGACCATGAAATGAATCCAAGAATTTAGACTTTGTATACATTTTATCAAATGTTTTGAAAAATCACCAGTAAAACTCTTTCAGGTATACATTTTTTGATTCTGCTGAACCAATGAATTACAAAACGTATTATCTTTTTATATCTTACAGTAGAATCCCCATTTTATGTTTTTCAGGGGACCAGGAAAAAATTATGTAAAATCCGGGAAAATGTAAAATCAGGGAAATGTCTTAAAGTAATTTTTCTTCAAGTACTGAAAGGATATAAGCACAGGAGTCCGTTTTACTTTGAGATACAATATTTACTTTGTTAATAACAAGGGTTAAACATTGCAGTGTAAGGGGCACATTTACTAAGGGGCAAAGTGAATTTTCGAATTTAAAAACTTCGAATTTTGAACAAATTTTTGGGTACTTCGACCATAGAATAGGCCTAAATTTGACTTCGATTCGAAGTAAAAAAATTTGACTTCGTAAATCGAAGTACTGTCTCTTTAAAAAAGTTAGACTTCGACACTTCGCCACCTTAAACCTACCGAATTGCTATGTTAGCCTATGGGGACCTCCTAGAACCTATAGCCAACATTTGGCTTAGTTTTTAGAAGTCGAATTAAAATCGTTAGATCGATTAAATCGTTCGAATTGTTTGATTTCATCGTTTGATCTAATGATCTATTTTGATCGAATATGGTCAAATTCTATTAAAAAAAACTTTGACTTTGAATATCGAAGTAATGCAATTCGATGGTTGAATTTTGACATTTTTACGAAATTCAACCCTTGATAAATCTGCCCCTTAATGTTACACTATGGGGGGGCATGGGCAAGGTCTTTCTGTCAGTCACATACACAACCTAAAGCAATACGTGATTGGTGCAGGACTGTATAAGGGGCAGACTAATTGGCATTGACCATTTACAGGCAGAACCATGACAAAATACAGTCTGAGGAATAATAGGTCTCACAAATGTCTAACTTTTAGTGCATCAGCCTTTAAATATCCCTCTGCTGGTGTGCATTATCTCACAGACTATAATCAGCCATTGCTGTGCTCCAGAGACATAATTCTAATTTGCTAAACACGTATCTAGCGACCTGATCTGAAACATAATACGTCTCTTCTCTGTGCTTTCAAAGCCTCCGGGAACTTATCATTGGAACACTGGGGCAGGAGTGGGATTTATTATTTATTATTGATTAGATGATTAATCCTAGGAAAATATGTAAAATAACAAAAAAAAAAAAACAACAACATAAAAAATGAATTCCCACACTACAATCATAATGTTTGCCCCAAATCTTCAGTGCTTTGACTCTTGGTCTAAATATAGACAGATTTGCTAGTTGTGGTGACCTGAAGGGGTTTATTGAATATAACAAGGGGTAATGGAGTGTAAAGTGGGGCTCAAATTATTTTTCGATCTGAGTCAGAGTTTCGGCTTTGTCCCTGGGCAGTTAAATGCAGACTCTAAAGCCTATTTTCATGGATGGGAAGATGTGGCTTGTTTATTTAAGAATTTCAGTTCTAGAAAAAAAACATCAAATCTTATCACTTGCTGTGCTATAGCATTGCAATGCACTATGGATATAACCGCTGACAGTTAATATCCACTGCTCAGTGATGCACCTACCTTGTAACATGGATTTGCTCACACTGCAAGCATTCATTTAAGTTTAAAGCTTGATAATGTGTAAGACTTCACATGCGTTGTCTATGGCTTCTCCAGAGCAAGGGGCCAAGCAGGGACCCTATCATACTTTTCGTTTGCAACTTTCTTTGCCCCAAGGCCAGGATGTATAAACTGAGTGGACTGAAGGGTTATGCACCCTACTTCAGCCTCATTTAGCTTTAAAGGGGATGTAAAGGCAAAACAAAATATAATCCAATTTTTACTTTCTTTAATGAAAAAGAAATCTCTCCCCAAAATACTTTAATTAAAATTTTTTATAATAAACCTGACTGTATGCAGTGAAATTCCCCCTTCGTTTTACTTGCTCTGACAGCTGCAGATAGGAAACTTCAGACAGTCCCTAACTGCTCTCAAACGGTGGGGGAGCCCTCCCACCTTACTTCCCAGAACACAAGCAGCTTTGTTTGTTTCCCTGTAAAGCAGCCGGCGACTGTGTCGAGATTTGTGTCCACAGACCCAGTGCAGTCTGCAAATTCTGATTATTAATCGGTCTTGCTGTATCGGCTTCTATGGCAGTTTGTGCTGTTTTGATAATTTATGATGATCACTAAGATTAACCTCCCAACTGAATCCCAGACCACACTGAGCATGTGCGTAGTCTTGGTCTTTTAAAAGATGTTTAACAAAGTTACAAGATGATGACCCCCTGCGGCCAACTTTGAAAGCATAAGTCATTTGTTTGATTAGGCTTCTGGTGCAGTAAGTTCATGTTTATGTTTAGTATACAAAATACAGAATTTCTAGCATTATTCTATTTTAGACTTTAGTTCCTCTTTAATCCATCTCTGCACAGAAGGAAAATATAAGAGATTCCAGCATCTGCTGACATTTTTACCTTTACTTTTGTTTCATTGTTTGGCTACCATAAAGTTTTCCATAACCCAACAATGCAAGTGGCAGAAATATGGAAAGCTTTATTAAACATTTTCAAGTGCCTTTAAGAACAGTTTGTAAGGATCGGGTAAAAAATGGGTGCATATATATATATATATATATATATATATATATATATATATATATATATATATATATATATATATATATATATATATATATATATATATATATATATATATATATATATATATATGCGCATTATTGCTATACTAAGCTTTTCTTTTATATTATGAAATCAGTCCTGATTCCTGAACTAGCTCAAAGCTGAATGCTGTAAGATATGGACAAGTACATCAAGGAGACCGAAAGACAACGTTATGAAGAACTGGGAAAGCACAGACAGAATAAATGAATTACTGGCTGGGAAATTGCAGATAGAGTTGCATGGAGGCTTTCGGTGGCTTTAGAAAACCACACAGCTCGGACCGCATTGAAGGACGAATAAACTCTAAGATCAGTGCTTATTTCATCAGTTAATTTCATCAAAGCCAGGAAGAAGGAAAAGCACCACATATCAATTTAGCACAGCTGTAAATTGCAGCGCCCATGACAGCCACAAAGGAGCCTGGGCAGCCTGGGTAGCATTGCAGAACAAGCCATTCATCTTGATACAGAGGGTTAAAGGCATAGTATCATATAGTAATAATGTTGTGTAATTAGACCCTCCTGGGCTCTGCTGATGTGGCAGTAGTTAATTCTGGGGCTAAGAATACAATCATGGTCATATACAGTAATTGCTGTTCTCACTGTAAGGGTCTCTATTTTATGAATGTGTCTTACGGTTTTCCTGGTATGAAACAAGATTTTAGTTCACCCATTGCAATAAAAGAAGAGGCATAATGAAGGATTCAGAAGTACAATCCCTGCTTATAATCAGATTCTTCGGACCCCATGGACACTACCATACAACTAGGTTACCTATGCAAAATCTGTCCACCTTTATCATGTCAATACTCCAAAGTCCACAGCACTAAAGCCTAATCCTGTAAGTGGCAGTCAATACCAGTCTTTGATTCCAATTTTCTCCCCACAACTTGGAAGTCAAATAGGGATGAGTAGACACTTTTGGGCAAACTTGATATTCTAGGAACCACTGCTCGTGTATTCACTGTTTGTTGGGTCACAGAAAGTCTACATGGCCATTTATGGAAACACAGAATCAATTGAAAATCACTAATACCTCATCCCTACAAAAGAAGTGTATAAACGAAGGAAACCAGCAGTTGGTGATTTTGTGTTTTTCAGAACAACCTCTTTGTAAGAAATAACAAACAAACTCACTATTTAAGTTAATGTTTGTAATGTATAAATTCAGACATGCAAAAAATGGGTGGTTCACCTTCAAAAAACTAGTTGTTTTCAGATAGATCATCAGAAATGATGAGTTTTTCCAATTACTTTATATTTTCTATGTGTGCCCGTTTTTCTCATATTGTAAAGAGTCCATTTTTAACCTTCTAAAGCATCTCTGGAAAGGGGGGTCGCCGACCCTGTAAACTGTTCTAAATTGATACATTTAGTTGATACATTTCTTATCTTAGTCCCTGCTGGTTAGATTCTCTTGGATTTCATTACAGGCAGCTGTTAGAATTGATACAATAGTTGCTAATACTCCAGAGATGCTGCTGAGAAATGTATCAACTAAATATTGCAAAATAGTAGCAGTTTGGAATCTGCACCTGACTCATGAGCTGCCAGAACATTAGAGACAGGGACATTAAACTTTACATTATTTATTTTTTACTGCTTTTCCAAAATCTAAGTTTAAAGGGATCATGTCATCGGAAAACAGCAAACAGATTTTTTTATATTCAATTTTGAAATCTGACATGGGGCTAGACATTTTGTCAATTTCCCAGCTGCCCCTGGTCATGTGACTTGTGCCTGCACTTTAGGAGAGAAATGCTTTCTGGCAGGCTGCTATTTTTCCTTCTCAATGTAACTGAATGTGTCCCAGTGGGACATGGGTTTTTACTATTGAGTGTTGTTCTTAGATCTACCAGACTGCTGTTATCTTGGGTTAGGGAGCTGCTATCTGGTTACCTTCCCATTGTTCTTTTGTTTGGCTGCTGGGGGGGAAAGGGAGGAGGGTGATATCTCTCCAACTTGCAGTACAGCAGTAAAGAGTGATTGAAGTTTATCAGAGCACAAGTCACATGACTTGGGGCAGCTGGGAAATTGACAATATGTCTAGCCCCATGTCAGATTTCAAAATCGAATATAAAAAAATCTGTTTGCTCTTTTGAGAAATGGATTTCAGCACAGAATTCTGCTGTAGCAGCACTATTAACCGATTCATTTTGAAAAAAAATGTTTTTTCCCCATGACAGTATCCCTTTAAAGTAATTGAAAAAAGTCTTTATTTCTGGGGAACAATCTGAAAACAACTGAACTGAAAAAGGTTTTGAAAGGTGAACATCCCCTTTAAATAGAGAAATGCATAGATGGTTGGTAAATGCACAATGATGCTCTTTATCAAAGCTTCACAGAGATGCTTTTCATCAACTCTCCAGTATGAACAGGTGTCTATGATAAATTGATTAATACAAGCTTTTTACCCCCCACCGGTTTTAAAAATTCATTCTCATTAAGAAAAAGCCTCGCGTCTCAACGCTCTGCGTCACAAAATCTTTAAATCTTTTATTTGTATACTTAAGAAAAGTATCCAAAAATCCATTTTCTCCTTTACAGAAAATATGATTTCAAATTTCAATTAAAATGAAACGAGTACCATTATCACTCCAGTGCAGGCTCTGGAGACGGCAATAGGCCTTTTTCATAGTCATAGCAACTGTTCCTCATTGTCATGGCTACCTAACTGTCACATGTAATTTGTGGTGTGTGAGCTAAACTGATAAAGGCAACAATCGATGCCAAACAAGCAGAAAACATCACTTTCTAAATGAAGGCAAAAAAAGCAGTGAATTTGGAATGCTTGGTTTGTTTGATGAGACATTTGAGTGGCAATAGCCAGAGACTGGAGATGTTCTTATCCTGACTGCTAACACCTGTTTTACTGAAATAAATGGAAAGGGAAAATGGGAAAACAATTGAGATATGCTTTCCCCATTATACTGAATAATGTGCTTGATGTACTTGCACTGACATAAAGGAATGGAAATTGCCAGACACACCAGAGACAGTAGATCTGAGCATTTTTTTAAGAGACAGTGAGTTGCTACGAAGTTCTGGAAGAAAAATAGAAAACACACTGGCACTGTGAAGTTATATAAAGAATATATACACATCCCATAGTTTAATTATGAGATGATTAGCAGTCAACAAGGAGGCCTGTGACAATACAAAAGCTTTTTTGAAACTTCTCAGTACTTTATTCTTGTAGAGAAATGGATGAGCTATTCATAATAATACAGAATATTTTCTAAGGTGTGGTGGTCACTTTATGTGAGTGTGTGGAGTTTAAGGGCCACAAGGAGCAGCAGGGTTGCCCTATTTATTCCTGGAATGTATGCCTGAATCAATCTCCATATCTGGTACATGACTAATGCTGGCCATAGTGTGGGGAGTGTCCCGTCATTTTTCATGCGATGGCGATCAGCCGTTCAGTCGATCTGACGGTATTAATGGGAGACTGTCACCAGCTTTTGTTGGACATAACTCGTACAATTGCTGTCAGGGGCAGAAAATCGTCTGATCTGTTCTTTTACTACTTTATTTAAAGGGATACTGTCATGGGAAAAAAACATTTTTTTCAAAATAAATCAGTTAATAGTGCTGCTCCAGCAAAATTCTGCACTGAAATCCATTTCTCAAAAGAGCAAACAGATTTTTTTATATTCAATTTTGAAATCTGACAAGGGGTTTGACATTTTGTCAATTTCCCAGCTGCCCCTGGTCATGTGACTTGTGCTCTGATAAACTTCAATCACTCTTTACTGCTGTACTGCAAGTTAGAGTGATATCACCCCCTCCCTTTTTCCCCCCCAGCAGCCAAACAAAAGAAAAATGGGAAGGTAACCAGATAGCAGCTCCCTAACACAAGAACAGCTGCCTGGTAGATCTAAGAACAGCACTCAATAGTAAAAACCCATGTCCCACTGAGACACATTCAGTTACATTGAAAAGGAAAAACAGCAGCCTGCCAGAAAGCATTTCTCTCCTAAAGTGCAGGCACAAGTCACATGACCAGGGGCAGCTGGGAAATTGACAAAATGTCTAGCCCCATGTCAGATTTCAAAATTGAATATAAAAAAATCTGTTTGCTCTTTTGAGAAATGGATTTCAGTGCAGAATTCTGCTGGAGCAGCACTATTAACTGATTCATTTTGAAAAAAAGAATTTTTCCCATGACAGTATCCCTTTAATCTGAATAGTTAGTGGCAAGTTGGGAGATGGCACGAATGATTGTTCGTCCGTCATTGAAGGTATATCTGCACGTCTATGGCCGTTGGGACTATATGAAGAGATTGGCCTTGACAGTTATGTGTTAGGGAAGCTGGGTTTTTATTTGGAGGGGTTGAACTTGATGGACTTTGTCTTTTTTCAACCCAACTTAACTATGCAAATATGGGTGCTGAGTGATTGTCACAGGCTGCATGCCACTGCCATTACGCCTGGCACAACTTGTTCTATAATAAAAAATAATGCCCCCCAAAAAAAGTGCAATACGTGTTAGCTGGCACTGGTGTTACTATTGCAGTTCTGCTGTTACAGAGACCTCATTACTCTGCCCTGATTATCAAATCACTTGAAGCAGAAAAATATGTGGTAGAAAAAGACATCTAATAGTATGTAAATTCATTTTCTTTTTAGAACTCGCCAATTTCTCTCAGAATCATCTTTTCCAAATGATTCACCCTTTTATATGCAAATCCAACCAGTTTCACACAAAGACACATCCATTCTTGCCTTCCCTTTTCTTCATTTGTATATTTAAGTGGAGCATCCTATGGAAAACAATTTACAGTGAACTTGCTGCACAAATGCTACATTAATCTGTACATATTGTAGGTACTGTTCCAAGTGTGGTGTGTAGAGGGGGAAGGGGAGAATTTAATACTGAATAATGCATTGCTAAAAATGTGAACATGTATTCATTATCTAAAGGGGATATAAACCATGTATACAAAGTATTTTCTATTGTCTCTAGTACATCAGTCAGCTCTAATGTGAGCCTTAATGTTTTTTTATTTGGTCTCCCTTTGCTCAAATCTTCTTGCACACCCTGTTTTTCAGTGTGCTCTGCTAAGTAGATGAAACCAAGTATATAGTCATTTCATGATAAGGTTACTTTGTACACAGCGTGGTGGAACATGGACAGGACACAGAGATGAGAACTTGGAAAGTGAATGTGCTTGAACATAGGCAGAGAAGCGAAGAGGGCAATTCAGAAGGATTTTGTAGGGTACTGGGTTTTGGCACTTAACCCTACCCATTTTCTTACTACTGTTTAATAAGATTTCTATAGACCTCGTTACATACTGGCTGTTTTTTATTACAGAAACAGGTGTGTTGTTCGTTCACTTGAAGCTGCAGTTATTGTTCTGGACCAACAGAGGGAGAGTGTAGAAACAAATACTGTAGCTCAGTGCTGTCCAACTTCTGTGGTACCGAGAGCCAACATTTTACTGGCCTATGTGGTGGAGGGCCGATAATAAAAGTCAGTGTTGGCCACTCCCCCTTTTAAACCACACCCACTGTAAACCACACCCATGTTACCACAAGAACTTTATGATCATATCCACATTAATGGTGGTAGCACAGCAAAAAAAACAAATGGTTGGTGCTCACTGCAGGGAAATCTCTCATCAGTCATATGTGAAAAATTTAAATCATGTTAAAACATACCCTTAAATCCATATGCATCATCCTCCCCTGTGGACAATATAACAACCCTCCAACACGTGATTAAACACCTTAGGGGCCCTTAACAACAATTTCCAAATGCTAACAAACCCCAAACAGGCTTACATTCCGCAGGTAGTGTAGGGCAAATAGAGAATGGCACACGCAAGCAGCACTGGGCAACCAGAGAATGGCACACACAAGCAGCACTGAGCAAGCAGAGAATGGCACACACAAGCAGCACTGAGTAAGCAGACAATGGCACACACAAGCAGCACTGAGTAAGCAGAGAATGGCACACACAAGCAGCACTGAGTAAGCAGAGAATGGCACACACAAGCAGCACTGAGTAAGCAGAGAATGGCACACACAAGCAGCACTGGGCAAGCAAAGAATGGCACACACAAGCAGCACTGGGCAAGCAGAGAATGGCACACCCAAGCAGCACTGGGCAACCAGAGAATGGCACACACAAGCAGCACTGAGCAAGCAGAGAATGGCACACACAAGCAGCACTGAGTAAGCAGACAATGGCACACACAAGCAGCACTGAGTAAGCAGAGAATGGCACACACAAGCAGCACTGAGTAAGCAGAGAATGGCACACACAAGCAGCACTGAGTAAGCAGAGAATGGCACACACAAGCAGCACTGGGCAAGCAAAGAATGGCACACACAAGCAGCACTGGGCAAGCAGAGAATGGCACACCCAAGCAGCACAGGGCAAGCAGAGAATGGCACACCCAAGCAGCACTGGGCAACCAGAGAATGGCACACCAAAGCAGCACTGGGCAAGCAGAGAATGGCACACACAAGCAGCACTGAGTAAGCAGAGAATGGTACACACAAGCAGCACTGAGTAAGCAGAGAATGGTACACACAAGCAGCACTGGGCAAGCAGAGAATGGTACACAAGCAGCACTGGGCAAGCAGAGAAGGGCACACACAAGCAGCACAGGGCAAGCAGAGAATGGCACACCCAAGCAGCACTGAGTAAGCAGAGAATGGCACACACAAGCAGCACTGAGTAAGCAGAGAATGGCACACACAAGCAGCACTGGGCAAGCAGAGAATGGCACGCACAGGGAGGGAAGGCAGAACAAAGCAGGAGACAGGGAAAGCTATAATTCTAATATCTACTACATACAGTGACACAGACAGTGCTGGTGCCCCATTAGCCTTTTGTATAAAATGTGAACAGGTGAACAATGTGGGCAGTTTCAGTCTGTGTCTCAGATGTGAACATTACAGGGCTTTAGGGGAGTGAACAATAGAGGTGTCACAAGTGTGAACAATACAGGGGGATCACAGGTGTGAATAATACAGGGGATTAGTCTGAATTTGAGGTTTAAACAATGCAGGGGCCAGTTAATCTCTGTAGTGATACCTTTTAAAGTTTACATATGGTAAGCAGACACAGCATGTGGGGGCCACAGAAGGGGGGGTCCAGCCCTGCTGTATCTTATTGTTTTACATATACAAGGTTCCAAGTCACTGAGCAGAGTTTAGTTCTCAAGTATAAAATATCCCTAAGGGCTCTTACAGATGAGCGTTTTAGCTGCGCTCCCCTGGTTCAGGTTTCATGCGTTCAGCCGCAGGGGAGCGCAGAAGTAGATGCACTGAATTCTTTTCAATGGGGCTTACCTGTACTCACACAGATGCATGTAAGCTCCGAACGCAGGAAAAATGCAACATGCTGCGTTCCAACCTGTGTCTGGCACTTACATACGTCTGTGTGAGTACAGCCCCATTGAAAAGAATTCAGTGCGTCTACTTCTGCGCTCCCCTGCGGCTGAATTCATGAAACCGGAATGCAGGGGAGCGCAGCTAAAAATGATTGTCTGTAAGAGCCCTAAGGCTAAGGCCACACTAGGCGATAGCGCCGCGATTTGACTCGCGGCGACTTTTCGCCGCGACTTTTAAGCCGCAATCGCTGGGGAAACTTTTGCGCTGGCGTCTATGGGGAATCGCCAGCGTAAAAACACACGTGGCGATCTTTTTTCTATTGTCGCTCGAAATCGCCTAGCGAGGCAATTTCGAGCGACAGTAGAGAAAAGATCGCCGCGTGTGTTTTTACGCTGTCGATTTTTCGCGATTCCCCATAGACGCCAGCGCAAAAGTTTCCCCAGCGATTGCGGCTTAAAAGTCGCCGCGAAAAGTCGCCGCGAGTCAAATCGCGGCGCTATCGCCTAGTGTGGCCTTAGCCTTAGAGTAAAGCAAGTCCTGCAGCACAGTCTGTTCACCACTAGGAATGTTATTGATAAAATGCAATGAACACAGATTTAATCACAGCCAGCTCTCCCTTCTTACCAGTGACAGTTACCGACTTTGAATATTTTTCTCCTTGTAAATGTCCGACCAAGGATACAGAGATTATAAAGGGTTTTTGTATGTTGCACCCTAGACATGAAATTCTTCTGACCTCTTAGTACAGCAGATCTTGGTAATTTTTTGTATTCTTTAAATGATTCTTTCATCTTATGTCTCCAGTCTAGTCATTTATTCATTCTTTAAACAAACATCCTCTTGCACATCCCGCTGCTCTGTAAATGTTGCAACTGAATTATGCTTGTTTTTATTACAAGCCACGATAAGCTTTTTAATTGCAAAATAAGTCTCACCAACTCATTCTAACTGGGTTAATGAAGCAGGTTAGGGAGTATTGCTACCATTCACTGTAATAGTATTTAACCCATGATGGTCTGACATTGCATATATGCATATGTCTGTATTAGAAAAGGCTCATTTACAAACACAAGCATATGTTTGGGGCCAAACTTCAGTATGAATTGATGCGATTCAGAAAGGTCTATATAAACTCCCTTGCAACTTGTATCAAACTCAAGTGAGCCTCTTCAGTCGGCTTGATAAGCCACTTGCAAGAACACACATTGATGCAAAAGGGACAATTGGAATTACCTGTACTGTTTATCTGTAGGCTTTTCTGCCTACAGATTTTCTTAAAATGCAACCACCTGAGAGTCAACTGGCAGAACAAATGGTGGCGCATGTACTAGGTATTACAATATTTGGAAAACCTTGCAATAAATACCCACATTCACATTAAACTAAAATCCTTTTGTGGTTTATATGGAGATTGGAGTGAAACATATTAAAGTAGATGCAGCTTGAGACAGCCGCAAAATTTGTCTGCCCACTGCAGCAACACACCCTCTAATTATATGCAAATTACACCCATTCTATTGAGAATGAACAGAACTGAACACCACACGGGATCGGCATCCCTGGGAAAAGAATTTCTGAGGTGGGAGAAACCACATCGATCCAAGAGAAGGACTGCACTAAAATAGGTGACCTAGAAAGCAGCATGTCATCAAAACAAATGATCGCAGAATCAAGTGGCTATTAAAATAAGTGACCTGTCACACCAGGGGACATTAAACCAGTGACTAGAAGCGGATGGAACAAGTAAAAATTATGGATGGTGAATTGAATAGGTATAACTAGCATATATATAATAAAGGCATCAATGACACACTATGCACACGAGCACTATAAACATTCCCTGCAGGACAGCCAATATACCCACTTATATTGCAGAACAAGCACTAAACCTACGAAGAGTATGTGCAGCATAACTATGTCTGTGCTGTAGGTGCTACATACACAACAGGCACTATAAAAAAAAGTTGTCAATAGAACAGGTACAACACACACCTTGCGGTAGACTTGCTAAACAAACAATTCCTGCAGCATCACATTTACGATCTGAACACTGTCAGCAAATCACAAAAAATACGAATTTCTGCTACATTACATACACTAGATAGACTCCCTGGGATAAAAATAAAGCATGTTGGATTTGGCAAAATAAAATGATACATGGGTATCTTAATATATCTGAATGCTTGTGGGTATAAGAAGCAATAAAGTCATGCAGTTTGGTACACTCAAATCTGCATCTTACAAGCACATCAGATGCATGAGCAAAATACACTATAATGTTTAATCCAGGCAGTTATATGTAGCATTTGTGACCCTACCATAAAGAAACTCTGCAACTTGCACAGTAATTCAATCAATGCTTCATGCCTAATTACTGATTTCATATTATTATCATCATTATAAGCACAAATGATTGGGCACAAATGATACGAGACACTGGCTTATGTAATGGTAAGTTTGTAACGTCTTGTTACCTGGAGCCAACAAGTAATTTGCTTGTGTCATAATTTCAGATGGAGGACCTCACCCAGCTTCTTTTCTTCACTGTGTATTATATATGTTTGTTTATTATATGTATATGTATATATATATATATATATATGTGTATATGTATATATTATATATATATATATATATATATATATATATATATATATATATATATTTATATATTATATCATATATTTTATTATATGTTTATTATATGGCATTTTCAGATCACCAGGACCTCAAGTGTCCAGTAACCTTAAATTGGAATCTCTGGGCTAAAGGTGTGTTAGATTTGCACACACGTAGGCCCTCCTGCTCAGAGCCTTAAATGAAACAAAAGTAAAAAAATTGTGCTACCTCAAAAATGCCACTAAAAATAAAATGGTGCATTGCATCAGAAAAAGGGATGGAGTAATGAGTCATCATTTTAGAAGGTCTACCTTTATCACTTGAGATTATCGTAAATTAAATTAGATTCACTCCTTTCTTAAACTGTAGATTTTAATAGTCCTGTTTTTTTTTACTATGGTAAGGATTAAGTATATATTAGTTGGGATCAAATACAAGGTACGGTTTTATTATTAAAGACAGGTTTCCTGATAACAGATCTTACATTGTATTAATTTGAAGTGCCCTGTTAATAAACGGGACACCCTACACTTGTACAATGTCTATGCCCATATGTTCAAGCTTAAATAATGACTATAGTAGGACAGGCAGGGACAGTCATGGAAGCTGGTGAAACAAGGTGCCCTACAGGTACTAATCCTTTCTCTGGTATGCACTGGCTTCCTGTAATTAACTCTTTTATCATAACTAGACTAATGTTATCTAGCTGACATCTTAGCTATAGAAGGGTTTATGAAGGTCTAAACCTGATGGACGAATACATTGTATTGTATTGAATTGTTGTTCCATTTGCAACTCCTACATAGTATGCAATCTTGAGCATTTGGAGCATAGATAATATTTATGTTGTTAAACTAACAGGAATCAGAAAAACCTAATTAAAAGATCATTAAATTACAGAATTTTGATCTGAGATTTTAAATTTTTTGATACAGTATACCCATTTTGGGCTCAAACATTTGACCTCCTACCACTGACAAAATTATATCCTTGTAAATAAAATACATCACATACAGTCTCCAGCCTTTTTGGCTAGCGGGCAACTTCTCAGAATGGAGTTAACAAATATACCTTTGAACAACCTTGCATGGTGCGATAAGGGCTACCGGCAGTTGTTGTTCTAATTAATTTTCTCACTATCTCCCCTTGTGTAAATGTGGAAAGAACCTGTTTTCTATGGGAAGTGAGAATCCCACACCAGAGAAAGTTAAGACTTTGTTTTTTTAAGATATGGGATTTAGCAGATCGCAATATAAGTCAGAGATTTCTACCTACACATGCTAACACCAGATAAAGGTTGATGTGATTTCTTTAGTCCCCACAATGCTGTCTGCAGTCTCTGACGTTAGGTCTCCTGTTCCTTTTCCAGTAAGGGATCACTGGATATACAGTATGTTCTATTCTCAGACCACCAGTCAAGTCCCCAGGTACTTTATACAGTACGGTCATCTTAAAATTGCTGCATTTTATGAATATTACAGGCAGGGTGACTTCTGCAGGACATACAGTCAAACATCTGATGCCTTGATGGCCATATTTGGCAAAAGGCAAAAGTTCAAATTTAGAGTATTTTGGGGAAAAATTAAACTTCACCACAACGTTGGCAATTTACTAAAATAATGTTTAAAAAACTGTATGATAAGTTGGGTGAATTAACATTTACATTTTTTCACCAGCAGAAATTCCACCAGTTTCTCAATTTATCAAGAGTGCCAGAATGATTTTTTTTTCTTACATATTTATGATTTCAAGTATATGTGCAATGTTGTTGTGAAAATACACCTGATATATTCAGGAGAACTCTGGGCAGTGTTGCCACCTGGCCTGGCCGGTAAAAATGTTGCTCGCTTAAAGGGCACCTATCACAACCAAAATCAAACACATATTAACAATCTGACCAGTACACGCTAAACACATTTAATCAAACTACATATATAGTTTTTTGAAAAAACTGCAGGTTTTAAAAAAAATCCCTTACTTTGTCAAATGGGTTCTTTCACTGAGGGAGGCCATACTGTGACTATAACAGAGACTCTAATATGCAAATTTCAGGAGCATGCTCAGATTGTAACACTGCTTTGAGTATTCTACCCAGAATGCCTTGTTTAAGTAAACTCCTCCACTAGAAGTATCAGGAGATTTCCCTATCTTGTCCCCTGCTGGTAAAGTCATTATGCAAATGAAGGGCACACACTAACTTCCAGCAGGTGGCAGCACTACTGAACAGCAGCTAACAGAGATTTGGCTGATTTGAATACAGCTTAGAAGGGTTGATAAGCAAGCAAGGAATTTCAACTGAGCATGTGCGAGATTTCAGAGCTGCAGTTGGCTGGGAAGATATAGGTAGGAGGAGCCAGTGAAATCCAAGATGCCTGCCTCAGCTAGAACTGCAGTGGAGATAGGGGAGATCTTGCAGAAGGAATAGTGAGCTGATCATTTACATCAGTGATCCCCAACCAGTAGCTCGTGAGCAACATGTTGCTCTCCAACCCCTTGGATGTTGCTCCCAGTGGCCTCAAAGCAGGAACTTATTTTTGAATTCCAGGCTTGGAGGCAAAATTTAGTTGCATAAAAACCAGGTGTACTGCCAAACAGAGCCTCAATGTAGGCTGGCAATCCACAAAGGGGCTACCAAATGGCCACTTACAGCACTTATATGGCACCCCAAGAACATTTTTCATGCTAGTGTTGCTCCCCAACTCCTTTTACTTCTGAATGTTGCTCATGGGTTCAAAAGGTTGGGGATCCCTGATTTACATTATACAAACCATTCTAACTGTTTTAAAAATTGGATTTCTTGAACATTCACATAGTGTATTTACTTAGTAAATGATTTTGGTCATGAGCGGTGCCCTTTAAACTGCAAGTCACAATTTCCCCAAGAGACCTGCTTATCTTAAATTGTTACAATTGCTTCTTCTATCATCTTAAATTGCAACTAATGTATTGAAGTGCACCTGGCACATATTCTGGGCTCTCTGCCAAAAGCCAATTCAATTTTAGAAACTTTGTAGCTTTTCCTGGCTGTTCAGTGAAGAAGATCAAAGAGAAAGTCAGGACATTTCATTAACAATCCAGGATTGCGGGTTGAGCTGTCAAAAACGGTACTGTCCCGTGAAAAACAGGACAGTTGGGAGGTATGAATGCAAGATTATATACAAGCTGAATTGGACTATTGTATATACTAAAAGCACTGTTATATAGAGTAAAAAATGTTCAAACCACAGTAACAAAGAAGAAAAAGAGGTGAGAGAAGTGATAATAAGGTTTTATTCTTTCCCCCTGGCTACCAAATGATGGGTTTGTCTCTCTAGCTCACAGATGACTGACGCAGCGCATCCATTAATGGCTCTATTTCACACTCTGAACAATCTAGGGAGATCTCCACAGCGCTATCAAGCCCTTCAGTCATCCATGAATGCTCCTGCATTTACTTTGCCCATTTACCATACATCTTATTGGCAGGAGACACTAGGCTCTATTGAGAAGAGTAAGTGATACATGCAACTGTGATAACAGAATTCCTTTTACTTACTGACCAACTCACTAAACCAGAGAATCTATATCTGGGTCTGTCTGGTGCTGTAGCTGGCTAGTTTATTTGGCTAGTTTATTTGGCTTTAACTCAAATTTACTAAATGGTGAAGTGGCTAATGCTAGCGAAAATTTGCAGTGTGATGTCATTTTGGCACTTCGCCATTTACTACCAGTCCCTGGCGTAAAGTAGACATACTCTAGCGGTACTTCACACCCTAACACCAGGCAAAGTTGCGCTCTGGCGAAGGGACGTAACTACGCTTATTCACTAAGTTGCGTATTTTACTGAACGTTCCCTCTTGCGCCAGACTTAACTTCGCCAGCTCAGACCAGGCGAAGTGCAATAGAGTAGATAGGAGTTTCTCTAAAAATAGTTGAAATTTTTTCTAAGTCCCAAAAAACGCTGGCGTCTTTTACTTTTTTCAGGGTGATAGACGGAAAAAGATAGTAATTTTTTTTGGGGTAGCCTCCTTCCCCCCTACATTTCCCAACATATGGCACCTAAACTATACAGTGGGCACATGTGTAGGGCAATATAACAACTCTTTTATTTTATTAAGGTTTCCTGGGCTTGTGTAGTGTAATGTATTTGCTGCAACATATACGTCCATTGTACTTTAACTTGGCGCCGTATGCAAATTATGCATCGCTAACGTAACTTTGCTTTGCTTGTTGAATTAACGCTAGCGCAACTTCGCTACCTTTCAGCTCCCTGGACGCAACTTTTTAGTGAATTTGCGTTGCCCTGGCGAATCTACGCCTGTCGAAGTGTTGCGAAGTGAGCAAAGCAGTCGCTGGCGCAACTTCGGAACTAAGTAAATTTGCCCTGTGTCTCACACACGCTCCATTTGCTGTATATGGGTTGACGTTCATGAGATTTATTGCTTTTACCCTGCAATATATATGAAGTAGCACAACATTGTAGTTTGAAGTTTTCTTTTACAGACCTATGACCATCATTTGGTTTGGCTTTATTGTCCTTGACCTTTCCCTACCTGTCTCTAGTTAGCTAACATTTATAGGTCAGAAAGTAAGATTTATTTCCTCATAATGTCTCAGTGAATGAGTTCCCCCAAGCCCCTGAGCAATTTCAGCACAAGAGACACACTGTATTATAGATGAAAAGGTGTATGCATTTTATATCAGAGCCAGCATGACGTGTTATTTTAGGAGTAAGAAGAGCAGCGATCAGCCGATTCATTCCACCTTTGATGGGACGGCACATCTATACAGCAGGGGTTGAATAATGCACACAGTAGGAGGGTTTGGCTGCCGCATGTGAAAACACATAGTGGAATTCATATTTTTGATTTAGTCATAAAAAAAAAGTCTTCCACTGGAAGGCAGGATGGGAGCTGAAGCACTTCTTCGGAGGTTAAATGGAAGGTGCAATGCGCTGACAATCCTCTTTAGAAATGTATAAAGGCAGAAGAACATTTCTGCACATCTTTACATCAGTTTCGAAGGAACCTTTTGTTCTTTCGAACCATCTGCATATGCGGTCTGACCACTGTGATACTGATTTTATGTAATACTGTCGTTCTGCACTCTCTTGCCTGATGCATTAGTTCCTTGACTAAGGCTCTGAGACACTTTATTAAAGTAAGAAGGGTTTCCACCCATCAGAGTGTTCTTCACTTCCATTATATATGATTCGTGTCAGGCTCTGCTGGGATTCGAGCCAAGGACTTTAAGGTTTTTGGCTCTGTGCCTTAACCATTGGACCAGGCGAACAGCCTGTAGGGTTGCTCACTATCTGTTACCTGGCCTTTGCAGCCCTAGCCCAGCAGCAACCTGATTGGTGGTTTGGAGTCAGCCAATCAGGGCAGACTCTGCCCTATTTAACACCAGCCCACCTCACACTCCTTGTCTGAGCATTGCCTGAGCATTACCGGTGGCATCGTTCCTAGCTAAGGTTCCTGGTCTAGCCAGTTTCCTTATCTGCTTTGTCTTGTCTGAACCCTTCTCTGCCTTGTTCTGCCTTTACCCTGAACCTTGCCTTGTTACCCTGTCTTGCTCTTGTCCTGCCTTGCTTTAAACCTTGCCTTGCCTGTTCCAATTCCAGTCCTGTTTTGACCTTTATCTTGCTTTGCATTAACCATTTCTTGACCTTGCCCTGCCTTGTCTAACTCACTATTCTGAATCTTGCTCTGCTCCTCCCTTCAATCCTGACCTTGTCTTGACCTTTCTTTGCACCTTGCCCTTTCTTTCCTTTTCCTGTTTTAGTCTTGTCTACCAAGCCTGTGCCTTATCTTTCCCTTTCTTGCTATCCAGTCATCCTGTTATTCAGTGCCCAGTCTGATTTGAACCACACCTGCACCGTCCTGCTCTATCCTACCAGTCTACTCCTGATCTATGCCTGCACCTTCCTGCTCTATACTACCAATCTGCTCCTGTCTCCTGATCTGAACTATGCCCGCCCTTGTTCCTGTGCAGTCTACTCCCCATCCTGTTTTGATTTTACGTCCTAGTCTTCCTGATCCTGTTCTGCCATTTAGTTCCTTGTGTGCACAACCAGTCCCTGCCTGAAAGACTTACCCTTTTCTCATCTGCCTCCACAGCACCCCCTACGTTATCCCTTACAATTGGGCAGAGTTCAGAAAAACATTGCACCCGTATTGCAATAAAGTGCTTTAGGCTCCAAATTCAAAGTAAACAGACCATAAAGACCCAGTTTCAATACCCAATTGTAGATCATCTTCTAGATCCAAGTCTGTGAGATAAGACTTACATACAACTAAGCGCCTCTAGAGCATATACCACTGATCTCTCTGCTCCTTTCCAGTATTCATCAGTATTCATCAGTATTCATCTTTAATTCAATTAGAACACATCAGTTGTGCTCCTAAGTGGTCTGTCTGTTACTAAAGAATAAGCATCCCAAATGATAGAAAATATGGTGCTTTTTGACCTTAGAGCAGTATAAGTATGGCATGTATCTTCCATTTCTCCTGTATGTAATGGATCTCTTTCTAAATGACAAATGCATGTGGAAAATAACACTGCAAAGAGTTTTTCTGTGTGTTAACCTGCTCCTCATACTGATATACACAGCTGCATAACATCCTACTCATTCTGTTGAACCACGCGGTACGTCTTTTTCAGATCCGACGAGATGAGAGGAAGCAGATGCGACGAGACGGATGCACCGAATAAAATGTAAGGGCTGAACTCCACAGTGTGGCTTGGGAAGCGCATGCGACGAGATAGATGCATGCGAACGCCGCACGTTGCGTCTTCATCCGATAGTCGTGTTGTGACAGATGCACACAGCTACAAGGTCCGACATTTCTATTACTTACATTATCAGCTCATCCGTCTCGTTGCATGCGCTTCCTCTCAGCGCGTTGGATTGGACCAAGCTGCACCATGGAGTTCAGCCCTAAGTAATCGGAATGTCGGACCTACAAGTGATGGCGTGTCTACAACATTCCTATTAATTACATAATATCCGGTGAATCCATCTTGTCACATCTGTTTCCTCTCATCCCTTATACACAGTTATCACCCTACTCCTCACTCTCATTTACACAGCAGCCTGGCACCCTATTCTTGGTTGGGTTAAAAGACATAGCTGTCCCCTCATACTGCTATAACTAGCTCTGTGTATTCTTGCTCCTCATGCTTGTCTTCATTTCGCTGGTTAAACAATAGAAAAAAAAACAGACGGCTCAATTATTTGATTTTCAGAAATGATATTACTATTTGCTAAGGCAGAGTAGGTGAACTTAGGCCAGAGGTATAGCAGAATTAAGAAATGGTAATGAATAAAATGACAGGTATTCTTATTGGGACTAAGCCACCATTCACCCTGTTTATTTATGCAATTGAGCTGCAATGTGCTGACGCCACAGAGTTAGACTCAAGCCACGAAGCAAACATCAGAAATTAAAATCAAAGCTTTAGAATGGTTTGCAGGAAATCAAACACTCCAGCAGGAATGCTGAAGCATATGTAGGTACAGCTATGGGACCTGTTAACCACAATGCTCAGGGGACCTAGGTTTTTTTCAGATAATGGATCCTTCTTTAATTTGGGTCTCCATAACTTGTCTACTAAAAAATTATTTGAACATTCATTAAAACAAATAGGTTTGTTTTGTCTCCAATAAAGATTAATTATATCTTAGCTGCGATCTTAGTACTGTTTTATTTTTACATAAAAAAGGAAATCATTTTACAAAATTCAAATTTTTTTATTAAAATGGAGTCTGTGGGAGATAACCTTCCCATAATTTGGAACTTTCTGGATAACAGGTCCCTTACCTATATCTGCACTGGAGAGGATCACCAATGATTAAAACACCCTGGCTGTACCATAAACAGATAGCAGCAAAAACGAAAACTCAATGCTCCTAATGAAACAGAAAAGTGCAAATTTATTGTCAAAAGTTTTGTCTTTGAGAGTTTTTATTTTTTAGATCCTTTTCTCTGCATCATTCAGAGCCAATCGTATTTGATTTATAAACAGAACAATAAAATAAGTACAATATTAATAGAGCAAGCAAGGGGTATCTCTGTGTCTTACAGAGTAGGTGATATCTGGAATATCTGCATAATATATTTGCATTATGAAAGGAGCAGGGTGAATTATAAAGAGATAAGTGTATAAGTGAACCACAGTTGTTCAGCACAGCAACAAGATGTTTGCCATTGCCTACTCTATCTAGCATTAGATCCACACTAACTCCTTATTCCCAGGGTTGCAATGTGAATGAAATGTTTTGTCAGCGCTCCTTCATGTAATTCACCATACCTTCAAACATATACCCTAACAGATGGTCCTCAGCCGTCCCATAAACTCTATTAGCTCATTTCCCTGCTGCTTACAGCACATTCATCATACAAGGCATGAGTGCGAGCGACTTACACAAGAAAGATTTCACAGAAGAGGGAATATAAGGAACAGAATTTTTTTAATAGTCGTAAAATCAAACAAATTGGTTTCCACATATATTTGTGCTGGGAATCCAGCTTTACACATATAAAACTAGTGCCTGCAATAATTCATATAAGAACTAGAAGTTGCTCTTGTTGAACTAAAGATCACTAAGCTGGAGTACTGGAATCTGCTGGGAATTATACTGGTACATGTCTTTCTAATCAAGAACCTGCAGTATTGCAGTCTTAGGGCTCTTACACACGGGCGGTTTTTCCTGCGCTCCCTATGCATTGCGCTTTCTTCCGTTCAGCCGCAGGGGAGACGCACTCAGTTATTGTGAAGGGGGCTTTACTCACACAGGTGAAATGCAACATGCTGTGTTTTGCGCTTACATGTGTCTGTGTGAGTACAGCCCCCTTCACAATAATTGAGTGCATTTACTCCTGCGTAGTCATGGGCAAATTTTTTCGCCTTGTTTCACCGCGGAAATGACGCCCATAGACTGTATGGTGTTGTGCATCAAAAAAAAAAAAAATAGACGCGCGACAAAAATATTTCACCGCACTATACATATAAATTTTTACCCACAGACTTTAATGGGCGTCAGCAACATTTCACTGGCGGCTAATTTTTGGTGAAATGAAACGTGTCAAATTCGCCCATCCCTACTCCTGCGCTCTCTTGCGGCTGAACGGAAGAAATCACAACTCAGGGGAGCTCAGGAAAAACCGCCCGTAAGAGCCCTTAAACTCATATTATACAAACAAATGCAACAATTTCAATTGTACACTCCTTCTCTCTGGGTGTAGTGTTCCATTAATTCTATAGACAACAAATCACAACCCCTGTTTCACTTTGCCACACAAAAGTGTATTGGTTAAATTAAGGAATGTTGGCCTGGATCATAGTATTTCTACCTGGATAGAGAACTAAATGATAGATTACAAAGAGTGGTGGTAAATGGAACATTTTCTAATTGGTCCAGTGTTGTTAGTGGAGTACCGCAGGGCTCTGTACTTGACCCTTTGCTTTTCAACTTGTTTATTAATGACCTGGAGGTGGGCATTGAAAGTACTGTTTCTATTTTTGCAGATGATACTAAATTGTGCAGAACTATAGGTTCCATGCAGGATGCTGCCACTTTGCAGAGTGATTTGTCTAAACTGGAAAACTGGGCAGCAAACTGGAAAATGAGGTTCAATGTTGATAAATGCAAGGTTATGCACTTTGGCAAAAATAATATAAATGCAAGTTATACACTAAATGGCAGTGTGTTGGGAGTTTCCTTAACTGAGAAGGATCTAGTGTTTTTTGTAGATAACACGTTGTCTAATTCTGGGCAGTGTCATTCTGTGGCTACTAAAGCAAATAATGTTCTGTCTTGCTTTAAAAATTGCATCAACTCAAGGGATGAAAACATAATTATGCCTCTTTATAGGTCCCTGGTAGGGCCTCATCTGGAGTATGCAGTGCAGTTTTGGACTCCAGTCCTTAGGAGGGATATAAATGAGCTGGAGAGAGTGCAGAGACTAAGTGCAACTAAATTGGTTAGAGGGACGGAAGACTTAAATTATGAGGGGAGACTGTCAAGGTTGGGGTTGTTTTCTCTAGAAAAAAGGGGACATGATTACACTTTACAAGTACATTAGAGGACATTATAGACAAATAGCACGGGACCTTTTTACCCATAAAGTGGATCACCGTACCAGAGACCTCCCCTTTAGACTAGAAGAAAAGAACTTTCATTTGAAGCAACGTAGGGGGTTCTTCACAGTCAGGACAGTGAGGTTGTTGAATATACTGCCAGGTGATGTTGTGATGGCTGATTCAGTTAATGCCTTTAAGAATGGCTTGGATGATTTTTTGGACAGACATAATATCAAAGCCTATTGTGATACTAAGCTCTATAGTTAGTATAGGTATATAAAATTTATGTGAAAGTAGGGAGGGGTTTGTGTATGGATGCTGGGTTTTCCTTTGGAGGGGTTGAACTTGATGGACTTTGTCTTTTTTCAACCCGATTTAACTATGTAACTATCTATGTAACTTTAATCCCTGACCTGAGTTTAGATGAATTACCGCAAGCCTCGGTGGTCAAAAAAAGTGGCAATATCTCCTAATAATACAGCATTGCTCAGCAGCACTGTATTCTTGTAAAAATACCAATGATCACAAATGTAAGGGTTATAGAATGCCTGGTATTTTGACCACTGCTTGCTCTCAGGAAGAACCTCACTCTCAAAATGATCTGCATTGTCTGTTATAGCAACTCATTTAAAAGAATGGGACATTCACTGCTCATCGCAGACTCATCGACAGATGTACAACTTTGTGTATTAGTCACCTGTTGTGGTGACGTAGAGCATTTTGACAGTGTTGGCCCTCCTTACCTCAGTCAGCTCTTTACCAGGGTGGAAAGTGGTGGATGAGGAAGACAACTCCTGAAGGTCTTTGTGTGGGCTTCTCCTGGGCACACCACTTTCTTCCAACAGTCCAAAAACATACAGGAAGGTTAAATGGCTCTTAAAGGGGTTGTTCACCTTTGAGTTAACGTTTAGTATGATGTAGAGCAGTGATCCCCAACCAGTAGCTCGTGAGCAACATGTTGCTCTCCAACCCCTTGGATTTTGCTCTCAGGGTCATCAAAGCAGGTGTTTATTTTTGAATTCCAAGCTTGAAGGTAAGTTTTAATTGCATAAAAACGAAGTATAGTGCTAAGTAGAGCATCTTGTATGCTGCCAGTCCACAAAGGGGCTACCAAATAGCCAATCATAGACCTTATTTGGCACCCCAAGGGAATGTTTCATGCTTGTGTTGCTCCCCAATACTTTGTATGTGGCTCATGGGTAAAAAAGGTTGGGGACCCCTGATGTAGAGAGTCATTTTCTGAGACAATTTACAATTGTTTTTCATTTTTTTAGATCATAATGCATCCGATAAGGGCGGCCAGATCGCAGGGACTATTATGAATGATGTATAATCTCTGCAATGCATTGTGGAATTAATATAATATAAAGGCTAATAATAAAAAAGATCCCAATATGTAATCAGGCAAATTAAACTGATCTACAGTTTGAAACCAATCAGTACCAAATAACATCTTTGTATTCTGCATTGTCTCATGTTGCTATTTATGTTCATATTTACAGCGATTCTCCAAATTCCAAGCTCCAGCTTTATGTACAGCAACAAGCAAACTGCTAATAATGTATATGCTGATTTTAAAAGGCTTTATCTAAATGGGTTTCCAGCTGTGAGGAAGTAAACTCTCTCATTCAAGAGGCAATTTTATAGATTGCATTAAGAATTCCCCTTCTCCTGTGATCAGCTCCCAAGGACAGACAGGCGACATCTGCCACATTACCCAAAAGATGCCGGCTCCTGCCCCCCTCATGCACACATTAACGTCTGTGCAACCAAATTGGCAATTAGCACTTTATCACTCGTGAGTCAGCATGGTAGGAGGTTTACCCAAAATAAAAACAGTTGATACCACTCTAGATGAATCTCTACCCCTGATCCATGGGGAAACAGACAGATGGACATGCTGGGGTGTAATGTAGCACCACTACCTGCCCCTGAAATCATTGCAGCCATTGTTTCCATGAAGGCAGATACAACAGAGTACATGCAGCTTAATTCCCAAAGCTGCAAATTAGTATCTGTACTTGCATACTCCATGCACTAGTGGGCTTCACATGATGTTTGAAGAAAAATAAGAAACAGTACTGTTATTTTTGGGAGGGAGACCCAAATCTACAGGGAACAGTGATGTGTCATAAAATGCAGGTATGGGTCCTGTTATCCAGAATGCTTGGGACCTGGGGTTTTATGGATAAGGGATCTTTCCATAATTTAGATCTCCATACTTTAAACCTATTAAAAAATAATTTAAACATTAAATAAAACCAATAGGGTTGTTTTACCTCCAGTAAGGATTGATTACTTATATCCTAGTTTGGATCACATACAAGATAACTAGGGATGCACCGAATCCACTATTTGGGATTCGGCCGAATCCCATCTGAAATATTCGGCCGAATACCGAACTGATTCCGAATATGCAAATTAGGGCCAGGAAAGGAAAAAGTGTAAAAAAATATTCATTTGTAACGGAAAGTCACGTGATTTCCCTACCTGACCCGAATTTACATATGCAAATTAGGATTCGGATTAGGTTCGGCCAGGCTCAAGGATTCGGCCGAATCCGAATCCTGCTGAAAAGGGCCAAATACTAAACCGAATCCTGGATTAGGTGCATCCCTAAATATAATGCTTTATTATTACAGAGAAAAAGCAAATCATGTTTAAAACTTTCAATTATTTAAAATGTAAGATGGGAGAAGGCATTCCATAATTTGGAGTTTTATGGTTAACGGGTTTCTGGATCCCATACTTGTAATACAGGCACTACAGGAAAATATAGGGAGATGCATTAAGAAAGGCTGTTTTGTTCAATTGGGAAAGATGGCTGTTATTCAGGTAGCAATATAAAACCAATATTATATGCCGAATAGTTACTGTATATATTTCTTAAAGCATCCATTTGTGTTTTAACCCATGCATTAAACATTCTTTCAGTATAGAGGACGAGGCCCTGTATTTGTCCTACATTTCATACTATACAGCATTTATGATCAGAAAATAAAAATTACGATCCATTGTGTACGTTTGAAGAGTTATTCTGATAGCAACGTAGACACCAGGGTCTTACATTACCATTGATAATGAAGCTGTAATTAAATATTTGGCTGCTAGGGATACATATCACTTAACCCATGTTCTGTGGTTTTTGTGATTGAAACAAAAGACAGATGAGAGCCATTGTGTGAGCTGTCTTTTCTGACAGATATGTATGTTAAAGTGATGCAGAACTCAAATTAAGGAGAAGGAAAGTTGTTTAGCACTAAACAACTTTACTTCTCCTTTAAGCTATCTCTGGGTGAAACAACTAGCTATCCTGTATTAATAAGTATAATATAAGGTTGCACACCTTTAAGTTAACTTTTAGCATGCTATAGAATGGCCAATTCTAAGCAACTTTCAATTGGTCTTCATTTTTTCTTTTTATAGTTATTTTAAAGGAGACATATAGGATAAATGAAAAACCCTACATTTGTAGGCAAATTTGAGTAATATATGGTGTTGATTTTACATGGTGCTAAAAATGAATATTACCTTTAAAAATGTTAGTGTCCATAAACGCGAAAGATGTATACGTGAAGCAATGTCTAGTATACTAGTATATTTGCATATCACCACTATAATCAAAAGAAATATTTTTGGGCATTCAAAAAAATAAAGTACTGTTGCTTTGCCCATGTATAAAGAAATATTTTTAGTGAAAATCATGTGGGGCTCTCGTGCTTCATGACCAAGATTCTATACATTTCACATGTGTGACAGAAGTAATTAGCATATTGGCTAAAGACAGAAGGACTGGTATATTTGACATTGCCTGGAAAACCATGCAGCATAATTCAGGGTAAGGTTTAGTTCATACGAGGAGATTCAGGAAAATTTGTCTTCTGGGGACTAATCGCCTCGTCTTCTAAACGACAATCTCCCCGAACTGCCTCAGCATGTTTTCCCATAGGCTATAATGAAAAGTCACCAGCGCTAATGCACACACGGCAATGCGTTTTCCAAATTCGCCCAAAGTTGCCACAAAATCTCCCCGAATCTCCTCGTGTGAACTAACCCTAAGGGCTCTTACACACGGCGTTTGTTTGTGCCCCCCCGCGTTGCGCTTTCCTCTGCTCAGCTGAAGGGGAGCACAGGAGTAGACGCACTGAATTATTGTCAATGGGGCTGTACGCATGTAAGCGTAAAACGCAGGTCGGGACGCAGCATGTTGCATTTTACCTGCTTCGGCGCATACATGCCTCTGTGTGAGTACAGCCCCATTGAAATAATTCACTGCATCTACTCCTGCGCTCCCCTTAGGGGTCCATGTCAGATAAGAAGTTTTCTCCACCAAAGTAGCTACACTGGGGGATAAAACGCCAATGCACTTCCTTCTGCCCCAGCATCACTGTGCACAGTATTCAGAGACAGGGTAAATATCTAGGCAAAAATTCATTTTGGTTTCCTTGCCTAAATCCACCATCCAATATCATACTTGTTAGTGCACAGTGATGTCGGAGTGGAAGGGAGCAGATCGGCATTTTCTCCCCCGGCATATATAACACCTCATCTGACACGGCCCTTATAATGAAAATGAAAGTAGCCTTTCATTTCCAAATACTGTCTTGGAATCAAAGTTATTGCGTTTGAAATGGTCTTTTAGAGTAGGAGTCTCTCTTATTGAACTAAAGACTTTCTTCTTAAAACTCTACATCTACAGTATATTGTCAGTCTTTACTTTTACTGAAGTGAAATGGCTTATGATGCAGAACTGTGGCCTAAAAGGCAATGCTGTGTATTTGCTAGACAAAGTCTTGTTCTGATAACAAGAATCAGGAATGTTGGCAATGGCAAAAACCTACTATACATTCCTTATTGTAATATTCTGAAATCTTATTTTTGAATAGTAAGAAAGGAGCTGACATGCCTGTAAGAATTCAATGCCTTGGTTATGAAAATATAGTTTGGGAACCTCGTTATATTTATACTGTGTGTATTCAAGATGAGTGTTGTCGGGAATATTTCTGTTGTGTGCTTAGCAAGAGTGAATGAATTCATTTAACAGTCTGACAACTAAATTGTAGCTCAGGACCTAGTTATGAACCTTGGATTAAATGTAATCTGTTTTCCTTTTTCTCTTCCTCATTTAGAAATGCAGTGCAGTGTGAAAAGTACAAAAATTCATATGCAAATGAATCAAGTAAGTTAATATTAGGGAGCAAATTTATTAAGAGAATGACATTTTTCATTGATTTAATACAATTGTAACAAAGAAAAAGCATGATCTCAAATACACTTTAGTTTGCATTTTGCAAACAGAAATTTTCAAAATGTATATGTTTTTAACATTTCAAAAATTCAAATGAAAACCTAAAATAGATACTATAAGGGGCAAATTTACTTATGGTCGAATATCGAGGGTTAATTAACCCTCGATATTCGACTGCCGAATGGAAATCCTTCGACTTCGAATATCGTTCGATTGAATGAAAAATCATTCGAAAGAACGATTAAATCCTTTGAATCATTCGATTCGAAGGATTTTAATCCATCGATCTAACGATTTTTCTTCTACCAAAAAGATTGCAAAGCCTATGGGGACCTTCCCCATAGGCTAATATTGACTTCAGTAGGTTTTAGGTGGCAAACTTTCGAAGTTTTTTTAAAGATCAAATAGTCGACCGATTTTTAGTTTGAATCGTTCAATTCGAAGTCGAAGGTCGAAGTAGCCAAACAAACAAAACATTTGAAAGTTTTTTTTATTCTATCCTTTCACTCGAACTAAGTAAATGGGCCCCTAAAAGTCAATGGAGAGCACGGTGCTCTGATCTGAGGCATTCAAGCAAGTTGAGGTTCAAGTTTTTTGGGGGTTGAGATTTTTAAAACCTCATGGAATGGAATTTTTTTTACAGCAATTAAAGGGATACTGTCATGGGAAAAAAAAAAATTCAAAATTAATCAGTTAATAGTGCTGCTCCAGCAGAATGCTGCACTGAAATACTTTTCTCAAAAGAGCAAACAGATTTTTTTATATTCAATTTTGAAATCTGACATGGGGCTAGACATTTTGTCAATTTCCCAGCTGCCCCTGGTCATGTGACTTGTGCCTGCACTTCAGGAGAGAAATGCTTTCTGGCAGGCTGCTGTTTTTCCTTCTCAATGTAACTGAATGTGTCTCAGTTAGACATGGGTTTTTACTATTGAGTTTTGTTCTTATATCTACCAGGCAGCTCTTATCTTGTGTTAGGGAGCTGCTATCTGGTTACCTTCCCATTGTTCTTTTATTTGGCTGCTGGGGGGGGGAAAGGGAGGGGGTGATAATCACTCCAACTTGCAGTACAGCAGTAAAGAGTGATTGAAGTTTATCAGAGCACAAGCCTCTAAAGTGTTTCCAAATGTATCTGTTGGCGGATCTGGAATGGCGTTTAGAGCACCACAATATGAATAAACACTGTTCTCTTAACAGGGCCTTTAATGAGAATGATACAAAAACCTAAAAAACAAACCATGGGTCTGAAACAGAGAAGCTGAATAGTCTGTATACGTAAGCTTTTTGTGCAGGCATTGCAAGCCCCTCTGGTAGAACATGGGAATGAATTATAAAGCACAACCTTTTTGGCCTGTGCCTTCCAGAATCATTTAATAGTACAAGAGCACATCAGCAAGGTTCAATTATTAGCCATATCTTTACTAATAACACTGAGGAGCTTCTCACTTCTCAATGGGTCAAATCTATTACGGGGATGAAAGCATCTGGTGGAGGCAACAAATTCCTGACCCTGTATCACATCTCTCCCTCAACTCAGCAGGAGTTTTGTTAGGAAGGGAAATTAATTATCAACCTCAGAATGAGATGGAGCTTTGTGATAAAGTGTAACAAGATCTCTGTGATGCTCCAATGTGAAAGTTCTTTAAATGGCAAAACTCCAGTCCTATTACCGTATATACTCGCGTATAAGCCGAGTTTTTCAGCACCCAAAATAAGCTGAAAAATGCTGCCTCGGCTTATACGCGGGTCAGTAAAAAAATTACCTATTTGGCCGATGCGGGTTCTGATGGCTGCGCTTCCGATGGCTGTCCTGGATGGCTGTCCTGGATTGCATGACACAGTCCCGGCTCGTCTCTGAAGGCAGGGGCGCTTCTACGTCCTGCTGCAGTACGCTAAGGTAAATTTACCGTAAATATGCGCAGCTGCGCGCAATGCGCCTGCGCCTCTCGCTTCTACGTCCAGTACGTCCAGTACGCTAAGGAAATTTAAATATGCGCAGCTGCGCGCAATGCGCATGCGCCTCTTGCTGACTGCTGCCTGTGATGTGCGGAGTGCGTATAACGCGCTGTGATTCGCTGCTCCCTGCTGTGGTCAAAATTGGTACGGTAATGTGAGAAATGTTGGGTTGTCTTTTTTTTCAGTTGTCACTTGAATTGAGCCCTGATAAAAACTGTAAATGATCTTGAGATGATATAAGGTTCTGTCTCATTTAAGCACCTATTTGGAAATTCGACACATGCCAAAATTTAACAAACTTTATGCAGTTGGCTTCAAAAAGTAACAGAAGCAATTGATTCACAGAAAATGTATTTCATGACACTGTATGATGGCTCTCTCTCAATACAGGAATTCGTTATTTTCCTGAAGCAAACTTTCCTTTTTCTCTATAATAATATGTTGTCATAATATATCACACTTCTATTCTTCCTTGAGGCCATGATCTGAGTGGGTGGGGGAGAGAGTCTGGGTCTGCAGAGCCCACTACCGTAGGTATTTTCCCTGTGTCCCACCAGCCCAGTCCCACACTGAATACTTGTATTATTAAATGCTGCTGCATTTCTCACCCTCGGCTTATACGCGAGTCAATAAGTTTTCCCAGTTTTTGTAGGTAAAATTAGGTACCTCGGCTTATACACGGGTCGGCTTATACACGAGTATATACGGTACAAGAGCCACAAAAAAAACAATTAGCTAAACTGAATCAGTTTGGTTATTATTTAGTCTGACTCTATCATTTGTAAACATTGCACAAAAGAAATAGTAAACATATATAGTTGCTGTACGTGTCTATATATATCATTTTGTAAAATGTCAAAATTAAACTGCTTAAGTATAAAATGAATGCCTTTATTTTTTTTACCCATATACAAAACTGAAACTTTATATAGTATTTCCTTTGTAGTACATGCCAAATTTAAGCACAGAATGGTGTTAATGTGTTTATACAAGGTTAGTGTGTAGCAGGGCTGAGAAACTCTTGCAGGAAAATGTAAAAGAAGGTATTTAACTGTGATAAAGGCAGATCACCACGGTTTAATATGTTTTACATGTGGCAATACAACTGTTGGTCAAGGGCATACGATTTATCACCTGCTGTAGCACAGTCTTGTGGCTGGTCTTCCATCAACTAGAGTCAATGAGAAGCCACCAAGAGTATAAATAATAAAATATCAAATAATAATGAAATATTAAACAATTATGCTAGCAACCCCAAGAAAGTGAGCCTGAACTGGCGATGGAATGATGGAATTTTGTATGTCTGTCATAAAAATGTATTGCATCTGTCCAGGTGGAGAAATGCAAACCATAAGCCACGTGTCACCTAAGCGGTAGGAAAGCTTTTCGAAGGATCAATAAAGGATAAGATACTGGACTTTATAGCAAATAATAATACTATGGGTTAAATTTACTTACTTCCCTAAAATCATATAGCTTTGCGCACATCACAACACTTCGCCAGACGTAAATTCGCCTCGACAACGCTAATTCATGAAGTTCCGAAGTTGCGCACAGCGATAATACGATCAGCAGTTCGAAGTTACGATAGTGTTGGCTAATTTTCATACGGCATGCAGTTAAAGTACAATGGACGTATATGTTGCAGCAAATACATTACACTACACAAGGCCAGGGAATTTTTATAAAATAAAATAGAGGTGTTATATTGCCCTACACATGAGCCCAGTGTATAGTTTATGTGCCATATGTAAGGAAATGTAGGGGGGAAGCCGGGTACCCTAAAAAAATGTACAAACTTTTACGCACTAAAAGAGATCTTGCCAGACTAACTTAATTTCTTTTTATGAGAAGGTAAGCAGGGACCTCTAAAGACTGCTCCTCATTTCTCTAATGGTTCTACAGATGGCGAGACACACCGCTGAGTCAGTAACAATGTATTTTCCTACAAGACGCTACTACTAAATGACTTCTTTTTCCAGCACTCGCCTCCTTGCTCCAATCGCTCTAAAGACAGATGTTGTTTTTCAGCCTTTATGGAAGGGGCTTGAAAAATGTGAAAAAGCCTATAGTGAGGGAATAGCTCTCTAACCCCGAGTAGCACAGGAGGAGGAATTCAGAAATGTAAAATCTTAATATGTTAAACTCTTATGCACTGGTAATTTTTCTGGGTACTGAGAGAAGGCACTGTATTATCCCTGATGCTGCAGGAAGGAGGGCATCACATTGTACACAAAAATTCTTTTGCTGGGAAAATTAGCATGAATTATAATAGGAGGGAAATTACATCCCCGATAAGTCCCCAAATAGTCTTAGTTTTAATTAAAGCTTTTTACAGGCATCATAGTGAACAGCCCTTCAGCATTCCATAGATTGTAAAAACACTGCAGTGGCAGCAGAATAGATGAGTCAATAGCATGTAAAAGTCTCTAGTATGACAGGTGTAAGCACAACACATAATGGGACTGCCTTCAGGTATTGACCTTTATGGATGCACAGGGACACATGGAAATGGTCTTAAGCTGATCCTCTTCCCAATTTATATGCTTTTGTTAAAACACAAAATGACAATGTTTTGTCTGCCTTCATTCTTAAAATTATTATTATTGTACTTAAATAAAGAGGCAAAGCAGAGCTGTCCAACTGGAAGGCAATGGGCTAGAGGAACTCTACAAAGAATGTTTATGGCCTCTAGGTTTTTAGGACTATCCAAGGGTTTTCTCTAAATGACATCATACCTGTGAGAAAGTGGTAATCTTGCTGCAATCTGGTATTCAATAACTTCTTCATAAGAGACTGCCCAATTGAACTGTTCCCCCAGGTCCCCTGTACAGTACTGGATTAATCTCAGTTTCTGGACAGACTCATTAAATGGATGGACTATGTCACAATAAATGCCTCCCTAGTAAAGAAGTTGTTTTATTTTAAACTGGCGAAAGTACTGGTTTCAAGTAGATTTAGCAGTGGAAACACAAAGGACAATTTCCCCTGAGACAGATTTGAGTAAAGAACTCTATGTTATACCAAAAAAAAAAAACCAGTTTGGCACTGGCCATTAACTGATTGGAATCAAATACATTTATGGTGACAACAGAAACCTACAACAATCAACTAATTTTATTCTTTACATTAAGCTTTCAGGGATGAAATAATTCTCTTTTGTGAAATAGTAAATCTTATTGGCTATATAACGTCACTTCTGGCCTGTAATTTCAAGTCTGCTGTGGGATTCTTTCAGTTCCCAGACTTGCAGGCGGCAGCTGAAAACTAAGTTAGCACCCAGCATATATAAAGGAATAAGCATTTGTGCATCTCTCCAAAAAGCTATTAAGGGAAATTAATCTTACAATTGTATTCACAGTGTTGGGACTGAAAAGGCTGGATAACTAAAGCAGGATTAACAGCCTAATTACGTTGTGTATGAGATATTTTAGGTATCAGTTATCTTTTATGAGCATACAATATCTCATTCCAAGCTTTTAGACGGTCAAATAGCTAAAATAAGTGTGAATTTCAAAACATTATTGCCAGAGATTTGCTAATTACTGATATCTACAAAGTAGCCTCTCCGTTTAATTTTCCTGTAATTAAAGTGTATTGAATAGTCCAGATTCTGTTTGCCTGGGGCCCGAGAACACATTGGAAAACTGATCTTTTTAACATGCACATAAATATCTATTGTCTGGGGAGTATATCATAAAGAAAGAAAGGTCATTGAGAGGTACATTCATTTCTATGGTATTTTTAAAGACATATTTACCAAAGGGTGATAGTGAAAGTTAACCATTTGATGAATACACCTTTAAAAATACCATAGAAATGAATGGAGAAAGGCAGTATTTCCCTCTGCGGACTGTGGAGATCTCTAACTTCCCTCTTTGATAAATCTACCCCCTAGGCATCCCTCCTCCCAGCTGCAATACATCACTAAACTTGCACATCATTCAGACATGCAAGATAGGGAACAGCAGAGAACTAGGGTCACACCAGGGAACAGTGCCCTGTCCTTACTGCCTTCCCTATGACAGACACTAAGGACAGGGACGGCCTGTGCCCCCCAACAATATGGTGCGCACCTTACACTGAATTTATTAGCTGCCGCTAGGTGCAGATATCCACACGATAGGGACACTCATGTGCCAAATAGTGTTCTCTACATTCTTGAACCCGTTTATTTATAGTTTCTCGTTTTTGAGGTATTTGAAAATACATAAAATCAAAGGGCCCAGAATTTAAAAATTGGAAGGACTTTAAAGAGGAAGAAACCCCTAGCATAAAATACCTTTTGACATCATAGGAATAACATTCACAATTTTAGTCTTGCACTTCTTTCCTGTTCCCGGATAAAGACTAGTCTGGAATTTTACCAGTTTTATTATTATTCGACCAGTAAAAAAGTTAACCCTTATTATTTGTCATTAAACAGCCTATAGAAGGCTGTAGTTAGGTAAAGAGTATATATGTGTCCTTATTTAATATTTTTTCTCTGGTTTTAGAAACAGGTACTTGACATTAGCTAGCTTTATCAACTACATGCATTCAGTCAAACTATGAAACCATATTAGTAGTGTACAAGGTATTCAGCAGACACAGAGAATGCAAGTCAACAAACCTTTCCTTCCAGAGGACAAATAAAACAAGAACAATTAAATAATAATGTACAGCATTTGTGTTACAGGCCATGCTGTTTGCGGTCATTAATGAGCGTGTTTTAATTCTTTAATATTCATCTACCAACACAGCAACACAGAGCTGCCCAATTCCATATCCAACCATTTACCCACATGCTATCTACCCCACACAAGCCTAATTCATTTGTATCTTTGTAACAACTTAAAGCTCTTACACTACTCACAGCTGATTGCAACTACTTCTCTTAACATTACAGACAGCTGTCGAGGGCAATATAAACCTTTAACACGAGTATTTGAAATAAGTCAGTATGTTATTAAAAATCCCCGCCCAGTAGTGATAGACAAAAAAATCCGCCAGATTCGAATTTGTGGCAAATTCAGGAGTTTCGCCACAGGCGAAACTGCGGTGGCAATTCGCCAGCAAAAAATGCGCCACGTCAAAAAAAATTTGATGCACGTCCAAATTGGTGCACGCATAAAAATTGACGTGCGTCACAATTATTCGGACACCCATTGACTTTAATGCAGTTGGACCAAATAGTCGTGCGTGCAAAAATTGTTGTTCATGTCAAAATGTACGAACTTCAAAATAATTTTGATGCCCATCGACTTCAATGTGTTTTTTGTGAATTTTTAGCAGTTTTGCGAATTTTACCGTAAAAGCGAAACGGAACAAATTCACCCATCACTACCGCCCAGCTGTTCCCTGATATGTTTGGTTCCCCAAGTCCATCAGATCAGAAAAAGGACAAACAAAAGGCAAATGAAGGACAATACAGAGGTGTAAAATAGAGATAGAGAGTGCGCTATCAGACAGTTTGGTGTTCTACAGTGGCTTAATTAAATATTATAAATAATTAAACTCTCACAGACAAGCAAATAACTAAAACCACAAATGACCTCTTGTTGTTGACCTTGGAAAACATTCTCTCTGTCTATCCCAAGAATAGATATCACAATTAACCCCTCATATTCTATTTATGCTAGCTTATGTGAAATGATGAGGATAGAACAACCCATATATACAGTACATACAAGAAAAAGAAATGTATATCTTATGGTATTTACAGTGCCATCAAGTACGGTTTTCCATACCTGGACACAGTCATGCCATTCTCCTATAACATAAATACTATGTTCAGACATAAGAATATAGGCTCAATTATTTTTATTTACTATAATAAGGCAATGTAAAAACACCCAAAGGAGGACTGTGTATTTAAACCAGAGGAGACAACAAAAAGGCCACAATCATTTCTTTAGTCTTTAGAGGGGCAGAAAGGGTGTCTGTGCTGAATTTGGTGTCGTTTTGGTGCAGCTCTATAGCAGCTACAGGTAGGAGAATTCTGAGATGTGTCATTCAATAGATAGGGTACAGGAGAAAACAAGCTTTCCGAGTGCATAAAACTTTCCCTTCCCAGAAGTATATGTATACTAGAAATCCAATTTAGGAGCAATGATGAAAATGCATGGGCTTGAACTGCTGGGAGAATGATCCACTATTGGCATTTTATAATAATGTTTATTTCTGCTTATATGTGAGAGTAGTTGTTACATAAAGATATAAACACAAGGTAGAATGCAGTGTTGATATTGTAGATCACACCTGACTTAACTTTCACTAATAATTCATAGGCTAGTACATTTAATTAAACCTTCTTTTAAATATTCTACTATATACTATTGATGCCTTTCTACCATTTGGTGAAAGAAAAGGTCTCTGCCGTCAGTTAGTTGTCACACGTAGGCAAATATGACATGTAGTACGTTTATGCTAACAGAAAGTCTTTGAGTTGGGGCGGGGGGGGGGGGGAGTTCTCCACAAGCAGAAAAAAGGGCAGAAAATCACAGCCATGTCACACATACCTTTTATTATTATTATTATTATTAACATGTATTTTTAGATTGCCAACATATTGCGCAACACGGTTACTGCCTATTTATCGAATGACTTAAGTATGCTTGTTCTGCCATTGTAATAAGCAAACAGGGAACACTAGTCAAAACAAGATAAAACAATTATGCACTAAGACTGTATATAGAACTCATTGTCATGCAGTGAGGATTATGTTATAAATGTGAAAGGTTAATTTGATTAACTCCCTTCTTCTTGCTTTGAAGAACCGAGGAGGGGAATGAAGCAAAAAATAAAAGTGTACTTTGTTTACATTTTTTGCTTTGTCTAGTGCAAAATCGAACACAAATCATTCACTTATACTGTAGTTTCAGTTAAAACAGCAAAATGTGTGTTAAACACAAGCCCCTTTTTGCTAACCTCAAATTGAGCACACCGTGGGTGGCAGCAGCTTGGTGGCACAGTAAAAAGTACACTGAATTCACTGTTGCCAAATGAAGCCTGGTGCAGACTAAACGAAATATATGCATACTTATAAATATATATTATTTTGCTTGAATTCCCTGCCGTATCCCTTGTACTCACGGTCGTTGCAATGATTCCCTGAGTAGGATGTCATGGAGCAGTCACAGGTAAAGCCCTCCCATTGCTGCATGCAGACTCCCTGATTTGCACAGGATTCCTCTTGACAGGTAGTGGTGGGACCTAAAATCCAGGAGCAAGAGAAAAAGATATTAAAGAAATGCAGATGGTATAGCAGAGATTCCAGGGCATGCAACACTGACAAACCTTATTCATGCAGGGCCTAAAGAAGGGAAGAGCAGCTGTTACATGCAGGTACAGTGACTAAAGTATTGATATCACATGTTCCCTGTGCTGCAAGATAGACATCCACTGACCTTTATAGTATACATGCATTTAAAACAAATACTTCTATCCCTAGCCTTAATTTGATATATATTACGCCATATAAAGTATACCACATGCCGAAATTGCTCCAATACAGAAAACCTGCCCTAGCTCTAGAACTACATCATGTAATCTCTACTTCTCCAATTGTGCAACCTTTTTACTACTCCTGCAATTGTGCAACATTTAAATTAGGGATCAGATTTGGTTTGGTTAAACCTCCTGTGCATAAAGTTGGAAATAAACAATATTCCCTGAAAACATAGCAGGGTGTCAACAAGTGCAGCCTTTCAGCAGTAATACTAATCACACTTATGTTCCATTTGGCAAGTATGTTTATTAATGCCAAGGATGCAACAAGTAAAAAATGAATGTTCCCTTTCATCAGGGATAGCTTTTACAAAGCAAGGATCACTATATTTGCATGGAGTTTCAGTTTGTTCAAAATAGCCTACTCTACAATTTCTACTTACTTCCCTAGCATGAGCTCTTTAAAGGAAAAGTGACACAAAAAAGTGTTTTAAAGTAAAAAATAAATAAATACAGGTATGGGACCTGTTATCCAGAATGCTCGGGACCTGGGGGTTTCTGGATAAGGGGGCCTTTCCATAATTTGGATCTTCATGTCTTAAGTCTACTAAAAAATCATGTAAACATTCAATAAACCCAATAGGCTGGTTTTGCTTCCAATAAGGATTATTATAATGGAGTCTATGGGAGATGACCTTTCCGTAATTCGGAGCTTTCTGGATAACGGGTTTCTGGATAATGGATCCCATACCTGTATAATATGCTGTTGCCCTGCGCTGGTAAGACTGATCTGTTTGCTTCAGAAACATTACTATAGTTCATATAAACAAGCTGCTGTGTAGTAATGGTGGAAATTGAAAAAAAGGCTATATGGCACAGGTTAAACAGTGGATAACAGATAACACCATTATGTTCTACAGAGCTTATCTGCTGTGTAACCTGAGCCCTTCTTCTTTGAATGGCTGCCCTCATTGCTACACAGCAGTTTATTTATATAAACAATAGTAGTGTTTCTGAAGCAAACACATCAGTTTTACCAGTGCAGGGCAGCACTGCATTATATTTGTATTACTTTAAAACACTTTCATTTTTTGATGGTACTGTTCCTTTAACTAATTTGCCTGAACATTAAAAAAAACAGCAGTTCCTCTGAGTAGTTCTGAGTCACAAAGTGTCACATCGGGATTCTACCTGCCTTTAGAAGATCTACATCAGCACTTGTCTCATGTGCTACGAGTGGGCAGCAGAACAATGGCACTGGAAATAACTTTATTGTAGCTACAAGCTGCTTCACGGATATGTTGTTCAGTATTGGTCATAGAATACAGCAGCCTGTTGGACCCCCAGCTAATGTTTCTGGTTTCACTTGCCTATTTGTACTTCAGCACATTTTAACCTCTAAATGTGCATGTACATCTTGAACAACTAAATCCTAAATTGAAAAATATATATCAATAAAAGTTTTCCCCAAAAATAATCGGGTACACCCCTTACAACATTAATCCACTGAGAACCCCTCGCTGTTTACAACCCTTCAGCATTTTCAAGGCAGAGCAGGGTATCCTGAACATTATTCTTGGATCTAAACAGGAAGGTGATCCGCTTGCACAGGAAATTACATCAATACTTTTTGCTCACTTCTGATTATAGACCCTTTTTGGAGGTCCAAATTTTGAAAAGCCTCTATAAATGTATAACATGGTTACATATATGCTGGCCAGCCACAGTCATTAAAATTTTGTTTAATTTCTAATATTTTTGCCTGGGTACAGCACTTAAGCGTACCAGATTTCCCGGTTGAGGACATGCAATACTGCTAGTTGTATGTCCTACTAATAACCATAAAGCAGGTCACCATTTCTATATACTAATGCTTACTTTTTGCACTTCTGAAAACTGTATTTCCAGTATATGCAATTTGCCCCTTTATAATCTTGCCTGCCTCCTAAGTTGGCAATTGGTAGTCTTCCTTTACTTTCCTGTTGCTTATTGCCCTTGTCTTTCTGCCACAGCTAGTATACCACACAGATGATTTGTGCACTGGGACAGGAGTAAAATAATGTTAAGTACTAGTGTGGCATCAGTCCAAATAGGTGCAGAGACCATGGAGGAAGATGCACAGATCCTGTACAACAACAAGAAAATGGAGACTGGTACCAGGTCAGGAATATCAAGCCTTGTATGGCTTACACTGCACCTAGATTAAGGATCTTTGTAAAATACAGTTTATTATTAAATTACTACATCAGCTATGATGGAAGGCAATAGACCATCATTTTTAAAAAGTTATTACATAAATCCAGACATTGACTTATGCTGCTGGTAGAGAAGTCTAACATGTTGCGCATTGGTTAGTTCCTCCAGATATTGTGCTATGGTTTCCAAATATTCTTACATCTACAAATGCAAAGCCCTTACAATGCACCAAATATGACCTTTTCCTTACAGCTGCAAATAATTCAAAATAAAGTTTATTTTTACTGCTCATAAAGGTTCTGAGCCACAGAATATTGTATTTGTAAAAATTTAGGGCAGCAAATGCCACCTCACAACAAAGAGCATATAATGATCCCAAGAAGAAAAGATTCAGAGTACTGCAAATTAAACCATTTTTGCTATGCAAACTATTTCAGTGCTTCTCAAAAAGTAGGAAAAGGCCATCTCAACGGCCTTACTGACCGCTCAAACAGCTAGGTACACATAAATTATATTAGCATGCATCAGGCACACACTGCAAGGCGAACAATTAATGAAAAATCATGCAGAGAGGACTAAAAGCATGGCGAATACTATGTTTACCATTAAGTTCAGTACTAATGAGTAGGATATTAATATTTATTGGTGCAAAGCAATGAAGCAATTAAACACTAATATTACAGAGAATTAAATTCCTGTTTACCAATTGACATAAAGCAACATATAGTATCTAAGTGTGGAGGGCCAAGAATATGGGACTGCAGAAATCTTTTTGCATTAGTGGCTGAATAATTTATTTTTGACTGTGTCTCAGTCATTGCTTTGTACTGTAATATAGCAATTCTAATGTATTCCTTTTGTGGCTGAATTTTCACATTATGTTTTTTAAGACCAACATTTTTAATATGCTATTACTGCTGCCTATGAACTGTATAAACATTGTGGGCAAGCAAATTCTTCTATTTTTTTTGTCATAGTCCCCATGCCATGCTTTTAGTACACAAAGCTACCAAACCAGCAGCCAGTCACCTCCAACTGTACATCCCATTCCCCATAAGGACTGTTGTGTCCAAGTTTAATACATGAGAAATGTTTACAGGTGAAGAGATTGTTTCTGGCTGTGGTGTGGACTGATGGTGACACAGGTTAGGAGGTGCAAACTACCTTGTAGATTAGCTTTGGTCAAAGCATCTTTGTTAGGCAAGAAACAAAAATAAAGCAGATGTTAGTATGTACGCCTGACCCCTCCTGCTGCTACAAGCACTCGCAGAACATCTCCCTGCACCCTCCTGTACTTCTTTGCATGGAAGGGTCAGGAACAAAAACAGTTAAAACACAAGAGCGGAAGCATTCCACCTATGTGCCAGCCAAAGGCAGAGGGCAAGCAGCCAGACACAGGAAGGAGCAGAGCATGTCTCCACAAGCAAAGCTCACAGTGCAGTAGCAGTGCAATCACAATGTCCGAGAAAGCCCAGCTGTTCAAACCCAGGCTCTGCGGCACCTTATCCACCTAGGCCTCAGGACCACATATTACTGGGGCTCTTTCATATCTTTATGAAAACACATAATTATTATAAAAGTTGCATTATATATCAAGCATTTCTCACTTTATTTCAATATATAATGTACATTTATTCATAAAATATTACTATTTCAAGTATTACAAAGATTAATATTGCCAAAAAGCAAAGATTAAAGTGTTTAAAGGCTGTTTTTTTGCTTGCAGTAGCTCTGGTTCCTCGCATGTATTCTGCAGAATACTCATATGATCTTGCTAAAATTAAAGAGCTCCTTACTTCATATCATACATAGATCACCAACTTTCATTTCAATTTCATCTTTCATCTTTTGTGACACAAAAATATCACTGAGAGTATGTTGTTCTTCCTCCATTACACGAATATGCACAATATTCCTGTTACTTAAATAAAAAAAGCAACAAGCTTGGGCAAAATCATGGTGAATAAATGGCAATGTTGGGAGAAACCACATTTAATGGTAGTGCATAAATTGTCCAGCTGGTTAGTAAAAGTGGGTGCTTTGAAAAAGATCAAGTATCAACACCTATTCATTGTATGTATTCTGTTAATTTCTCTCTCAGCACAAGATTGCTAGATTGATAATGGTAATGGTTTTGAGAGATCATGGAAGCTGGGGTTCAACATGGAGATCACATAATACAGACGGTATATCAATGAGTAAGAAAAGCATTCGGAAAAAATGAAACTGCGATTAAAGTAGGTGCTCTGCACCATGTCAGCCATGTGGTGCCATGTGGTTTGAAAAAAGTATTATGGGCATGAGGTGTGAACAAATAGAATAGCTTTTAAAATAGAACATTGTGGTTTATAACTCACCAAAAGATTAGAGTTCTATTTCTGCCAAGAGTGAGTATCACTATGCTGTAATGTAAAAGCTCCCGGCAAAGCAAAAAGAGCTTTCTTGGCTCCAAAGTCATTACCTTCTGATTTCAGTTTAGCTTGCCTAACAGAGAAACGGTTTCTCCTCCATAATGGAAAAATTCGAAGGAAATCCCATTGGCACTCAGCGCAGCATTTAACAGAGATTTACATCAAGCAACTACAATATCTGACCATTTATCCCTAAACAAAAATAAAACAATTGTGTCTTTAAGCAGTATTGATTTTCATGAATGTTCTGGCTCTTCCCTTTTATCTAAGTTCTGAAGGGCTTCTCGTTTTACTGGATAAAGTGAATTAGCCATGACCACTGAAACAGGATGCCCATATGAGTCAATACAATGGTGCTTTGTGCTGTCACCCTGTTGGAAGACCTGGATAATTTCTTTAGTGACTGCATGTCACCATCATAACTATTTCATGACCGACAAGTAATTAAAATACATGACACCAGAACCCAACACCTGCTGGAGCTTAACTACAGATGCTTTCTACTTTAATCTGTTATAAATTAGAGTGCATCTATTTTAATCAGAAACCTTTTCTAAATGGTTGTAGAGATTCCCCACGAATGGATGGGATCTTGGTATAAGATATCAAGGGTAATTAACTTACCATACTGCAATTTAGCTTGGCCGCAGTCTCATTCATTAAAAAGTACTTGTGTCAACATTTTACTTCCATATAGCGTGTTTGGTGCCACTGCCTTCCTTCTGCCTCACATTCTGAACTGAATACATTTAGTCCTAATGGAGCAGGCCGCTGTAAATCAGGGAAACTCCCCTTGGTAACCACAGTGACACTTGAATGGTGGGTAGAAAATGAAATGTCTCATTCTTCGTTAAATAAAATAATGATTGCGCCAGAAATGGCACCATGGAGAAGTAAGTAAATGACCCCAAAGTGCAACACATTGCTGTGATATAATTCTCTGGGCTGTAAGGTTTTCCTGGCCATAAGTCCAATATTATTTTTTAGGCAATCAAATTGAATATATCTAATGATTTTTACAAAATTTTCCTTATGAAAACAATAATCTTTACGGAGAGTAGATTCCAAGTCCAAATGTTTCCTGTGGATGGTCAGTAGCAACTTTTGATGCAGGTGAGAAGAGTGGCAGTGAGGGATACAGTGAAGGTGCAGTAACAGGAGAGAGAGATGAAGAAGGAGATGAGATGGAGTCAGTGAGGAGTGGTAGGTATGGATCCCAATGGCCTGCACTGCCCTTATTGTTGATGGCACTCTTATATGATTGTGTACCTTCACATCCACGCTCTATCTGCCCGATGCGGTGCAAGGCATCACCAATCAGGTCAGGGAGGCGTCCATTAAGATCAACCGATGCTAAACAGCCCTGAAATCCATCCCGTGATGCCACAAGTTTGGGCACAGTGCTGTACAGATTTTGAGCTAGTCCTGCGATGTACAGTTCACCTGTGATTTAAGAATGTTAGCATAAAATATATTGCCATTATAATTCTAAATTCTAAATAATTCCTTTTGTCACTCTCCAAATTCCAATTTCACTGTGTTTTGACCAATGCAGTAATATTTCACACAATCTGATTAACTTTCAGTCAAGCTATGGAAGTTTATGCATATTGGTCTTGGTGCATGAACAGTATGGGTTCACTGATCAACCAGAAACACCATGAGCTCATCTGGGAATCCACGTCAGAGGATATACCACTAGACTAGAGGCCCATGGGCATATTGTTATCTGCCCTTGAGTTCAGCCAGAATTTGTCTCTCTCTTTGTATCACAATTTTCTCTAATGAGTCAGATCTCAATGTTAATCTAAATTTATCTAAAATATCTCAAATAATACAATATCACATCTAAGAGTACTAATGCATCAAACAAATCTAAAACTATTTCTCTCATCCCTCATAACTCTTTGAAGACATTATATATTAGTCAGTGACTACGTATACATTGAAACCATTAATTTGCTATTGAATTTACTGCTTTCACTTCAATGCCAATATTCTAAGATATCTTTCATCACACTCTTACCCAATTTATCGGGTGAATGGTGGCTTGTCAACATGACCAATTAAAATATTAGACTAATTATGCATTGATTAGACATTTTTAATGGTTATTCTAAATGTAAATGTAATTGCAATTAAAAGCAATATTTTTTTACCCCCCTTTTGTTCCCTGTTTTTTTTTTCTTGAAACAATGTAGCTTATGACATTTCTCCAGATCTGTTATACAGCTGGCTTCTGCTACGTTGTTTCAGGAGTCTAAAGCCGGCCATAGATGTTGAGATTTTTAAAAGATCAGATCCTGATCGTGAGACCACGATCTTCCTTGAACGATCGTACGATCGTACGAATTTACCATCAACTAAAAAGACCAATTTGCCAGGAAAACAAAGGGGAGCTGCCTGCTTGGCCCTGCAAACATAGATAGATTGCACTGGGACCGACAAAGATTTTTTGACCAGGCCGATCAATTTCCTGACAGATGTCGGCCGAAAAATCGTAAGATGTACGATCGTTCGAATCCCACTAACCACACGATAATTTCGAAGGATTGGTCGGGCTTCCCTAAAATCGGTCGTTCGGCAAGAAGAATTGTCGCGTCTATGGGGAGCTTAAACTAGTAGTGCAGAGAATATAAACACCTAGACGAACATTTGATGATGTCATAAATAATACTTTTTTTCTAATAAATAATAAAGTTAATGAAGAAAGTCTGAGTATGCGTCTGTCCTCACCTTTCAGGTCCAGATTTTTGGCACCATTTATGATTTGTGTAACCACTTTGGTGTCTACTTTCAGAGTATGAGTATTGCTGTTATCTCTTGTGATAACAACATTATGCCACTGATTGTCATTTAGAGGCCTTTCGCTGTTGCCTTTAATGACATAAGGGCCTTTTCCAAGATCAATCACGTAGTGGATGTACCTGAAGCACAAAAGAGTAAGAACAAGGGTACAGCCATTAGAGATGAGTTCAATAAGAGGGATGATCTTAAATTATTTTTATAGCAGTTTACTAAATTGTCTCTCATACTCCATCAACATGATATTGGTGAAGCTTATTTCTTAGATTAGATTCCTAATGCAAAACACACAAAAGATATTTCTTAAAGGAGAACTAAATCCTGGATGGTGATAAGTCCCCACTGGCCCACCACAGCTGGCCCCCTCCCTGCCTCCCCCCTGCACATTCTTACCCCTGAATTCTGTCACCTCTAGAAATAGCGACCGCGCATGCAGAGTGAACGCAGTGGAGCTCACGGGCGCCATCTCCTTCTCTTTGGTAATCTTCATGAAGTGAGCGTCATATTGGCGCATGCGCAGTTGGAGCAATTTTCCAGTTCGCGACAACTGTGCATGCACCGAGAGAGACGGAAATTGCAATAGGAGAGGAAGAAGACACGAAGATTACCGAAGAGAAGAAAATGGCGCCCGTGAGCTCTGCTGCGCTCACTCTGCATGTTCGGTCGCAATTTCTAGAGGGGACAGAATTCAGGGGTAAGACTGTGCAGGGGGGAGGCAGGGAGGGGGGCCTCTAGGGACTTATCACCATGGGGGGTTTAGTTGTCCTTTAATAAAAAGCAAGAAACTAGTTGACAATTATATAATAATACAAAGAGTAATTTCCCATCCTTTTCAGTCAATATAGGCTTTTCTTCTCTATATTCATCCTTCTGTCTATTCAACTCTTGCGTCATTTCTATCCTCACCTGCATTTACCCCACACGCTTGCCTTCATTGCATACTTCCTCATCTCTGTATTATACTATGTTACAGTACAAACTGCCCACATGCACCCCATTCCTCCTACCCCTTCACCAGCTCCACTGCAATGAAGTCATTGCCATCTCCGCTGTTGAAAAGAATTAAGCCATCAGGAGAGATAGTCTTGAACTGAAAAAAGAGGTGCATGGAGGTGTAAGCTTGCAGAGTGGCGAGTGTCAGATAGCTGGCCTTCGTCCTGAAGGTGACAGGGTCCGCTATTATAGAGCGCATGCCAAACCGTGCCTTCAGCTCACAGTAATCAATGTCTCCATTCTTGCACAAATCGATGTATAGCAGACCATTGAACATAAGACTCTGGAGATGCCCAATGAAGCTGGAAGGCACAGCTGAAGCAAATCGCTTCTCCGTCATGAACCCAGTCTCAATGTTGTGGAATTCCAGACGAGTATGATCCCCCACCATTGTGCCTGAGATGGAGGAAATAGCAGAAAAAGCAATAAGGCATGAGACTCGATCATCATCAGTGCCACAGGTGTCTGTACGCTAATAAGTCGGATTTAGATGCATCACCAATAAGAGTTCCTATTTACAGCAGCTACTAAATAAATCCTAGCCAATTCCTCATAACTCTCTTTAAAACAACAGCTAATGCCTCCATACATTCAATTTAGGTTATGCATTTTTGGTCTCAATCTGCAGCAAATGCATATGTTAACCCTGTCATTGCCAGATGCACACATTTTTGCCTTTGCATTTCCTATTTTAAAGTCAAAGGACAAACTACTGAACTTAGAGTGACACCTTCTGGTCACAGCAAATAAAGCAAAGTAACAGCCACTCAAAGTTGCCTTTATTCTGATGAGCCTGTAATTCTTCTGTAACTTACCAGCATTTCTTCTGATTCTGTAAAATATAACAAGTATGTCAATATCAGTTCCATAACAACCTTAGAATGTCTCACCTTCAGCCACATCAACATCCACTGTTAATTTGAGGGTTTTTCCTCTCCGAACCACACGAACAGTGTGCCATTCATTATCATTCAGCTTCTGCCCCGCATACAGAGTCTCTGGCCCCTTACCTAACATACGATGGGAGAGAGGTGTCATTGTTACATGATTCCCAAAGCATGATTCCACACAGTTTCAGGACAGGATTGGGTGCTTCCTTGCTGCCTGGTTCTGTGGGATTTTAACTTACTGCCTATAACTTGTGTACATTTTTGATGGGCACATTATCTGACAATTCATTTGGGAGGGAGAGAATCCTATTATTTATATAATATAAGTTGTAAAATACTGTACATTGTTGATGCATTATACAGTTTTGAAGTTTTAATTAACTTTGAATTGTTATACAGATTTACCTGCCTAAAAGTTGACACAGTCCTGTGAAAAGCAATATACTCATCAGACTGAGTCTATATATTTTCGGTGGGTACTCATAAACTAATGAAAGTTGCCTGCTGGTACATGTGATCACTAGTAATGGGCGAATTTATTCGACAGGCTCGAATTTGCCAGTTTCGGTGCCAGCGAATAAACTCACGAATTGCCGCAGCGTCGAATTTATGTTGCCACCGCACTGTTTTTTCGATGCTGGCGATGGTTCCGATGCCGGCGCCCAGTTAGACGCCAAGAAACAGACGCCCAATTGAATTAATGGGCGCCGGTATCAACTTTGACATTTTGCAAATTTTTCACCAGTTTTGTGGGAAATTCGCAAAATTCATGGCGACAAATTTGCCCATCGCTACTGATCACCAGCAACACCTTATACATGGTAAAATGAAAAAACGTAAGTTTGTTTACAAACTAAAGCTACTGTAGCTTACATTTATACCTTCAATTCTATGACCGAATTGTCCTTACTACAGTATTAGTTTCATAATGGGAATGTTTTATGGTATCTCTCTGTACACAGGTTCCTGTTAAAGTAATACTTGGAATGTTTTTATTACCAGCCTGATACCTGACCATGCTCCCATTTACATCTGCCCGTACCCCTCAGTCAATGCTGCAGATAAGACTTTAGGGAGATTATGGGAGGTAATAAGGCTATGGCCAACCATCCTGGGTCAATGGCTGCTTAGGTAAGCCTGACACTGTATACTGAGGCATTATCACCTTTACAGAAACTAGGAAAAAGAAGCCAAACTGAAAAGAATTAGACATTGCAATTATAATATTTCCATTAAAAAAAATTGAAAAGAAAACTTAAAAATAGAGGAATGGTAGCCATTTATATACAGAAACACTGAAAACATTATAGTAACTAAATGATACACAAAACTTGCTTTGCTACTGGTATACTTCATTATTCTGTAAAATATATTCTTATGCAAATAATCTCAGTAATACGGCTGCTGGCCAGGTAATTCTACACATAATGCAGAAATTGTGCCAAAAGTTTAGCCAGTTAAGCTATTAAGAAATAATATATGTGCTTGCAGTTTTGGAACACAAACAGGTCAACCTCTAATTTTATTCCATAATACAGACATGTAAATCCCTTTTAACAAATAATTTGTTACAGTAATTTACTGCAATCAACCAATCAGAATATGAGTCATAATTGAATCAGATATTTAGAAGTTAATTGCTGATTGGTTTGTTTGCAACCCTTGTGCAGATGTAGGCCTTAGTTAGTATCTGACCAATGCTTCTTTTTACTTATTTTGTACAGCAAGCATCGTGTAAGTTATAGGGTTGTCCTCCTAGTGATTTCTTTTGGGACAATAAAGATGATTCCATTAAACAGAGGCCCATTTATTAAAAGCTGGATTTTAGGGGTTTTAGAGCTTTTTGAAACCATAATTAAACTCTATTTGTTTAAAATCATGAATGCCATGAAAGTTATTAAAAGATCTGATTAAAGCTAAAAGAACTAAAGAGAAAAAAGGGCTGAATAATGGGCAAAAAAACCCCAAATATCTCTAAAACTGCTAAAAATACTAGCAAAAAAAAATCTGAAAACCTCAAAGTCTGGCTGGTTAAAAAAAATGTGGGTTTTATACTTCATAAAACTCAAAATGTTACAGATTTTAAAAAATAAATAATTTTTAGAGAAAAAAATTTGATTTGTAAAAATAGAATATAAATCTGAATTTTAGTAAATCAGCAACAGAAAGCATTCTATTCTGCAGGCACAATTCTTTCAGATAACCACAAAATGACAAGTAATTGCATTAACTTGTGTTTTTTAAAGACCTCCTAAACGAAAGAATAATGGGTCTCAGGACCCAAGCAACATTAGAAGATATCGCAACTATAACAATAGTGCTATAGGTTTTGCTTTTATATTCCAGTGGCATTTGTACATTTGTACATTAACAGAAATATGGACTTGTATATCATAAGTTTTGTTCGTTTTCTTATAAAATCCTAAATTAATATTTGAGCTAGACATATTAATACATGTTTAAACATTTCTTAAAGCAAAGGTGAATGATAATGTTTGGGGAAAGCAGCTGTATTTCTGTGGCATATATACTTATAAATAAATAAAATCATTGAGAACAATCAGTTGGCACAAAACTAGACCATTGCTACCAACTGATGCAGTTTGAAAAGTTTTATTCAGATAAATAAATCCCAACGTATATAAAAAAGAATTAGAAATCAAATGAATTTGGACTTTTAATAAGGCTATATTTAGCATGTATGTATTCAATTTGATACATATACTGACTGGTTTTATACCCTCATATATTTAATTGGAAAAAAAAACCATACTGCTGCATTTTATTGGCATACTACATAGAGCAGTTGGTAGCGGTGCTCTTTGTGTTCCATGTAAAGGTCTGAACCACACACATCTTTAAAGCTACAAACACTTTTTAGATTAGAAGACATGCTGTACTGTATTCCAGATATGCATGTAATACACACATTAAAAAATTAAGTTGTAGAAGTCCAGGACTAGCTAGCGAATCCAGCTTCTAAAAATGTTGCGCAGAGGCACAAATAATAATGTGTTATTATTTTGCAGGGATGTGGTTAGGTAGCTAACAAGGTTCCTAAACATAACAATGCCATAGCCATACAGATGGAAAAGCCACTTTACTGTCATTCTCTATACCCTGTCCCTCCATGATAGAGTTCTCTCCCTTTTTCTAGTGTTCTTATTTCTTCTCTTCAGCTTTTTTATTAGCTTTTTCCTATGTATCTCTCCTTCTTCACCCTGTGCATCTCTTCTCACAACAAATTCTTCTCCTCTTCCAATCGGTTTCTGCTCTTAAAAGCGTTGCCTCATTGTTCTATATTTCTCGTATGCTCTCCAACACTGGTCCTCTTTAGCTCTGCTTTCTGCTCTCCCTTCCTCCATCCAGCCGCCCATCCTCCATCCAGCACCCCATGTTTATTAACTGTCCCACTTCAACCCATTTCTCATGTTTTCCAGTTCTGCCCTCCCCTTTCCTTACCCTCCCTTTCCTTTGTGTATTTTTTGTTTACTCTCATCTTCCTGTCCATTTTTTCTAAAGTTTCATGTTCCTCTTTTACCCTGGTTCAAAATCAAAATCAAGTTTTTCTTTCTATCATTTTTCTCTTTTTCACAACCTTGTCTTTTGCTTCTTGCCTCCTCCTTTTCTGTATTCTTAGCTTCTCTATTTGTCTCTTTCCTTTGATTAGTTTCTCTAATATATCTAATAAATCTATATATCACTTTTCTGTTATTTTCTGGACTTATCTGAGTTGTTCCTTTCTTCTGTTTTTGCCTAATTCTTTAAATTTGTAATCCATTTTCCTAAATTCTTTTTATCATTTCATATCAAAGCCTTTAAATTTAATAACAGCAAGGGTCAACAGCCTGGCTCTTCAGTACTTTTTTTTATAGGCTGCAGGAACCTGATGCACGGTTTACAAAATCACTACATATAGGGGCAGATTTATCAAGGGTCGAAGTGAAAACTCAAAGTAAAAAAAATCAAATTTCGCTTTATTTTTTTGTTTACTTCAACTAGAGAATAGTTCAACTATTTGAATTTTAAATTTTTTTATCATGTACTGTCTCTTTAAAACTTCGACCAACCATTCCCCAACTAAAACCTCCTAGAACCTATATGGAGTCATATGAATTTTTGAAAATACTTCGAATCGAACTAAGATTGTTATTTGATCGAATTTGATTCAAACAATTGAATACAGCATATTCACCCACAAAAAAAACAGATTTTTTTTTTTAATAAATTTCGGTTGATCTTTGTTTATTCAGATTTCAAAGTTATGGGAGTTCAAAAAAACTTCTATTACTTCGAAATTCGATTCTTGATTCATCTGCCCCACAGAGTTTACAGTGGCGCTTGTATGTAGGATATTGAGTTCTTAATCTACACAGGACTATTTATTCCCCCCCCCCCAGATAATAGTGCAAAACTCAAATCTAGCTAAAAGCTAATCACGGATTGGCTGCTATAGGTAACTGCCCATGGACAAATTTGCCCCACTGTCTCATATATTCTGATCTGCCAGGCAGCCCTTGCTGAATCTAAGCCTCTCCTTGCCACCTCTGGGTTTCAAGTGATTTATCCTGTCAAACAGTGCTGTATTTAGGTCCAGTGCCACCCTAGTCACTGAACTCAATTGCACCTTCAGTTTGTGATGTCACTTCTGCTAAGCATGATATCACTGCAGTTATGAGTGATATCACACACCTCAAAGAATTATTCACCCAGCCCCCCAAACCCCCAACATCCCCCGCACCCCCAGACCGATTTATGCAGGTAATCTCTGGCAGCGAATGGGGAGTTTTTTGTTTTTCAAAAATAAATAAATAATTAGCAATTATAAAGGCACCCACGGGTCAGCCCCTTAAAGCTGCCACCCAAGACACAGGCCATCAGGTGTCTATATATAAATATGGCCCTGCTGTCATACAACAGCTTCAGGGCCTGAACTGTGCCAACAGGCACGTGATGCTTGCCTGATCAGCATGGAGAAGTACCCTTCAATTTAGAAAAGGTGAAAGTAACACCCTTTGTCTGTGTTCATTTGCAAAGTTTTATAAAGTATGTGTGGCTGTGTAGGACACCAGAACAGGTCATTCAAAGCATGTATACTTTTTACAACAGTTTTGAGGTGGGAGCTTAATGGTTTTCACTTGCATGTTGCAACAATATGTCACTGACTTGCTGTTATTCTTGATGCATGGAAGCAACACTATTCACACTCACCTATGCTCCCTGTGTGTGCCATACACGGCCTGCTCTATGCTCCCTGTGTGTGGCATACTCTGCCTGCCCTATGCTCCGTGTGTGTGGCATACTCTGCCTGCCCTATGCTCCGTGTGTGTGCCATACTCTGCCTGCCCTATGCTCCCTGTGTGTGCCATACTCTGCCTGCCCTATGCTCCCTGTGTGTGTGCCACACTCTGCCTGCCCTATGCTCCCTGTGTGTGTGCCACACTCTGCCTGCCCTATGCTCCCTGTGTGTGCCATACTCTGGCTGCTCTATGCTCCCGGTGTGTGCCATACTCTGCCTTCCCTATGCTCCCTGTGCGTGCCATACTCTGCCTGCCCTGCTACCTGTGTGTGCCATACTCTGGCTGCTCTATGCTCCCTGTGTGTAACATACTCTGCCTGCCCTATGCTCCTTGTTCATGACATACTCTCCCTACCCTATGCTCCGTGTGTGCCATACTCTGCCTGCCCTATGCTACCCGAGTGTGCCATACTCTGCCTGCCCTATGCTCCTTGTGCATGACATACTCTCCCTACCCTAAGCTACTTGCGTGTGCCATACTCTGGCTGCTCTATGCTCCCATGTGTGTACCGTACTCTGCTTGTGGAAGGTGTTTAATCATGTGCTGGGGGATGCTGTGTTATCCACAGGGGGAGGCGACATATGGATTTAAGGGTATGTTTATGGTATCTTTAAGGATTTAAATTTTTCCCATATGAGTAATGAGCAATATCCCTGCAGCGAGTACCAACCACTTTTGGTGTTTTGGTGTGTTACCACCATTGTGGATGTTTAAAGGGGGGGTGGTACACCCTGGCTTCCTTTATCAGCCCTCCACCATGTAGGCCAAGTACCACAGAAGTTGGACAACACTGATCTGGATCATCCATGGCAGAAAGACCATTTACTATGTCAGCGCTTTTGGCAACAATCACTGCAGTGCCCTAATTGGCAGGAGCCATGCATTTCACTTTCAACCCAGATGCTGGAAATGGCTGGGCACACATATGGAATCAAGATGAAAGTGGGATTGTTTTCCAACCAATGAGAATAAATGCAGTTACCCAGAGCAACCAAAAGCTGTCTATATGTTGTGCGTGTTTGTGGATTTTATAATGAATAGCCATTTTCTGAAGGTTTTCAATCACCTTTGTTTCAGTCAACTCATGCTATGATGGACAGCATTTCAGAAAAAGGAATTATGGAGTTTATCCTGGTCCTGGCACTATTTTGCTGCCACAACATTCCATTTTAAAAATGAACAGTACACTATATAGGGTTATGTTGATGACCAAATTTGCAAAGTTTTTCCAGAAATTTTACAAAAGTCAATGGAAAGGCAAACTGACTTTGCAGCCAAGGTGTTTTAGCTATGAACAGTGGTGTAATGATAGAAGAAGCTGACCTCGCAGTTGTGGGGGGCTCAGTGTACAAGGCTCCCAGGTAAGACTAAAGCAAGCAGGCAGACAGGAATGAAGGTTGGGTTGTTACAGGTTCCTGTGTGTGCCAAACTCCTCTGCATGTGGCCCAGCAAAGCATAGAAATGACAATGGCTATGCAACTGCATATACACAGACTACCTTGTTAGAGAAGCTACAACTGTTGTGCATATTTACAAAAAGGCTCCCATGTTGCCATGTTGTTTTTCAAACCCAGCCCTTAACAGCTCCTTAAATAAACAAGGGTTGGGCTCCCATGCCATTGATTGATGTGAAAGGCACTTTAATACTAGAGGAGATGTCTGGTTACGCATTTTCCTTCTATGGGCTCTGGTGGGCTACACTGCCGACTCTGCAGTGCATGCAGGTCTATATCACAAATGGTACTTAACTTCAGCAGTCAAAACAGGGCCACCTCAGGACTTCAGCTTTGGCTCCTTTCACGGCTTCAGGACTTCAGCTTTGGCTCCTTTCATAGCTTTGGGTGTTTTCGTGGATTCGGGACTTCAACTTCGGCTCCTTTTGTGGCTTCGGGTCTTTTCACGGCTTCGGGACTTCAACTTTGGTTCCTTTCGTGGCTTGAGGTCTTTTCGTGTATTTGGGACTTCAACTTCAGCTCTTTTCGTGGCTTGAGAACTTTTCGTGGCTTCGGGACTTCAACTTCGGCTCCTTTCATGGCTTGAGGTCTTTTCATGGCTTTGGGACTTCGGTTTTTCGTGAATTTTCTTCGGGACTTCGGCTCTTTGGTACTTTGGCTCTTTGGGACTTTGGCAGGTGCAGCACAGTTTCAGTGCTGTCAAGGGGGGCCAGGCTATTTAGGCAGAGAAACCGGGACTGTCGCGTCTACTGTGTGGTAATTCTCCTATCCCAGCAACTTTAACTCACTAGCTGCATATTGCTTGCCAGTGGCTGCTGCAGCAGAGAAGGCTGGTTCACACCAGGCCCCACCGAAGATTATATGCGGGGGGGGGGGGACGAGGAAGCATGTTGAAGGTACACCACTGATGGCTAACTATTTATGCAAGACGCTGGTATACCACATACATTAAGGTTATCAGACTAGTCCTAGAAAGTCCAATAGAATTTCTGTTTATTTCACCTTTTACCTCCTTTTTATGCTTAAACTTTAGTTATTAAAACTATAAACTTTAGTTATTTTTTTACGTTTCAGCACTTATACTATTTGAAACAATTTGTGTACTTCCTGTGCTACAAAATGGAAGCCTCGTACACATATTTTTCTGGTTTAACACAATGTTCGTGTTGTTCTGAAACAGATGAATATGCTTTAACTTTGAATCCAAGGTGATATGTAAACACAACAGTAATGTGTCTAAACTATCGCTGAAATTAAATTGTGTCCAAATGAAATTCCTTGTGGGCTTGATGCCCAATGATTCATTCCCATCCACATACTGAGCTGAGCCAGCAGAAAAGATCTTAATCGTGAAAGAAAATAAAAATTCCTCTATTGATTTATCACCCAGAAAAATGTCTGGCTCGGCACCACGTATTTCTTCAGAAGAAGACAAAATAATATAAGAAAATGAATCATTCACCGACACATTGTTCATTGCTAAAGCCAAATCTTTGTGATCCCACCAAAATATCATTCACTTGGATTTAACCACAAGTATAGATCCAAGTTAGATTAAAGCAATAGATAGAAATGAAACAATAGTTATGGCCTGTTGGCTGCCACTGAGACAATTTAGGGCACTGTGTGCAACACAATTCTGTATATCTTCTTAAGAAATCAAACTTAAATTATTATAATATACAGTAATATAATATATTTGTGTTGCAATATTTAAATAGTCAAGGATATGAACATTTTCAGACAACACAAATGGGTCAATTTACAACTGCAGTTGCTGCAAGCATCAATGTTGATGCCGAAACTTCACATTTTAGTGAATTAGCATATTCATGGTGATTTGCCTGACAAAGTGGTGTGAGGGGTGCGAAGCTGATGCTGGCGAAAATTTGCCTGTTAGTGAATCTGCCCCTATATTCTCCCAAGAGACCTTCTTATCTTAAACTGTTACAAAAGTATCTAAGTATCTATTCTGGGCTCTCTGCCAAAAGCCAAGTAAGTTAGAAACTTTGTATCTTTTTCTGGCTGTTCAGTGCAGGAGATCAAAGAGAAAGTTTGGACATTTCAGTAACAAACCCGGGACTGTGGGCTGAGCTGTCAAAATAGAGACTGTTCCGCAAAAAACGGGATAGTTGGGAGGTATGCAGTTATGTTATACAATCTTTTACCAGCAGTGAATCAGACTGACTTCAGTACAACAGAAGACAGGCAGGAGCGCTGCGCCAATGAGTCGAGTTGACAAACTTGCTTAAGTGGCACCACCAGGGGTAGTAAAAAAGCCTCTCCTAGTAATTTAAAAGGGTTGTTCACCTTTAAATTAACTTTTAGTATGGTGCAAAGACTGATATTCCGCAATAATTTGCAATTGGTTTCCATTTTTTATTACTTGTGGTTTCTAAGTTATTTAGCTTTTTATTCAACAGCTCTCTATTTTGTAATGTCAGCAATCTGGTTGCTATGGTCCAAATCACCCTAGCAACCATGCATAGATTTGAATAAAGACTGGAATATGAATAGGAGAGGGTCTGAATAGAAAAATAAGTAATACAAAGTAGCAATAAAAATGTGAAGCCTTACAGAGCATTTGTTTTTTAGATGGGGTCAGTGACCCCCCCATTTGAAAGCTGGAAAGAGTCAAAAGAAGAAGGCAAATAATTAAAAAACTATAAAAAAATAAACAAGGAAGACCAATTGCAGGGCCGGGCGCAAGTGCGCATGAGCGAATTGGCGCTCGCGTGCGGTCCCCTCTCTGCCCGACCGTTTCTGCCCTTTTATTTTCTGCGCATGCGTGCAAACTTGTGTTCGCGCATGCGCAGAAAGAAGAAGAGGGCAGAAACGATCTGGCAGACAAGGGACCGCACGCGAGCGCCAATTCGCGCATGCGCAGAAAAAAGAAAAGGCCAGCGAGAGTCGGGCAGAGATGGGAACGGACTGCGGGTAGGCAACAGAGGAGGTACATGCCTGGCACCCTCCCAGGTTTACGCCCTAGGCACGTGCCTACTCTGCCCACCCCTTGGCCCGGCCCTGACCAATTGAAAGGTTGCTTAGCATTGGCCATTTTATAACATACTAAAAGTAAGCTTGAAGGTGATCCACCCCTTTAAGTGATGATTTTCCGTTTTCCTTACTAGTGATACGGCTCAGGAACGGTAAGTGCTGGGGGGCGAGGGGATGCCGGGGTGGCATTGTGGGAGGCGCCACAGATGCATCCTGACCCTCAAAAGGTGGGAACTGGGGAGATTCAGGTTCTCAACTAAATAAGCCCTCACCAATCACCTGGTTTTCAGAGTGGAGATAGAAAATAGCCTGTGTCAACTTGTAGGCCATAAAGAGCCTCCAGGCCATGCAGCTACTGTGTGTGAAGAAACCACAACCTCTATATCCAATATGCAAATATTGTACCTGACCCCAGAACAGGTACTGGGCATTCCTGATTTGATGTCTGAAGAATGGAAAGCTATTCTCTATATCAAGTCAAAGAACTTTGCATCTTTAGATACAAAGATAGATTTATACCAATACAATTTATCAGTTGCATTACCCAGCAAATACTACACATACTCCGGTTGTAGAGGTTGTAATTGGCAGGACACTAATTAATTATGTTCTGGCTATGTGAATACATTCCAAATTTATGACAGGCTTTGCAGTTTTTACACCTTGCAACCCAAGCCTTATTCCACTGGGGCCTGCAGAAAATTTCCCTTACATGTCTCATGATATATCACTTTTATTACAACTATTTTGCTACATTGAAAGAATCTAAAAGCCCCCACAATTACATAATTTACACATTACAGCGGTGCACTTCAGTAAGGTCAGGCTAAATGTTTATTACATTTTTGCTCAGAATGGGGTGCCTTTGACAGATTCTCAGACCATGGGGCACATTCGCTAAAGTGGCCATCGCTAGCGGCAATTCACCAGAAATCCCATCCACAGGGACATCGCCAATTCACTAACAGGTGTAGAGCACAATTCGCTAACGAATTAGACTGTCGCTAGCGTTCGCTAACACCCTATCGCCAGACGACTTTTGTGCTCTGGTTTGGTTAGAGGATCTCTTCTATTTTTATTATGGCTCAGTGGACATTGTAATAATAAGTGGCCACTTCAAGCATTTGCACAAACATTACTATTAAAGACGTCTATACGACGCCCTATTTAAATTGACCTAAGTTTCCGAACTATTTAAGTTTACCAAAGTTTTGCTAGGCAGAAATGAACGCTAGCAAATATTCGATATGAAATACTCACACTGCTGATGTAACGCTAGGGAGTTCAACTGCTGAGATGCAACGTTGCATTTTAGTGAATTAGCATAGTGGTAACGAATTTACGTCTAGCGAAGTGATGCGGAGTATGGTGAATCGGTCGCTGATGAAAATTTGTCCTTTAGTGAATAGTGAATTTGCCCCCATGTGTAGATCGTCCGAACATTTTACGTACCATAGTTGATCGGACAGGTTAGAACATTTCTTTCAGCTAACAATAATTTCTCTTCATGTATTGCCTGAAATCTGACAATATCTAACTGTCACTAGAATTTGTCAGACATAACTTTCATATGATTATTGTCACAGGCAAAACATCGTCTGATATGTTCTTTTAATGCTTTTTAAATTTAATTTAAATGGTTAGTGGCAGGTTAGAAGACTGAGACATCTGATCGTTCATCCGATTCAAGGGTAAAACCAGAACTCCTATGGCCAGCTTGATTCATGCAGTGATTAGCTGAAATAAGTTTCAACTTTAAGAAGGATAAGTATGTAGTCACCCTGTGACTTATAACAGGAAAGCCTATAAATGTTTTAGATACATTTAAAGATTAATATGTAGTTACTCAGTGTTGGACTGGCCCGACGGGAAACCGGGAAAAAACCCGGTGGGCCCCGACCCTTAATGGGCCCCCGTCGGGCTAGTCCACGCTCCCAATCAGTTTGTTCTTTAAAAAAAAAAAAATTCGTTAGGTGCCGTGCCATCTGTGCATGCGAACGGCGCCCTCACGCAGGCGCATCACAGTAGGGGGTCGGAGGGGGCCCTGGACAGTAGTCCCGGTGGGCCCCAGGCCCCCCAGTCCGACCCTGTAGTTACTACCTATATATAAACCACACTTTTGTATAAAGAATGTATAGTAATTGTATGATTGAGGATGAAATTCAGCCTTCTATTTTGTGCTAAAAAAAAAAAATGGCCCAAATTTACTAAAAGTCCACATTTCAAGGCATAATTTTAATGTTTCTTTAAAGTGTTAACTTTTTGGCATTACTTATGTGTTGAGCAACAAGTAGAGGAGGTGGTGTAATGTTCACTAATTCTGTGCATTGCAGTTACAGGCAGTCTGCTGAATAATTTGACATTACTGCCCAACAAAATCAGGCCCTGCCATGGCACCTTGGATCATAGCCACTGCTTCATGATGCAGGCCTGCAACCTGAAAGACAAGAACAGGGCCGTGTTCAAGTCTAGTGTTGCCCAAAGCACCTGACTTTAGTCTGTCACTTCTTTTGGTGATTGGAGCACACACAGACAAGACAGTCCTGCACATGTGGGGTCTATAGACACAGACCTATATAAAAATACAGCCATAGACAAGAAGAGGCATGACAAGAGTAAGGGCCACGTTCCCAATATGGTGAATGCACATTAGTGTGGACCAGCCAGTTGGGACTTCCAGTATGGCAGCTGCATGTCAGTGGCTTCTACAGAAAAAAAAGATTCTGGGCCACTTTATGGAAGTTCAAGGATGCACAATGCAGAGATTAGGAGGCAGGTTTACAAAAGTATAATCTCATTTCATATGTTAGGTCTAACTAGCAATATGGTTAAGATCACAATATCAAAATCTGACTGTGATTCCTGTGTGTAGAGATTGCTAAGAGAGGGATAGTGAAGAGTAAAGCTGGCAATACACAGGCATGTTTAAGCTGTGGATCAGCCCCTTCAGACTGAGTCAGCAATTTATCTGTCTGTCTATCTGTGGACCCTCTATGACTTCCTCCCCAATTCATATCTGAAAGAAAATTGGCAATACATTTATCAGGTTGGTTTGAAAAGCTTGTCAGGGTGAGGGCCACACTGATACGGTCCTCTCCTGATGGCCGGCATTGGCATCCATTATCCAATTGTTGGCCTGGGGGCCAAACAATAAGATCAGCCGGATATGGCCTAACACATAGGTATCAATATCAAGCACAGATCCACTTGTTTGGTGACCTTGCCAAGCAATCAGATCTTAAGGTGTATGGCCTTCATAACTTGATTTTAGAAACGGTACAGAATTTTTCATTGATTAAGAAATATGTTTTCTAAATTCTATGATAGTTCCCTAATGAATATGTCAACAAAAATGAAAAACATTTTGCTGCAACTTTTTACATTTCCAGTGATGCAAAGCCACAGATAAAATGCACAGAACATACGTCCAAGTAGTGATTTTAATCTACAACTAAATGCCAATTCAGTTATATTTAGATAAAATGGTTGCTTCTGTAGAAGAGTTGTATCTCCCTCTAGTGGGGATTGTAGGAAAATGCAAGAACATCTCAATATGACTTGCAATTCATGGTTAAAAGCGCTCCATGGTGTAAAAGCTAGGTTACTTAAAGAGGTGGTTCAAGTTTAAGTTAACTCTTAGTATGTTATAGTTTTAAAATGATTTGCCTTCTTCTTCTGACTCTTTCCAGCTTTCAAACAGGGGTCACTGACCCCATCTAAAAAACAAATGCTCTGTAAGGCTTCAAATGTATTGTTATTGCTACTTTTTATTACTTGTCTGTAGGGATGTACCGAATCTAGAATTCGGTCAGGATTCGGCATTTTTCAGCAGGATTGGGCCAAATCCTTGTGCCTGGCTGAACCGAATCTGAATCCTAATTTGCATATGTAAGTTAGGGACGAGTGAGGAAATTACGTGACTTTTCATTAAAAAAGATTTTTTTTTCCAATTTTTCCTTTCCTGATCCTAATTTGCATATGCAAATTGGGATTTAGTTCGGTATTCGGCCAAATCTTTCCCCAAGGATTGAAGGATTCGGCTAAATCCCAAATAGTGGATTTGTTGCATCCCTACTTGTCTGTCTATGTAGGTCCACTCCTATCCATATTCCAGTCTCTTATTTAAATCAAGCCATGGTTGCTGGGGTAGTTTGGACCCTGAAATTGCAAACTGGAGAGCTGCTGAATAAAAAGCTAAATGACTCAAAAAGCACAAATAATAGAAAATGGAAAACAATTATATATTGTCTCGGAATATCACTCTCTACATCATACTAAAAGACGAACAACCCCTATAACTTAGTAGTCTTAATAGTGGCAAGTAAAAGAAGGTATGTGCTGAAAATCTGTGGCCTAGTTAGTAAACTTCATAAAATATATAGATTTTTTTTCTCATGCAAGTTCACTAAACTTGCACCACTTTGTTTACTTTGTGCATAATATTGGTGTGATTTTGGCATACACATTTGTATAGTTGATACAAACATTAGTTGTATATACTCAAACCCTCCCTAGTAGTCATTTTAATACAGAGGTTCTGCCCCTGCTTTCTAATCGTACAGCAAGATTTGATCTGCATTACACTGAAGGAGTTCTATGAAAAATGCTGATTTAACTACAATTTGTCATGTGCCTGTATTTTACAGAGGGTCTTTGAGCACCAACCCACACTGAAGTTCTATAACCTAATTTGGGAGTTGTAGTTCAACAAGAGCACTGCTACTTTTTTCACCCTAAACCTTTGTGTTTAAAACGGCGTGTATATTCATTCTGTATACTGCCAATACTGTTTCCTCTTTGCACTGAGCAATAGATAATAAAGTAGTAAAGGTTGGGACACTGTGCATGAAGGTGTCTATAATTTGAAAAAATGATTACACTGTATTATCAATATCGTGTTGCTTCTATTCCATAGCCTTTGGTGCTGGAGCTACCTGTATATCTACATATACATGCTTTTACTTATACAGTAAAACCTTAAATCCACATTTATTAATTTAAATCCATAACAAACTACAATGTATTCTGTAAAATACAATGGGCAGGTTTTTTCATTAGAATAAAATATAATTTCCTATGTATATCAGCCTACACTGATAAATGAAAACACGAGAGCTCTCCAGTTACAGAAGGCACTATACAACACTCAGCTATGTATCGTTATGATCAGGGGCGATCCTGGCCCTTCCGCTGCCTGAGGCAGCAGCAGTTGCTGCTGCCCCCCCTCCCCCGGAAATTCGCTCTTAAAGTACCAGGAGCAGCATTTTTGCTGCCCCTGGTACCTAGTGGGGCGCTGCCGCCTGAGGCGACAGCCTCAACTCGCCTCATTGGCGAAGCACCCCTGGTTATGATCATGACAGTCACATATTTTATCAAAGGATTACATTTTATATTAACTAGACACCTAAAGGCAGCCATACATGAGCCACCCTATCAGTCGATTGAAACAGATGGATGGCATATAAGGAGCTGTCATTGTGCTACGATTGTTTGGACAGACAGCTGCATATAGTTGCCACCTGTCTGGTTTAGATCTTGGTAGCCAGCCCAGTTTTCAGAAGGGTTTTTTCAAAACCTGCTTTTCCAGATTAGGAATAACAGGCAGGACTCCCCTACATTGATGCAGCGTTTAGGCAATCGCTGATCACCCCATCGCAGTCCCATCCCTGTGACATCCATCCTTATTTACCAAAGCACTGCAGAAAATAAAAAAATTAAAATTGACGAACATCCATAGTATCTAGGATCACTGGGATGCCATACACATACCAGAATGTTTATTACATTTTAACTGGAAGGTTTATGGCCCATGTTAAAACCAATGTTTATTATATCCCAATGAATAACAAACATGGTTCCCGGACTGCTTTGAAATCTAAATTGGAGAGCAATGCAGGGCTGAATGATGATGAATTGGATTAGACCCAAATTATTGACAATATATCTATTTGGCAGGTTAGAAGGTCCTGCATTGTGAAGACCACTTCTACATATTAATGTTATACTTGACCAGTGGTTTCCCATGGACCTGCATCATGATCTGTTCAGTGGCCCCTGGTAAAAAAAGAAAAAACACACAGGGAGTCGCTTAAGGTCAAGAACATAAAATGGCCATGAACAGGCTTAGGATCCTGTATAGGGGTTTGAGGTCCCTTCCAGTACATATGTGGGTACAAGGACCATGTTATGCAAAGCCAGTATTAACATCCTAAATCCTTGTTGTGAATGTGTGCTTTAAATAAATAAATAAATTCACGTGTAAAGCGCCTATTCTCATTCAGCATATATAAAATTCATATTTCTCTTTAGCATGTGCACAACACTTACGGGGAAATGTGTAACAAAAAAAAACAAAGCTTGCCCAAAGGAGTGCAAGGCATTCACCAGTTATTTTGCGGCAATTATACGTTTTTACCACTAGATGGTACTGTTAGTATAATTTATTTGATTGGCCACCTAGGAGGTTCTAAAAGGGTGTGGAAGAAGTGTATAAAAGGTAACAGGAGAGAACCTCTGAAGAAGAACCATGCCAGCCCAGAGTTAGTAAGCAAGGGTTTGGCTAGCAACTAGCCTAGCATAGGATCAGGCCCGTATTTGTGGAAAGGCCACCAAGGCCCGGGCCAAGGGGGGCAGGATTTTGGGGAGCAGCATGCTGCCCAACCACACCCACATTGGTTCAGAAATACTGGGGATGGGCAGGAGATACAATATATTTTGAAACTACTCGTACGCCAATCCCCATTTGCATTAATAAAGGGAAGGTGATGGGGTGACGAACGGCACGGAACGGGCCTATGGGCGCCCACTATGTAAATCCGGCCCTGCATAGGATAGGTGTGTTATAGCATAACATATAGCATAGTTATAGTTATCTACTGTGTATCATGTGCTTGAATGGCTGCCCCCATGGCTACACAGCAGCTTGTTTATATAAACTATATATGCATAAACATATGCATATATTTATGTTGTTATTATTATTACTACCATGTATGAGTCTCAACATATTCTGCATATGTGTTTATCTAAAGAAAATAAAGAAATTACATACATAGTGACCAGTAACCAATACTAAAGCTGAAAGAGGGCCCTGCCCAAAGAGCTTACAAGAGACTTTGTGCCAATATGCAGAGGAAAAAGCAGAGAATTGCTGTGTGTCCTTGCCCTTAAATTATTGGTTTATGCCAAAAAATCATTGTCACAGTTGTTTGATACGTTTCTGTACAGTTTTTTTTATTTTTTTTTTTGCTCCACTTTACTCAAAACTGTTTTTTGTTTGGTTTTTATATCTTAAACTTAAAAGAGTGAACTTAGAGATCGCCACAGTCCGATTTTGAAAGGCGTATTTATCAAAGGAGCTTTCATTTTCATCCATTGATAAATACTCTTTTAAAAATCCCATAGAAATGAATGGAGAGTGGTGGAATTTCACTCTAGAGGACCATGGTGACCTTTAACTTCACTCTTTGATAAATATACCCCAAAATATCTGTAATAGTACTTCAGACTGGTATGAAGAAATATGGTGCTTCTAATTTACTTTAAGTGTTGATCTGGAACTACAAATTAACTAAAGTGTACAAAATTGCTCTATTCACAAAATGAATCTGACGCATGACGCAGATGCGTGTAAGTGCCGAACACAGGTTGGGACGCAGCATGTTGCATTTTTCCTGCGTTCGGCGCTTACATGCATCTGTGTGAGTACAGCCTCATTGAAAAGAATTCATTGTGTCTTCTCCTGCACTCCCATGCAGCTGAACGCATAAAACTGGAACGCAGGGGAGCGCAGCTTCAAATGCCCATGAGTAATGCCCTAGTTACAATGCAGCAGGATATTTACCAAAAAAGGCATACGCAACTGAAATCCCATAGGAATGGAGAGTAAGTGTGCTACTCATACCAAACATAAAGCACATCGTATGTATCTGTATGTAACCATTGTATATTTACCTTCTAAATGTAATTTGTTTGATAAAGCTACTGTACATTAGGAACATTTTTAGAGGGACAGTCCCTCTTTTGACAGCTCAACCCGTTGTCCCTCGTTCGTACTGGAAAGTCACGATTTTCTCTGCACTGAACTGGCAGAAAAAGAAACAATGTTTCTAATGTAATTGGCTTTTGCCAGAGAGCCCAGAACAGCCACAGCTGCAGATATGATACTTTTGTAACAATTTTAAGATAAGCAAATAAGTAATTGTAACAATATAAGATAACAGGTGTCTTAGGAGAAGTTAGACTCACAGCTTAAAGGGCAAGTCACCTTCATTAGCAAAACTTAATAACTGGGGGGAAAAAAACAGAAATATGTTCAGACTTTCATAACCTGCCAAATTTTGCAAAATGAATATGGTAATTAGGGGGTGTGGCCACAAAAATGAGCCTGGTCAAAAAATTGCCTTATTCCAGGAAATGTACTGTATAACATGCCATCCTATAAAATACAAACTAAACATTGGGGATTGAGGAGAGCAGTATTAGTGCCGTGGAGACTGCATGTGATCAGCAGATGGAAGGGCACATGGGCAGACTCAGGAACAGCACATGCAGAGTAAAGGTGGCCATACACGGGCCGATAAAAGCTGCCGACAGACCGTGTCGGCAGCTTATTGGCCCGTGTATGGGGGCCCCCGACGGGCTTCCCCGATCGAGATCTGGCCGAAAGTCGGCCAGATCTCGATCGGATGGGATTAAAAATCCCGTCGGATCGCGGTCGCATCTGTTCGTTGATGCGGTCCCGCGATCCGACCGCCCGTTTGGCGAACGCTAGGATCCGATCGTTGGGCCCTAGGGCCCACGATCGGATCAGCCCGATATTGCCCACCTCAAGGTGGGCATATCGGAGGGAGATCCGCTCGTTTGGCGACATCGCCAAACGAGCGGATCTATCCGTGTATGGCCACCTTATGTGTTACAGCAGTGACTGGAGACCTGAGAGGGTATAAAAGGAGTTACAGGTACCTGGGAGAGTGACAGTCTGTCTAGACCAGGTAGCAGGACTGCAGCAGTGCAAGGACACACCCACAAGTTGCAGAGGACGGAGCAGAGCCGGAAACAGCTGAGCAGCAGAACGGAACTGCATTGGTAAAAGAGCTGAGAGGCCTCCAGCGCCAGAAGCAGGCAATGGACAGAGGATTATTTCAGGCTGCTGTGGAATACTAATCCTGATGGGTTCAGCTAATAGGTGAGCAACTGTACCAACTTGTTCCCCAAGTTATCATATTATCAATGCATCATTAACTTTGCTGTCCCAGGAGATAAAGGCTTCTTCTAGTTTCTTTTGCATCATGCATTATAGTCAGTTCTGGCCAGAACTTTGAGCTGCCCTCCCAGCAGCATCCATTCCTTTTCTTCTCAGATGGCTCCATTTTTATATATTGGGAACCAGTTAATGTGCCAATTACCCAGAGACAAGTTTTAGCAACTATTTTGCCAGAGTCTTTAATGGACACTAAAGTTTCCTAGGCACTGGTTTAAGAACTCATTGTGGACACCACACTTATTAAGTGCCTCCTACTGTCACAAAGACTGCCACAACCCCCTGATGTTCTCACCTCATAAGCGGAACCTGTTACAACCATTGGATTCGGGTCCCATGACCCAAGTGACTGTACTAACTGGGCAAAGTGATGCAGATATATAATCCAGTATTTACTTCAGTTTGTCCTCTCATATTAAAGTGAAGTTATAGGTGTAGGGACCCATAGAGTTAATTCCCTACAGTCTAAAACCACATGGTGGGAAATCCCCTGCTTGGACTTGAGCTACAGGGTCTACTAGAGTTTTGGCAGGGGCAGGAGCCCTTGTGCCTGTGCAGCATGGCAGATACCGGAGGATATTGATAGGTGTCACTGCTGCACCAGTTTACTATAAATAGGAGAGCCATGTGCTCAGACAGCCATTACTGTCTTACTGCTGGACACTACTTCAATGAGGAGAGAGTGATTTCAGCAGCCAAGATGTAGAGGCAGGAGGCCTCTGAGGCTGGGGTTGGAGACTCCATGCCTGGGAGCTCGATCAGGAGGGTCTGAAGCTCCTGATTCCCAAATCTGGACTCGCGCTATAGACAGTGCTGCGAGCTACAGTTCAGCTACAGTATGTTACTGCTATATACAGTGCTGGGAGATATGTTTGGAGGATAAAGCAAGCTGCATATGCTTCATAGAATGGATTTCATCGCTGTGGATGTCTGCTCCAGCTCTGGATGAGCCTACCCATCTGTGTGAATCCCCAGGGTGAGTGGTACCCAGGGGAGGGTAGAAAAAGAGGATCCAGCATGTTTTCCGTTTGTGACACAGGCTTGTTGATGCCTGCCACGTGGGAGTAAGTACCTGGTACAGTGAGGGGAGGTATTTGGGTACTAGCGCTACCTGGGACCATTTGTGTTCTTTGGGGATAAGGGACTAAGACTCTGTATCTACCAATGGAGTAGTGCAGGACTTTGCCTGGTACAGAGGGCCAGGATTGGACTGTTACAAGGTTCCCAGGGTAGTGGGTCATGCTATTTGAAATGCATAATTGTACTATGACAGTTTTACTTACCCTTTAATCTGCACTTTCGCTATTATAAAGTTGATATTTTTATAAAGCAAAGTGTCTTTTGAATGTTTTTCCTAATGGGGCCACCCGTTGTGTATTCCTGGATCCCATTAGGTGGAGGCACTGCCAGAGAAGAATTTCCCAGTACCCTTTCACCTTGCAAAGAGGACTCAGGAACTGCACTGGTGTTTGGTAAGAATGTATAACCATAGCACCAGGGGGGCCACCAAGAGGGTGTAACATAGACACTGATCCTGATAAGATATGTTGGGTTTACTTTGTATTATTGTTGTGTTGAACATTGTTATATGTTAATGAAAGGAAGGGGGTTATCCAAAATTCTTCCTAAGCGAAATAAGAAATGGAAGCTAACTGCTATTCTGTGAGTTATTAAGCATGTTATGTAAAGTGTCTAAATAATGTATGACTATATCAAGTGATATTATATGCAGAATATTCAGATACTGCTGTGATTGTTAACAGTGGAGGTTATGTCAGTTGGCTACACAAGTAAGAAGGTAATTACTTTCTTTAGAAAACAAGTAAACTGCAGTTAAGCTTCCAGTGTTGGTCTTTATTTTTTTTTAAATCATAAATCAGCAACTGTGAACCTAACAGGGATTCTTCCAACTCCATATTTGCTATAATGAGAGGCAACATATGCAAGACGATACAAGGGTGCTAATACGTTTAACAAAGAGGTAAAGCATAGTGGGTGGTGACATAGACCTTATAAGTTTCACACGTTTATATCATACCTCCCAACATTTTGGAAACAAAAAGAAACTTTTTTGACCACTCCTATTTTTGTGGCCAGCCCCCTAATTACCATGTTAATTTTACAAAATTTGACAGGTTATGAAAGTTTGAACATATTTCTGTGATTTTTTTCAGTTTTTTCAGACCCGTTATCTTATATTGTTAGAATTACTTATCTGAAATTGTTACAAAAGTATCCAAGTGCACCTGGTGGCTGTTCTGGGCTCTCTGTCAAAAACCAATTAAGTTAGAAACGTTGTTTCTTTTTCTGGCTGTTCAGTGCAGAGAAAAATGTGACTTTCCCGTACAAATGAGGGACTGCAGGTTGAGCTGTCAAAAGAGGGACTGTCCCTCTAAAAACGGGACAGTTGGGAGGTATGTTATATTTCTGACCCTAAGAATATTATATTATATAATAAATGACAGTGAACAATAAAATAAACATTTTGCACCTAATACTTTTCTGGCAGCTGACACCCTCAACTGTATAGTATTGGAGAAACTGGTCAGATTATCTTGAGGGACATATTACTTTTTTATTTAAGATTGAGAACAGTATCCCAGCTAGAGATTATACCAATTAGGGTGCTAGAAGGGAACATTGCATGCTGAATTACCATATTGTAAAGTCTGATAAACTTTTGTTTATCACTACAACACAATATATATAAATAGATACATGAAAACAAAAGCAGCCCTACTTTTATCTGAATAGGCTGTATGACTGTTGTATAAGATCCTGTTAAAAAAAATCTTGCACAAATCAGTGTGTTTCTACTCTAAGGGCTCCCCTGCGTTCCGTTTTTATGCGTTCAGGCGCAGGGGAGCACAGGAGTAAACGCATTCAATGGGGCTGTACTCACACAGGCGCATGTAGGTGCAGAACGTAGGTTGAGACGCAACATGCTGCATTTTTCCAGCGTTCAGCACCTACATGCGCCTGTGTGAGTACAGCCCCATTGAAAAAAACTTAATACATCTATTCCTGCACTCCCCTGCGGCTGATCGCAGAAAAACGGAACGCAGGGGAGCGCAGCTTCGACCACTCGTCAGTAGAGCCCTTAGTGCAAATCTACAATTGGCATGAGGAAATTGCTTTCAGTCCTTACAGGCTTACAGTTCCACATTAAATTACCAAGCAGCATGGCTCATGCTAATTAGCAGTTAATTTAAAAGCACTGTGCATGACTGCAAATAAATGAATGCAGTCTTGGGCATACATTTTAAGTGGTTAGTAGGCATGCAGGATTCAACAGTGGGTAACAACAGGCTGAACTATTATCCAGTGTAAAAACTCAGAACATACATAACAGACAAGATGAGACTGCAGGCTACAATAAATAGCTAATTGTCCCTTAATGGAAAGAGAGGTTTTTCAAAGCCCTTTTCCCATCCAACTACCCTCAATTTAAAGCTTCAATGGACGGATGCACCTGCCAGTAGTCCTAGCATACAAGCAAAACACAACCCCCCCCCCAACTAAAAATAAAAAGGCATATGACTATAATCTGTAGTAATATCTTTTTACAAGGCTGCTTTCCAGCATAGAGGACATGTGACTTGGCCTCAGTATCAGAGGGTCTCTTTGGGCAGAAAAGCATACCTAAAAGTTTATGAAGATTCTCATTTATCCAGGTCATATACACCAGGTATACATTGCATATTTCTGACAGTTGTTACACTATACTGAGATGAAACCCGCTATCCGGCGCTGATCCAAATTTCATGCAGAATCGCTTTTTGAAAAATATGGCTTTAATCAAACACACAGTGCGAGATACATGGCAGTGGGTATGTGCAGAAACTAACGCGTTTCGTGCCTGTATTTATGCATATGCAAATATATATGTCACATGAATTTCTGATTTAACACTAATAATAAGTAACTTGATATATTTTTTGAGACACTTGGTATTAACTATTTACTCATTTATTTATTTATTTATTTATTTATCACAAGGGATTGATGAACTGAATGAATGTACATATACTTTTAATTGATATGCAAATGTTTTAATTGACACGTATCACCTAATCTATTTAAACTAAGTCACATGTGTGTAATATTGAACTCTGAGGAAGTGCCACACGGGCATGAAACGTGTTAGTTTCTGCTCATACCCACTGCCATGTATCTCACACTGTGTGTTTGATTAAAGCCATATTCAAAAAGCGATTCTGCAGGATATTTGGATCAGCGCCGGATAGCGGGTTTCATCTCAGTACAGGTATACCGGGCGGAAGTGACCGGGTCCCGCGAGAGCAGCGATCCACATGGGGAGACCGCATGACTGATGGTGAGCTCCGCTAAACTCATACATCCTGAATATTAGTTGTTACACTATGTCCTTTTAAGTTTTAGGTATGCTCTATCTGTAGAAATAAGTCAATATCAACTGGACTTGCTGTGTTTTTCTTGAAGACTTTTCATCAGTCATCCAATTGAATTGAGAAAGCCGGTTGGATGACTGGTGAAACGTCTTCAAGAAAAACACAGCAAGTCCAGTTGATTTGACTTATTTCTACAGATATAGCATACCTAAAACTTAAAAGGACATATTGTGTAACAACTGTCAGAAATATGCAGTATATCATTGTTGTACATCAGCCTTCCAGTTGTTGTTTTTTTACAACTACCAATAGTTGTAGTCCACCAAGAGATGGAGACCTGACAGTTAGATAATGTAATGTATGTATTGTTACCCATATCAACCAATCAGATCTTTATTTTCTGGTTGCTACTGATACACTCATCAGTATCAAGCTACCACCCACAGCGAGACAAGGTACTCTAAATCGGAACTGTCCATTGAAGGCCCATAGACCAAATGTGGCCCTTCAAGATATTTTTAATAGCCCCCAGAATGAGAGAGAGAGAGAGAGAGAGAGAGAGAGAGAGAGAGAGAGAGAGAGAGAGAGAGAGAGAGAGAGAGAGAGAGAGAGAGAGAGAGAGAGAGAGAGAGAGAGAGAGAGAGAGAGAGAGAGAGAGAGAGAGAGAGAGAGAGAGAGAGAGAGAGAGAGCGAGCGCGTGTGTTCAAATAACCCAGTTGTCAGTATCTAAACATGATTTCCAGTGACTTTACCAGGCTGGTGCATTACATAAGACTTAGGGGCCGATTCACTAAGCTCGAGTGAAGGATTCGAATGAAAAATACTTCGAATTTCGAAGTATTTTTTGGGTACTTCGACCATCGAATGGGCTACTTCGACCTTCGACTACGACCTTCGACTTTGATTCGAACGATTCGAACGAAAAATCGTTCGACTATTCGACCATTCGATAGTCGAAGTACTTTCCCTTTAAAAAAAACTTCGACCCCCTACTTCGGCAGAGAAAACCTACCGAAGTCAATGTTAGCCTATGGGGAAGGTCCCCATAGGCTTGCTAAACTTTTTTTGATCGAAGGATTTTCCTTCGATCGTTGGATTAAAATCCTTCGAATCGTTTGATCGAAAAATCCTTCGATCGAACGAACGTTTAGCGCTAAATCCTTCGACTTCGATATTCGAAGTCGAAGGATTTCAATTCGAGGGTCGAATTTCGAAATTCGACCCTTAGTGAATCTGCCCCTTAGTGTATATGTACAGCCATCATTCTTTACATCCCAAGAAGTAATATTTTATCCTATTTGAAATCTATTTATAAAGTGCAAGCAGGCACAAGGATTTCCTTACTAGATTAAAAATTTGTCAATTTTATCAGATTTAAATTTAATTCTTACTAAAGTATCGCCAGCCCTGCACTTATTTTGGTACAGCAGTGACCTCCAGCTCAGTGCTTACACTGGGACTCCAATGACCCATTCATTCTGGTAGTGCAGGGCACCCCACCTGCAGCCAAGCACTTAAAGGAACAGTAGCACCAAAAAATGAAAGGAATAACAAAATAATTTACTGTCGCCCTCGTCCAGGGCCGCCATCAGAAATCACGGGGCCCAGTACAACAAAATTTTCTGGGCCCCCTGGTCCCTGCCCACTACAACCCAGCCTCCAAGCCACACCCCAGATCCCGCCCACACCACAGTAAAAAGACCACACAGACAGTGCTAAAAATGGTAAAAAAAAAACACACACAAGTTAAAAGAATAATTGGTGGTCAGGACCCCATTATAAGTTGAAAAAAAATGGTCTGGGTCCCACATAAAAGTTTTCAAAAATACATTGGTAGTCAGGGCCCCTCTGCAAGTTAAAAAAGATCATTGCTGGCCAGGGCCTCCGCCCCCCCCCCATAAATTAAAAAAAACATTGGCGCCATGGCCCCCCATAAAAGTTTTTTTTTTTAAAAAACATTGGCGCTAAAAACATTGCCCCCCCCCCTTACAAGTTAAAAAAAAACATTAGGGTCAGGGTGCCCCATAGAATATTTTTAAAAAACATTGGTGGCCAGGGGCCTATATAATATTAAAACAATACATTGGTGGCCAGGGTTTTAATAAAATTAAAAAAGCACATTGGTGTTCAGTGGAGCTTACCTTAGGCTCCTTTTGAAGCTTTGGGTCTTTTTGTGGCTTCTGGGCTTCAGCTCCGGCTCCTTTCATGACTTTGGGTCCTTTCTCAGCTTCAGGACTTTAACTTCAGCCTTTTTGTGGCTTCAGGTCTTTTTGCGGCTTCAGGTCTTCGGCACTTTGGGTCTTATCTCGGCTTTGGCTCCATTTGCAGCTTTGGGTCTTCAGTGGTTCGGGACTTCAGCTCTTCAGATCTTTGGCTCTACCGGAGGCTTGTCAAGGGGGGCCCGACTAATTTGAAAAGTGCAGCACAGCCAGGCCCCCCATTAGTCCCGGTACAAATGTACCCCCTGTGACCCCCGATGGCGGCCCTGCCCTACACTGGTAAAACTGTTGTGTTTCCAACAGAAATATTACTATTGTTTATATAAACAAGCTGCTGTGTAGCCATGGGGGCAGCCATTAAAGCACAGGATACACAGTAGATAAGATAAGTACTACTATAGTATATATAAACAAGCTGCTGTGTAGCCACGGGGGCAGCCATTCAAGCACAGGATACACAGTAGATAACAGATAAGCTCTGAAGGATGAGATTGTATACTACAGAGCTCATCTGTTATCTGCTGCGTATCCTGTGCCTTTTCTAGCTTTGAATGGCTGTCCCCACAGATACACACCAGTACAATGCAACAGGACATTATAGTTTCACTTTAATTTGCTTGATGTTACTGTTCCTTTAATTAGGAAGCAGGTATAGCTGTAATAAACCTGTCTGTCAGCTGAACATTCCTGCCTTTATCTATACACAAAAAGCAGTGACAAGCTGTTAATAAATAAATACCACCTCAATATAAATATTTAAATATTGGTTTCATTAAGTTTTCTATGACACAGCAAATGAAATCGGCATCTGTTATGAGTTAGAGTTTTATAAGGGAAAGGCTTCTTACAGTCAGGTTGTGTTGTCTTTCCAAGCACTGGTGTAACTAGAAGTTATTGGGCCCCGCATCAAAATCATTTTGAATGGGATTTTTCACCTTTGAGTTAACTTTTAGTACGATGCAGAGAGGGATATATTGGAGACAATTTGCGTTTGGTTTTAATTTTTTATTTGTGGTTTTTGAGTTATTTAACTTTTTATTCAGCAGCTCTCCAGTTTGCTATTTCATCCAGGTCCAAATTGCCCTAGCAACCATACAATGATATCAGTTAGAGACTGGAGTAAGTATAGGAGAGGCCTGAAAAGAATGAGTAATTAAAAGTAGCAATAACAATAAATTTGTAGCCTGACATACTGTATCATTTGTTTTTTAGGTAGTCAGAATAAGAAGGCACATCATTTAAAAACTATAAAAAATAATAATAAACAGTAATTGAAAACAGGTGTATATAATATACTAAAAGTTAACTTAAAGGTGAACCACACCTTTAATGCCCTTGAACATTAGGAACAAAATATTTTTCACAAACATTTTCCACCTGGTTATTGGTCATTCCCCCAATGGACCCCGATAAATGGTCTTCTCTTTAGTTATGTCCTTGCTTCCAAAATGAGGACTTTGAGACAGTCTGTGATAATGCTACAGTTACAAGTGAAGTAGTGGGCAGAACACATTAGGGGCTATTCATTCCTGTTGGATTTTTGGGGGCATATATCATGAATGGGTAAATTTTAATTTTTTTTTAAAAAAATTCCTTAGAATTCCACAGAAATTAATATAGAGCTGCACAACTTCACTCTGGCCAACTGCATTACTTTCAATCATCGATAAATATGCCCCTGACTTCCCATCTAGGGGTGTCTGCTCCAGATTTTCTTCCCAGGATAGTAACTTCTGATGATAGGAATGCACTGAATTCAGGATTCTGTCTTTTTCAGCAGGATTTGGATTCGACGGAATTCAAGTTCCTGATCAAACCGCATCTTTAAAATCATGTGACTTTTTGTCACACAAACAAGGAAGTAAAACGATTTATTTTTCGCTTTAACCCTTTCTGGTCCTAATTTGCATATGCAAATGAGGGTTCAGAGTCTGTCTGGTATTCGGCAAAAACTTTCACAAAAGATTCGGGATTTGGCCAAATCCATAATTAGTGGATTTGGTACATTCCTATATTCGTCACTGATACATTAATAGTTGTCAAATCAGTCAAATGTCACTGACCTTCAAGTTGGGATTTCAGGCGAATCTGAGATAAAATAGATATTTTCCCCAGATCTCAGCCTAACTGGTTTTCACACTGGGACCCATTAGCCACTGCTCTGGGATCCCTCTTGGAAAGTAGTCCTATGAGTTAGGAATCATACTACACATATTACAGAAGCAAGAAAGCTAGACAAGCCTCACCAACTAGAAATTCTAGAAACTGTACTATTGGCTGTATTTTATGGCTACTTGCATATTTGAGGCAGCCAACCTGATATATCCAGGAAAAAGCCTTCTATTCAGCTCATGGGCCTACTGGCCTACAATTTCTAAAGCCACAGAAGGAAGGGACAAATGTACAGCTCACAACAAAGAAATGTATAAATAAATCATAGGCCATCTCATATCCTGAGACATTTATCTTATAATGGCAAATTAAGCTACCATCTGTCTTATTTAGAGATGACTTCTGGCAGGACCCTGCCATCTGCCAAAAAATATGTGGCCATTGATCTGGTAGAATGTGTCTAAAAAGGGAACTAAAAAGTCTAAAATAGAATAATGCTAGAAATGCTGTATTTTGTATACTAAACATAAACTTACTGCACCAGAAGCCTAATTAAACAAATGATTTTGGTTCAAAGTTGGCCGCAGGCGGTCATCATCTTGTAACTTTGTTAAACATCTTTGCAAGACTACGCACATGCTCAGTGTGGTCTGGACTTCTGTTGGGAGGTTAAACTTAGGGATCATCAAAAATTATCAAAACAGCACAGGTCAAATATTATCTGCCATAGAAGCGGATACATCAATAATCAGAATATGCAGACTGCACTGGGTCTGTGGATACAAGTCTCTACACAGTCGCCGGCTGTTTTATAGGGAAACAAACAAAGCTGCTTGAGTTCTGGGAAGTCCTTCCCTCCTGCCGTTTGAAAGTATGATCCTTTCCCTGCAGAGCAGTTAGGAAACTTCAGATGGTCCCTATCTGCAGCTGTGTAATAATAATGTGTAGACAGAGAGCGAGCAAATCAAGTATGTTTCCCTCTGAATTTGTCTCTAGGATGGAAGCTGGAAGGGACAGATATTACATGCATATTGTCTCTGTTTAGACTGCCCTTTCATTAAAAATATGTAAATAATCTACAGATTAGGAAAACAGTCATATCCATAAGACAATCAGCCCCCATGTGATGCATTCACTATGTTATACTCATTTTCTGACTTTTCACCCTATTGGCTGACATTGATCGCTATTGAAAAAGCTTATTTTCCCCATGCTCAGTCAAATTATTTTCCCTCAGAGACTCCCTTAAACACAATAGCATAAAATGAGTACTTAAACTGCTTGTTTTGTTCATCACATACATAACAGTATATTTATGTTAAATTTTATCTGTAATCTACTGCAATTTTCTGTATCCAGTTTATTATATTCACACACTGTTTGGAAGAATACAAAGCCTGCTGCATGTTATTTTCTAGCATATTTTAGTGTCGCCTGCAAATGAAGACAATGCTTTCAATTTCCACTTCAGGCTGCTAAACACACAAAATGAAATGAGCACCCAATAGTGTCTACAATTAAGTGCAATTGCTTTCATGACATGCATTAGGTATATTAGGGCGTTGCTGTGTATCCTGTGCCCTGCTGTGCTCTTTTGTGTAAATCAATAAAGCTGAAAGAATATCTGTTAATAAAGATTCTCATCATTTGCAGAATGCCAGGAGTATCTGTCTTCTGTATATAAAATATTGAACTGAGCCATTGCTTGTCACTTTTACTGTTTTAAATGATTTCTCTAAAAAGGATTATCCATTCCCCTTTGGCATTCTGTCTTCTATTGTAAGACATTCTGGACCCAGTGTTCAGCCTTATGTAGGTGATTTTAGGATATAATAATATAAAATGTAGGAATTTTACTAAACCTGTCTGTAAATAATTTGCGAAATTAGAATATTTATATATAAACATAGGCAGTTTCAATCATAAGGGGTTGTTCCCTTTTGAGTTAACTTTTGGTATGATGTAGATATATTCAGAGACATTTTGCAATTGTTTTTCATTTTTTATTATTTGTGGGTTTTGAGTTATTTTTTTATTCCGCAGCTCTCCAGTTTGCAATTTCAGCAATCCGGTTGCTAGGATCCAAATAACCCTAGTACAGAAACACTAATCATAATGAAGGAGGGAGGGAGATGGAGCAAATGCATGAACAATCACAAAAGCATTACTTCAAGGGCTGACCAAATCAGCGATAACAGCTAGAAAAAAAACTGTATGTCCACATACCAATACAGACATATACAGGTATGGTATCTGAGAAATCTCAGAACTATGGGAAGGTATCTCCCATAGACTCCATTTTAATCAAATTTAATATTTTAAAACATTTCCTTTTTCTCTGCAATAGTAAAAAAAAAGATAAAATTAATCCATATTGGGGTTAATTAATGTTTACATGATTATTTAGTAGACTAAGCATGGAGATCCAAATTTAGGGATGCACCGAATCCTGAATTTGGTTCGGGATTCGGGCAGGATTCGGCCTTTTTCATCAGGATTCATATTGGCCGAATCCTTCTGCCCGGCCGAACCAAATCCTAATTTGCATATGCAAATTAGGGGCAGAGAGTGAAATTGTTTTCCCCTTCCCATCTCTAATTTGCATCTCTAAATTAGGATTCGGATTCAGTTCAGTATTCGGCCGAATCTTTCACGAAGGATTCGGGGTTTGGCCAAATCCAAAATAGTGGATTCGGTGCATCTCTATCCAAACTACAGAAAGATCCCTTTCTGATATACCCCAGTCCTGACTCAGAGAGACGTCATGGCAGATGTAGACATCATGAAGGCCACCGTGAATACTCTGGAGCTACCTTCAACTGTGGTGCTAGCTCGATGTATGCCCTGCGTTCATGGATGCATTTGTGCAACATTCATTACAGGAGGTAAAACAAAGGCTGTGGTACAGTGTTCAACTATACTAAAGTGCAAGGAACAACTTTGGATACACGTACCTTTAACGAATAAACATTTTCAAGCAACAACTGTGGCCAACTTTGCATGACCACGGTTCAACTTGCAGTAAGTAAATGACTCTTATAATCTGACCTTGTTAGACAAAAACTAAAAGCATACACAGAACAGATCCATGGGGGCACCCTTTGTGCATGTTGTATATGCTTTATATTGTTATTGGCAGTCTTCATTTTGTGGTGACAAAATACACTTCATCAAAAGAATGCAATCACAAAACTTTCAAGAATTTTGTTGCCAAGAATTTATTGTTGTATTTTTTGGGCTGACAAAATTCTTTTTTGTGGTCACAGACATGTTCAGGAGTATGCTAGCATAATTGCCCTTGCAGCCAAAATTATGTGCAGTTTGCACTGATTTATTAATAAGTGCATTTGATATATTAGGCACATGCCCTTATTATTCTAAATTACATGTGGTCCTTCTCAGGCAAGTGAAGCAACTGCTCAAGACAGATTGTTATTCCAAGACTTATTGCACCTTTACACCTTGAAACCAGTGTGGAGACCAGATACACCAAAAAGGAGGAACTGGACAATTGGTGCTCCTTGTAAGTTAGAAGCATATATAGGTGCAAGTACTTTGTGAATTGCTTTTTTTGGCAGTTTTGCAACCATTTTTGGGTACAGCACTGCTCCTATAAAATATATTTATGTGTTTGTGTGTGTGTGTGTGTGTGTGTACATATATATAGAAAATATTGCTAATGCTGTTTTTTTTAACTACAAAATGATCCTTGTAATTAAGATTTATTTGGTACTGGCAAAAATAACTACAAAATAAGTTTTGTGCTGACAAAACTTACATTGTACTCAGAATTAACTACTGTAGTTATTTAAAAGACATACCTTATCCACACCTGGCCATACTGGGGATGACTTTGACGTAGTTGGCCATCTTAAATATATTGCAATACATTGACAAAAAATCTCAGCGTGGACGAATTTAATCGACCCAAAAACTCGAATCGAATTTGATTTGAATTAGAAAAACTCAAATCGAATTAAAAAAAACTTGAATGTCAGGAAGGCGGCAAACATCACCAAATTGATGCCTGGATCTCTCCCATTGACTTGTACAGGTATAGGATCCCTTATCCGGAAACCCGATATCTCCCATAGACTCCATTTTATCCAAATAATCCAAATTTTTAAAAATGATTTCCTTTTTCTCCGTAATAATAAAACAGTAGCTTGTACTTGATCCCAACTAAGATATAATTAATCCTTATTGGAAGCAAAACCAGCCTATTGGGTTTATTTAATGTTTAGATGAATTTCTAGTAAACTTAAGGCATGAAGACCCAAATTACAGAAAGATCCATTATCCGGAAAACCCCAGGTCCCGAGCATTCTGGATAACAGGTCCCATACCTGTACAGCAATTTGGCAGGTTTAAGGTGGCGAATATTCAAATTCGAGTTCTTACAGGAGCCTGAGTATGAGAAATCTCAAAATATGAATTCGAATTAAAACTCGAATTGAGTTTGGATAATTCATAATTCGAATTTTAGAGTTTTGATCAAAAAAATTCGAGTTTTCACTTTGACCCTTAATAAATCTGCCCCATAATGTGCTTACACCTATTCAGGGCATTTGAGCCATAAAGCTTGCCCCAGGGGTGGCTGCATTATGCACTAGTCAGTGCACAGGCTGTTGCCTAGTATCCATCCAGGTATTGGGAACAAAGCGTTATGTCCCATCATGACTGCTGTTTTGTACTTTAGTACATCTAAGGAATACATAAAGCTAAGATACATAACTAGTAAATCCCAGAAGTCCTAATTAAAAGGAGTAGTTGCTCCACTCCGGCTCACAAAGCCCAGAAGCGTTCAGAAGAAAAGGAGGTATTTCTACAACTATACGACCGCAAGGATACTTTGGGCGACTTTTCGAAGGGTATGCTGGCTATAATCACAAGATTTACAGTAAAATCAGCATTTATTAGTCTAAACTCTATACGCGTTTCACGTGGATTGTCTCACTTCTTCAGGAGCATATCTGAGTATTTATGCATTGTTGATTTTACTGTAAATCTTGCGAGTATATCCAGTTGGGGGCTTTTATCCACTATTTAAGCAACGTTTCACCATTTGCGGTTTTATTTTTGCTTTATCTAAGGAATTGGAAGACTGATTATTATGTCCTTGGCCTTGTCTGGCCCTAGTGTGTAGGTAATCTCCCTAGAGAAGTCACATGTATAATCACTGTAGTTCTGGGTCACAAATAGTTATTGTGTTCGCACCCACTCACATTTGGAGCATTTTTAGATTTGAAGTTACTGCATCAGGATACTCTGGATGCATACAGATTACATGCATAAATACATTAAATAACTGATACAAGAGGTAAAGAGGGTTCCTAGTTTACAATCTAAAAGCTAAACACATGGTTAATCAAATTCTGCACCTATACATATATTAACGATCCTAGAGAAATATATACATGTACTTGCATATGCATTCCTATGTAAATACATACATATATCTTAACTTGCATATACAGCCCCAATGATAATACGTTATTGATTTATTTGTTCACACTCTTTCAGAGATACATCCATGATATGTACAGTTTCCTATGAATATAAATTTGCAATATTCAGAGGTACCCCAGATTATAAAATGTTTATTCTGACTATTTATGGGGTTATTTATCAAGGTCCAAATTTATCTGAGTAGTTCTAAGTTACAAATCTAAGCAGATTGCCCAAATGGACCTTATTTATGAAGAAAAAAGCCTGAAAAAATAGGGTCAGGCAAACTTCGGAGCTTTCCTCAAAAACTCAGAATTTTTCGTGGTTTCTGCGCATCATCGGATATCGGTACGGACATCAGCGCAGACACTGGGACCTTCCCCATTGACTTATACAGGACCTTGAGAGCTTTTAGATGCCGGGGTTTCGGATTCGGAGCTTTTAGACGATCGAACTTTAATAAATCACGAAAAATTTGTTGTTTTTTATTCCTACGAAAACCGCAAATTATTTGAGGTTCGAATATTCGTACCTTGATAAATAACCCCCCTTAGATTTTCATGTGCATGTCTATGAGATAAACATTCATGTAAAGATACATAAATGAAATCTGGATATATATTTGTATGTTATGTGTAGGGATCCATAGGGTTAGCAACCTTCCTATGGTTTTAATTCCCTACGTTCCCTAGTTGTTGGGTGGATGCCCATGTATTCAGTTGTACCAATTTACATATTTCTTTCATTGGTCCTTAGGCCTTTGACTTCTTCCTGCTACACTTTAATATATTGTTTGGCAAGGGGTGATCCTTCCGCTTTCGCCTTTATCTGTTGAACCAAGTCGATGTTCTGAGGTACCAAGTATCTAACAGTATCAGACACTTAGGGCCCTTATACACAGGATTATATGTGCCTTTGAAACGTACCTTAGATCCAGCTTTGACAGCAGCTGAGCTTATTGATTCCATTTTATTCTACCTTATTGTACCCAGGAGCCTTAAGACCTGTTCAGAACTGTTGCGTTTCATTTCATTATGTTTTTTTAATTCAACATATCACCACTAAAATGTTCAAAAAGGTTCAAGTAGTATATCATTCTAACAAAGTATTTCTTTCTGGGGTTTCAGTCTGTTTTCTCTGTACAGCAGATCATGGTGGTTCTGCAGCAGCTAGATACTGAAGACCCCAGGATGAGATACCACCACATGTTTTAAACATTGTTTATTAAACCAGGAGATATTATAGAAAGTACACCGAGCTCTTCGATGCATATGCAGCTCAGAACCCAGAGTAGTCAGTGCTTGTAACCAAGAGCTACTACAACTTGAGGCTGTTCTACAACAAAAATATAAGGCAAACAAACCTTTTGAAAGAGGAAACAAACAAATAATGCAGTGCAGAGTTAAAGTAGAGAAGGATTTGTATGCAAACAGTAAATGAGGGATTGAGCAGCAGCACATATGACTTCACAACGGAGCACAAAAACAGAGCGGATATCTCATGCTTGCAGTTTGCAGTATTGCCACTGGATGTCAGTGTTGCAGCACAGATATCTGCACGCCTCACTGTGAAGTCAAAGATACAGCTGCTCATTGCTAACCATTCCTTTAAGATAAAACAAAATAAGCAGCGAGAGAAAGCAGAAAGAAGCAGCTTAAATATTATTATACAACAAAAGCGAGAGATAGAAAGAACAAAATGATATTTGAGGGTATTAACTTACTGGAGTTACAGTTTATCCTGATACAGTCTAGATGGGAAAAAAATAAATGAAAGATGAAATCGCATCCTTCAAGGTTACAGCTGCAGTCATCCAAAAACAGTGAGGTCCACCCTTCCGGGGACAGACACACGCAACAATAGTGGCCATTTTATATTTGTGTAGTGTTAGTGAGTACTTGTGAGTGTCAGAGTGCAGTACAATATATGCAAGTTATAAGTCTCAAAGAAAAATGTTGTTTTTAATGGAAACAGGTGTATATTTACAATCTTGTATGTTGAAAGTGCCTGAATGCGTTAGTGTGCATGACTCACATAGAATATTTTATGGTCTATAAAATGGCCACGTACAAACTTCAAACCGCACGAACACATTGTGCCAGAATGTAGAGGGAATGAGTTTAGGGCCTTGGCAAAGCAGGGAACTTCTCTGATCTGGCACTGGTTACGTGTATTTTAGGTGTCCCGGTATCACAAAAGAAAAGGGGAAACTGGGCACATTGGTACTTAATTTAGATTATAAGGCAGTATAGTATAAGGCAGTACTTATGGGCCCACAGGTAGAACAGCATTGTCCATGCCTGGCCAATAAAAGGTGCATACTGTAGAAGAGCATCACATGCTCTTCAATATGTTTTATATTCTGCTAAGATGTGGAGACAAGCAAGTGGTACAAACTTCACTACTGCATTACTAAGCTACGGACATTGTTCAAATAAGCTAATACACCTTTTAAGACTCTCTCTCCAGGCCTGAGCTCATGAACAATACAAGGGGATTATTACCACTTTGGAAAGACCAAAGGATCCTAGCTAGAGTTTCTGGCACTCTGATGTTTCGTGCGATTAGGTTTGCTATGTGTCGTCAACCGCAACAGAAAAGTGGGAGCAAACAGCCTCGGAGAACATGTGAGACCAGCAAACAGTGGGGAATAGCAGGGCAATGAATACAAGAAGAGAGTGGGGCACCCTAAAACCTGGTGACGGTGCTGAGAACAAGATCAGAATCCCATCCTTCTAGCAAGGGGGAGAAATGTAGCAAACAAAGAAGAGTAGAAAATAAGTTGTGATGTATAAAAAAAGGGATATATATTTAAAAAAAGCAGAAAAGAAAAGAAAACATGAATGTAAATAAATGAAATAAAATAATTATTCAACGGCAGAACATGTGGTTTATAGGAGGGAATAATCCTGTCCTTGGCTGCCCCACTCTATGACCTCTGTTCAGTTATGTCTCCAATACTCACTAACTCGGTTGTGATAAGGAAAACAATGCCTTGATTTCTTAGAGCAGATATTTTTTCCTGAAGTGGGGTGGGTTGCCCTTGGATGAGAAGGGGGAAGAGCATAGGTCAGGATTTCTGAGCACCAGCAAGATTGGTTCCCTTGCTTTAAGCTTCCCACGCTGGCAATGCTCTGTGGGTTGGAGTAAGCTTTTGGGCAAGTGATGGGAATATTGCACACCCCCTACAAGCTGCTCAGCACACTGTGTTCTCAAGGCTGTTTGCTAAACGGGCCGCAGGCTTCAGGCCTTTGAAGGGTAGTGAATGCCATCTTTTGAACTGACGTGGCCGATGGAACATATTTAATAAACTAAAAGATGCAGGGAGACTGACAACAGACAATTCACAGTATTCAAAAATACACAGACACAAAAGCACACAGAGCACAGACAGTGTCTACAAACAGCATCGAAAACAGTCTCTTCCCAGAAATGAAATGGCAAAAGTTAGCCAGTCTCCTGCAGAGACATATATTTTTGGAAGAATATATTCACTACCATCCAAACTGTTTTCCCATGGTGGGCTCAATTTAAACCAAAAATGTGCTAGCCATAGCAACTGAGACTGTTTTGGATTGTCAACAAAAATGAGAGACGTAAGATTAAGACTAAGGGAAATAAAGCTCTTAAGGCTTCATGGGAAATCTAGAGGAAAAGGGACTGAGAATCATTTCACTCTTAATTAACAAGTAAGTTAACATAGAGAAGGCTATATATTTGAAGCCATTTTAGGGCCAGTCCAAACATTGTTTTCATCTTAGGAACTAAGTAGATTATTTGAGCAGCTCTGTATGTAACTCAAAATGTCTATAGTTTTCTATCTTTATAACAAGATTGCTATTGGGGAAAAAAGAGTGGAATGATGTATAGGATCAGTGGCCGCACCTGTCCCAGGTCTCCTATAACCTTTTTGTTTCTGGAGGGAGATTATCAGGCAACTGTTTGAATCTTTATAGCAAATTCCAGAGCTGCCTTCCACAGAAAGCAAAGGGTTATGGGCAGGACCAGTGTAAGCACAGAAATGTGCTTCCGGTATATTTTCGGACTTCCGATGGAAGGAAACATGCAATGGTAAAATGACTGGACATCATTAAAGCGGCCAGATGGAATAGACAGAGAAACACTGACAAAAATGACCTCCCTTCAGCTTCCCAAAGAAAGGAAGGATTTATACGATACCTAGGTTAACCATAAGCTTGACCTTCCCACCATCCAGCTCCAGTCGCAAGGTATCAGCAGAGTCCCTGGATGTTGTAGCTACTAATAGCCCATACGCTCTCTGGGACTTAAAGCGTAAGGAAACATCCTCTGCCTCCGTATGCATGACCACTGGCATGATGATCTTCATATACATGCCTCCATCGTAGCTCAAAATAGAGGCCACTGTAGAGAGAAAGTAAAGATGAAGGTCACATTATGGTGGACTTGTGTTAATCTGCCACTTACCCCTTTCATGTGTTTACAATTTAGCATATGAAAAGGGGTGAAATAGCCTTTGTATTCACTTGCACTATTTTCCTTTAGGAAAAATGATTATGACCTTTTGTAGAATATACTGTAAGGAACAGAAATGCAAGGGCAAAGTATTAAACCATCTAAAGTGTACTACTTGTCTAGTAACCCACAGAACTCAGCAGTTAGCATTTACTTGTCAGCTGTTTGAAAACATTATTCAAATTGGATGTTATGGGTTACTAGATGTGGGTAAAGGTTAGACCCTAACAGTAGCGATCCTAGAGGGGGGGCGGGCCCTGGTGCGTGACGCGCAGCCGGGCCCCGCCTCCTCCGTACGGCCGCATTTGTATGTGGCTCACGGACTGCCGGGGGGCCCTGAGGGGGTGCGGGCCCTGGCCTGCTCGCACCCCCTGCTCCCCCGGTAGTTGGTCTCCCAGGTTAATACATACATCATATGCCCATATATGACCTGGGAAAATTGGCAAATCAGTTTTAATAGCTGCAGCTGGTATAATGAAGTTATTCGTTGGTATTGGACAGGGCTGGAACTAGGGGTAGGCAGCAGAGGCACCTGCCTAGGGCACAAAGATGTGGGGGTGCTGGGCAGGTACCCGTTCAAAAGTTTTCTGCCTACCCCTAGCCTGGGTGATTGCTCCCCTGCTGCTGATACAATGTTAGGTATATGTTAAAAGGAGACTTCTCTGGCTATGAGGCAGATACCATATGATGGAATTCAGCTAAGTAACACTCAATTGTGATATATTTGTGCCTAATATGTTGGCTTGGGGCTTGGATACACCGTAAAGGAGACTTCTATTTAATATTATGCTACACATAATGACTGTAATGGCAGTTTTGGAATTACTCCTGGGAACTCTCCCTTAAAGGCATAAATTAATTGTAAGTGATATGAAACCCAATACCAACTAATAACTTCAGTTTTGTTTTAGAGCTGATATTGGGACTAGTATTCCCTAATTGAACTGCAGTTCTTGTATACAATGGGACTTGTAGTTTATTATTTAGTGTTACACTTTTAGACAATTACCCCACTAAATAGCCTTTAAATGATCACTGGTTTAGTAATAGGAATGACTGATAGATAATTAAATAATGTTGCTAGTTATACAAACAAGCAGCAGCAACAAAGTGAAAAGAAAGAGCAAAACAAATAAGTCTTAATAATGAACAATAAAAGTACAGCTGGTCTTTATTAGACATAACCACTTGTGTTCTTTCTGGATGTTTGCATTTCTTGGCTTCTGAAGGAAAGGAACTTAACAGCTGTGCGATAACAACATTGTTTAGTAAATACAAAGCACACATCTATATTAAAGAGAAATCTACACAATTGTTATCTTCCGTTATTTAGTTAACAAAGTAGGGGAGTCTGCAAAAAGATAAAATGTTCCTCAAGTTCTTTTGACGCTTTTGCACTTCTATCCCTGCTATTTTTTTAGTGACATTCTGGCTGTCTCATTTAGTTGCCCTGCCTGGCTACACAACCTTCAAATAAAATGCCTAATTGCAAATGGTACATCAGCAGTTTATATTAGACATTTTATCTAAAAATGCTCGATGTGGTATCCAATCGGCCCTTTAGTATAGTGAGATATGTTCTTTCTAGCTGGTGGTCATAAGGGGGATATTTATCAAAGGGTGAACAGACCATTTGCCACAGTCAGTACTAAGGCTAGGGTTACCTCTGGTGAACTCTGTGACTAGTCTGTTAACCCTTTCATAAATAGGCCTTCAGTCTCTAACCTTTAAAAGGTAACTAAAGTCTAAAAAAGAATAATGCTAGAAATGCTGTATTTTGTATACTAAACATAAACTTACTGTACCAGAAGCCTAATAAAACAAATGGAGGTCTCCATCTTGTAACTGATAAACATCTCTGCAAGACCAAGACCATGCACATGCTCAGTGTGGACTGGGCTTCTGCTGGGAGGTTAAGCTTAGGGATCATCATAAATGATCAAAACAGCACAAGTCAAATAATATCTGCCATAGAAGCCGATACAGAAAGACTGATTAATAATCGGAATATACAGACTGCACTGGGTCTGTAGATACGAATCTCTACACTATCGCCGGCTGTTCTACAGGGAAACAAACAAAGCTGCTCGAGTTCTGGGATGATCCTTTTCCTGCAGAGCAGCAAGGTCTGATGTTTCCTATCTGCAGCAGTCAGAAAGTGATAGGTTTCTTTTTCATTAAACTTTCAGAAAGTAAAAATGGGATTTTAATTTTTTGCCCCTTTATTGCTAGTTTTAGACAAGCTAAAAAAAAATAAACAGAACCATAATGCACTGTAGAATAAGGTAGAAAAGACAATGTGGAGGTGAAGAGAGGGTAGGATAATGGCAGCTGGAGAGTTATAATCAACCATATCAAGAGCGAGCAGCGCGACAGAGTGTGAAATGGCTGTGACATGACCAGGATACAGCATTGGTTTTCAAGGGAGGGAGAAGAAACAGAGAAAGACTGCAAGCAGAGTAAATGGCACCCCCAGTCAATGTTTCAGTGGAGTGGAGGAAATAGCAAGGGAGGCTGAGAAAATGAATTAACTAAATATAAAATCATATTATTAGGATGTTCTGTAGGAGATTATGCATTTGGGCATAATTCTGCATTTGTTGTAGAGGCACTATTTATGCAGGCCTGCAATTAGCAAGCCACAAATGGTACACTGACGCAACTACATTAGATATAAGATTTTTTCCTCGAGTAGTTATACCTACTAGTTTCCATACGGAAATGGGAACTCTGATTCATGTATATTTGTGCCAAAGAAAATATGCTCAGTTGTACAAGAACCCCATTCTCGATGATCCAACAATAGTCCTAATAAACAGAGCTGCCTATTGCTCCTAAGCAATTCAGCTTTCATACAGAACCTCTCGATTCTTCTGTAATAGCAAAAAACAAATTCAGATGTGACAAAAGTCACATCATTCCCCAAAAGCGAAAAACTCAGTCAAGGATAGACACCAGGGGCACTTCACTCACCCCTTCCCTTTTATCCCTTTATGAACTACACTTTTTTTTAGATAGTAGAGACAGTGAATATTATATGAAGCCTGGTGATCTATTCATTTGTATGCTCTTACATATCTTCTCTGTGTGATTAAATATTCTTGGCCAAAAATAAGACATAAAAGGAGAGGAAGCTTTTCCCGCTAACCCTTTTCACTGTGTCTTACAATTAATGAAATTAAATTAGCGTTAACTGAGAAAAATCGGTGCAAGAAATACAGCAAACCTGTGTGTCTGTTTTATCCTTGTTAAGCAGAAAAGGGAGGAATTAGCAACAAGGAATTAAGCAATTCACACCCTTTCATCCGCTCTGTCTTCCATTTAAGTCACATTATCGACTGCAGTTCTCCCATAAATCACTTATGCTCATGTCTCATGATGCTGAACATATGCCTTAAACAAGCACATAAGATTAAACACAGATTTTTGGGTTGCTCACTAAAAAAAGGCATTGTCATAGGATTTATGGAATTGGGAAATTATACAGCAGATGATGGCAACAATTCATGTAAATAACCACATAATATTTAGATTTTCTGGACTTTTAACACATATGACACCTAAAAATTCAAACCTCTGCCCAAGCAAACATGTGTATAATAAGACTCTCTTCAAGCAGTGCCTTAGGTTGGAGCACCACCATTTTGTATGCTCTTCTCCAGCTCATTAGCCAGCTTAGCAATGTGGCTTCCTCCTCAGCAGACCTCATCGTGCTTTCTATAGAATGCAGTTACAGGATCAGGACATGCTATGTGGGCCCAGTATCACAGATTCCCCATTGATGGAGAGAGCCAAGCCCACACCAGCAAACAGCAGGAACAGACATCTTGAGACAAGAAAAATTGGCTGTATTAGGGCCTGGAATCCCTCTCTGACTGAAACCAAAACAGAACTGACAAATATCAGTTTATCTAAAAGGAAAATAAATATTTCTCCATTAAACTGGCCTGTCTTGAACTAAAAATAACAAGTATTGTCTGCATTTTATGGAAAGTGATTACTGTAACTCTCTGAAACAGTAAAAATAATCCATACAAATACATGAATGTATAGAGCGTATATTTGACATATAGCTACACATGCAGTACAAGCAGATACACGGTATGTGTAGCTAACTGTGGGCACCCTGCAGTAACAAGGGCATGTTTGCAGAAGGAAGATATTCTTGCCAGTTCAGTAAATGTTAGCAGTCACCCTGGGATACCAGTCAAACACAGATTACCAAGGAGAAAGGCAGGGGTAATACATCTAATAGCCCCCCACACATACACATGCACACACAATATATAAGCCCACACAAATGTCAGCACAACATTTGCACAGAAAATTATCAAGGGGTATGTGTAGAACAGAGCCATGCTCTTCAACAAACCACGCACCCGAAATACTCAGTGATTTAAGAACATAGAAAAATATTCTGCTCTTTATTGAACCTTTCAGTGCTGAATTACAAAAAAAATAGTGTATCAATTGTTCCAAAGTCTTTTCTGATGATCACATCAACGTAAGCATGGCCAGAGCCAATAGCAAGAATTTGATATAAAGTATGGCATACGGCTGACAGCTATTTTAGGTTAAGTTTTGCTATCAACAGAATATACTTTGGGTGATTACATTGCGAGGTCAAACTGGCGACTCAGTACTAACATCATAGAACAGTACAGCACTGTTCCTAGGAACTATTCGACATACTTCAATCTGGCGTTTGACATAGACACTAAAATGGGTGTATCTGTCCTGTTTTGCTTCGCCGAAAAATTTGCGAAACGGTGAAAAAATTCACAAAACATCAAAGAATTTCAGGAAAAAGCTAAAAATTTGCGAAACGCATTTAGTCAATGGGCATCAAAATAATTTTGATGAGCGACAATTTTTATATGCTGGATTATTTTGTCCAAATGAATTAAAGTTGATGGGTGTCCGGATAATTTTGACACGCGACAATTTTTATACACACGCCAATTTTTTTTTCCTGCAGCAAATTTTTTCACTGTGAATTTTCTGCAGCAATTTTAGGGAAACATTAGTGGACGGTGAGGAGTGGAAATTCACCTTAAATCCATGCCTGGCTAACAAATTCCATCACTAATAGACATCAATAGTTTTAGACCTGCCAGGCTTGGCCCCACAAAGTCCTAGTGATGAATTAAGATCTGAGAAGCACTAGAACAATCTATAAAGCAGTGAACATGCTGATAGTACAGTATTAAACATGGGAAAGTTGTGCTCACCACTATTTTTTAAAAACCATTAGGCGGGGGTGCAATGAGGGTGTGACCACAAAATACATATAGTCAACTACAAGAGTCCTCTGCACTCAACCCATTATCAATATATTTAAGACAGAGACATTTTGTGCATACTGCTACTAAAAAATGCCTTACCCTTTAAACAACACAGGGATTGTTTGTCCATATATTGCAATATATTTAAGATGGCCAACTACGTCAAAGTCATCCCATATCTGGCCAGTCCTACGCTTAATTTTCATCTGATTCATTAAGAATTCAATTGCTTATACATTTTACAAAGGGACTAAGTTTTACCTGCAACTTACTAGCTGCTTTCAAAGTAAAATTCCCAAACTTGGCTGCCCTTTTATTAGACACCAGTGGGATCACCTGACTATAGCTGTTTTTTTTTAAAAAATAGTGGTGAGCACAACTTTCCCTTGTTTGTTATAGTTATACAGGAGCAGTGACCAGCTCTATGTTGTAGCTCCCACCCCTCCCAGCTATAGAGATGAAATGATGGTTTCCATACAGTGAAGTTAAATGTATAGTGTATTAGTGTTGTACTGAGTCAAACAGTAGGGTATAGTGAAAGGTGTATCCAGTCACTAATGGTATTAGAATAAGTAAAGTATATGTGCTGTAATACTGATCCCTCTATCCCATTGTGTTATAATAAATGTTTAAATGGTACAATACCCCATTTACTTATTTTCCAATGAGTTGGATTGAAGAAAGGGTAAAGAAAGAGAGTACAAGCACAGGCTAGGGCCTATCATAATCTGGATTATAGGAAATCCTCAAATCAAGAGGATTTGTAACAGCAATGACTTTAACTGGCTCAAAGTACAGTGATATGGGAGGGGAGAGCTCAATTTGGTGAATACAGGAAAGAGACATGAATATCATGAGAGAGATGCTGATTTTAGATCCTAAAATGAGAATCTTGCATAAAAAGAGGGAGCTGCCAACTTAGAAAACAAATCAGTATGTCACAATGATACCATTTAGAGTAGAGATTGAGGGTCAAACAAAAAGACTCATGAAACCATACGGGAACTGATGCTCTAATGCAATTTCTGCAGTGATCCAGTTTCTCTATAATATTCACTTTTAATATTGACTCTCTCAAATGCATCTCTCACCAACAATGATGCCTCTTTTTTTATACCGAGTAAAGACTTTCACTGCACACACAGTTACTGTAATGCTGTTCTGCCGCACCAACCGAAATTAAGTCAAAGTTTTTTTTCGGTCGAATAGGTCAGTTTTCGATCGATTAGGTCCGTATTTGGCCGAATTCGAATCATTCTAATCAAGGGAATATCGCATTCAATCAAATTCGATTCAACGTTTTCCCCAAAAAAAAAAAGTCCGCCAATTCTAGCAGGTCTCCCATAGGCTAAAACAGCAATTCAGCAGATTTTATATGGCGAATGGTCAAAGTCGAATTTTTAAAGAGACAGTACATATAAATTTCGATATTTGAATTTTCCAATTTTTTGCAAATTTGAATTGGACTACTCCTAAGTCGAGGTACACAAAATAGCTCGAAATTCGATTTTTTTCCATTCGAAAATTCACCTCGACCTTTGATAAATTTGCCCCATAGTGTTAAACCAGTCCTATACACTTTAATTTCCCTGCCAGATGCATACGTACACATATACACATACAAACACACTATTGCATCAGGTTCACATACACACACAGTAATGCATCATTATATCACACAGGAATTCATATTTATGTATATAGTTCTCTGTGTCTTATGCACAATAAGTAATAAATCAGTCTCTCACACACAGAAAGAATGTGACAAATGCAAACAAAGTCAATGTACCCTAAAAAATCCCTAGTACATAGTCCTGAGTATATTGGCATACTGGTAAAATAACAAGAATTAGAATTCATCATTCTTCCAGCAGAGGAAAAGGTTAAGTTGTGCTGGCTTCTGCTGTATGATGCCCTCATTAACCAGATGAGATCATGCTGCGGCCTTGGCTTCGGCCTTCATGTGCATTTTATCAGCTTATTGTGCGTATTCCCTTCGGAGATGGCGGGATTAGAATAAAGTGGAAAGACTCCGCTGGCAGATTTGTGAAATTAATTGGAAAAAAACTGCCTGGGGATTAATTCCAGTGATACTCAAAGCTGCAGGCTGTGTCACTCTACTGGCCCAAGGCTGCCTTGGCCTCTGCTTATACCACCCTGTATTTTGAGCTATGGGGCTCATTTATCAAGTGGCTACAATCTGTAACAATGTTGATACATTTGGAGCTAATTTTTCTTTCATTTCAAATACCAAAGATATAAAAGTATTTCACTTTCACCTTTTGTAAGCTGTACACCAAGGGTTGTATGATCGAAGTGCATACAACAATCGCACTGTACAACCTTTAGTGACAACAAAAGTCCATGATGCAGAGTAGCACAACAGACTGCACTGAAATGAGCATTTGGTACTCAGAAATACATACACCTGCCAGGGTAATAACAGAACAATTTGTACCACATTTTCCAAGATTTAAGTATGCAGTGTAGGCCCCGGCATGCTATATCACAGACACAATAATATTATACTTTATAGTGCCAACAATGTGTTACCTTACAGCAGGGGTCCCCAACCTTTTTTACCCGTGAGCCACATTCGAAAATAGAAAGTTGGGGAGCAACACAGGCATGCAAAAACTTCCTGGGGTGCCAAATAAGGCCTGTGATTGGCTATTTGGTAGCCCCTATGTGGACTGTCAGCGTACAGAAGGCTCTTTTTGGCAGTACACAGGATTTTTATGCAACCAAAACTTACCTCCAAGCCTGGAATTCAAAAATTAGGCCACTGGGAGCAACATCCAAGGGGTTGGTGAGCAACCTGTTGCTTGCAAGCTACTGATTTGGGATCACTGCCTTACAGTACTACTACAAGTATTTTGTTTTGTCATTGCTCAAGTGTTTCCATTCTTTCTTTCCTGCTTTTATCTATACCATCACATACCGATGGTCTCATGTATTTTCTAATGTCTAATCTCGCTGGTAATCCCATGTCTGCATAGATGCCAACCCAGATCCAGTGTCGGACTGGCCCACGGGGATACCAGGAAAACTCCCGGTGGGCCCAGGTGTTAGTGGGCCCTCTTGTTTCAAAACATTTGGCCTATTTCATGGTCATTCCCTATTTCTTTATGGGGAAAAATGCTTAAAGGGATACGGTCATGGGAAAAAAAAAAATATATGTTTTCAAAATGAATCAGTTAATAGTGCTGCTTTTTTTATATTCAATTTTGAAATCTGACATGGGGCTAGACAAATTGTCAATTTCCCAGCTGCCCCAAGTCATGTGACTTGTGCTCTGATAAACTTCAATCACTCTTTACTGCTGTACTGCAAGTTGGAGTGATATCACCCCCTCCCTCCCCCCCCAGCAGCCAAACAAAATAAAAATGGGAAGGTATCCAGATAACAGCTCCCTAACACAAGATAACAGCTGCCTGGTAGATCTAAGAACAACACTCAATAGTAAAAACCCATGTCCTACTGAGACACATTCAGTTACATTGAGAAGGAAAAACAGCAGCCTGCCAGAAAGCATTTCTCTCTAGTGCAGGCACAAGTCACATGACCAGGGGCAGCTGGGAAATTGTCAAAATGTCTAGCCCATGTCAGATTTCAAAATTGAAAAAAAATCTGCTCTTTTGAGAAATGGATTTCAGTGCAGAATTCTGCACTATTAACTAATGTGTTTTGAAAAAAACATGTTTTCCGATTACAGGATCCCTTTAATAATGGGAGAATATTGCCAGTATATATAAAAGACTAGGAGAATAAAGAGGTTGAGTGAGTAGAGGAGGAATAATACTTTGAAAAGGTCCACTGTCTAAGGTTTTATGGTAGGCTCAAGGTTTTAGGTTTTCTGGTGGGCCCAAGGTCTAAGGGTTTATAGCCAAACAACCATATTAATCTATCAATTTATTCTTATTTTTATAGATGGCACATTTGTTTTGCAGTTTAACTTTGTGTAGAAAGTGGTGGATTCTGCAAACAACTCACAAACAAAACATGTTCTGCAACAAAGGACATAATGCTGGCAAGTTCTTTCATTTCACTTTTTTTTGTTCACATTACATTTGCTTATAATTTATTGCTTGGTATGTTGTGCAACAGTTCCTAAAAGTTAAGAAGCAGTTGGATTACAACATATTACATATGCTGTATTAGAAAACTCCATTATACCATCTAAAAGGTTTTATTGAATAAAATGGCCTAATTCAAAGTGACAGTTTAAGAGGCATGACTCCTTATTTAAGTATTACACATGCCAATTAAATTTCTAAATATTTTTTAAAATGTGTACTGCAATACAATACAGTCATTTTATGGGCTATGCATCCAATCTTCTTGAAGGGTGTTTACTGGAATTGCAGAAATATCTGTTAAGTGCTATACAATTTGCATTACAATTTCATCATTTACAAAATAAGGGAAAGCACCAAATTTATATGCACAGTTTTGAGCCAGTTCTGCAATTACAAGAGCTTGGTAAACAATAGGATAAGTAGATTGAAGCCAGCAAGGCACAGTTAATCACATTCTTAGATATTATGTATTTATCAGCTGATAACGTAAATGCAGCAAAAATGCAAAGATGAGTGAATGGAAGGGGTTCTCTAATGGTATAGGGTAAAGCACAAAAGGCTCACACGTGAAGTTGAGAGTCAGATATTTTCTGGCTATTTTATACAAGTGTTTTCAAACGAGGATGGGTACTACAGACATCATTTCTCAAGACCCACTTATATTGATATGGAATTAATCCAAAGAAAATGCTTCAAGAAAATCAATCTGAACTGAAAATATAAAACAAGTAAGTATATGCTGAGAATGCAGGAATCATTACATCTCTGGTGCCCTTTGGGCTGAGCCTTAGTTGCCAACATCTGGACTTGGCACCATAATGTTCACAGCTACCATATATGAAATGTTAATTGTGAAGGTGATTCAACAATATTTAAAACACCCTTTTGCATAATTATGAGTTAGAGTAGAAGCAGAGAGTGGGCCACTGATTACTGAAATATATATGTGCAGTTGGCCAGCTTTAAAGGTATAGACACACAGTCTCTGTTAACAACAGAAATACTTCAGTATTATTGTTATCACATATTTATAAAGCTTCAACACATTCCACATCAGCGTATAATAGGTGGTTGTATACAGTGAACATACAGATTTACATAGAAAGCAACCAATAACCGATACAAGAGGTAAAGAGGGCCCTGCTCAAAAAAAGCATCCTTTTTTGTTTGATTGCCCTTTAGCATTAGTGATTTTCAATATGAGAGATAATTACAGGTAATATCATCATGTAACTTCCATTTATTTCTCTGATGAATGGTGTCTGCCTGAATCATTAAAAGAAGGGCTTCAATCCAGCCTTTTCAGCCTGCGAGGAACTGGTTAAAGAACAGCGTCTAACTCTACAGGCTGTGAAATATCCTCTCTAGTCACTAATCAACAGATCATTAAGCAATTAGTGTAACTCCAATAGGCTAACATCAAAGGCACAATGGTAACATTGTTTCCCCTCTTCTCACATACCACTCTGCTTTGGAGGCAATCACTTGTATTCCCCCTCTGATGGTTTTCTCTTCATAATGACCAGGATTTGTACGTTAGACAATGAGCCAGATATATTAAAAGGGCCGATGTTCTCCTTGATATGCCATACATATATCTATAGAAATAAGTCAAATCAACTGGACTTGCTGTGTTTTTCTTGAAGACGTTTCACCAGTCATCCAACTGGCTTTCTCAATTCAGAATAACTTGTACATAGGATCTTGCTTCGCTATATATCCTCTGGAATGTTGCTCCAATCAGCATATTCTGTTTATCATATTCCACAATGATGTCATTAAGTTGGGTGATGATGCTGATGTGGTGTTTATTAATAAAAAAAAATGTAATAAACACCACATCCCTATATGCTTTAAACCCAGCAACACACTGAGGCAGCAACTAGTTCACCCAAAAGACCCAACCCCAACGCACAAGAAGAGTAACATTGTGTATGCAGTGCAGTGAGGAATGCTCTGATTTGTATGTAGGGGAAACCAAACAGTAACACCAGCGTATAACACAACACAGAAGAGCCAGCTCCTCTGTTCAGAACTCAGCTGTGTACCTACATCTAAAAGAAAAAGGACACACGTTTGAAGACTGCCAAGTCCAGATTCTAGACCAGTAAAGCGACTGGTTCAAAAGAGGTGGTAAAGAAGCCATATATGTAAAAACTGAAAAACCAAGTTTGAATAGAGGCGGGGAATGCGACATCTATTGTCTGCCACATACAATGCTGTTTTGGCACCTCTCCCTGGAAGGTTTAATAACATCAAAGCTCCAATCTTGCTAATACAATCAGCACCTAATTTAATGACATCATTGTGGATTATGATAAACAGATGATGCTGATTGGAGCAACATTCCAGAGGATATATGAACAAGTTATTTTGTATTGAGAAAGCCAGTTGGATGACTGGTGAAACGTCTTCAAGAAAAACACAGCAAGTCCAGTTGATTTGACTTATTTCTATATATATACCATGACCTGGATGAATGAGAACTTTCACAAACATGCCATGCATATCTCTATATCTTGTATAGGTAAATCTAAAAACAACTGGACTTGCTGAGTACTCAGCAAGTCCAGTTGTTTTTAGATTTACCTATACTAGATATACCATGACCTGGATGAATGAAAATCTTCATAGTCATATCTCTGATATTTTGCTGCATTTCTGGGATGTCCTCAAAAATAATGCTATGTTAATATTCTATTTTTCCCAGTAGACTAATAAATCATAGAATTGCATTAAAACATATTTACATACCAGCAGCTCTAGTGGTCTTAAAACTACATATCTGGTTTATTCAGGGCTACTAAAATTAAAATCTGGCAGAATACAATGTCATACAGGCCCAAGGAAAGCCATACAGCCCGCTCTAATTAACTGCACACAAGATGCAAAGAACGGAGTGCAGACACAACAAGCCCACTAATATCTGTCTTGAGGAGTTCCTTTAACACAGGGGTGCCCAAAAGTTTGATTGGGAGTAGATCAGTAGATCTCAAGACAATGTCAACAAACAGCTTGTCTAAATCACCTTCCTATTTCATGCCTTTCATTCAGATATTTATTATCTTATGTTACATAAGAAATAGTTGTTTGTTCAATCAATATTTAAGTAATATTTCCCATGGAACAGAATGCTAACAATGCTTTTATGGATGTAGATCATATTAGGACAACAACACTAAGGGGCCGATTCACTAACTTCGAGTGAAGGATTCGAAGGTAAAAAACTTTGAATTTCGAAGTTTTTTTTGGGCTACTTCGACCATCTAATGGGCTACTTCGACCTCGAATCGAAGGATTCGTAGTAAAAATCGTTCGACCATTCGATAGTCGAAGTACTGTCTCTTTAAAAAAAACTTCGACCCCCTAGTTCGCCATCTAAAAGCTACCGAAGTCAATGTTAGCCTATGGGGAAGGTCCCCATAGGCTTGCCTAACTTTTTTTGATCGAAGGATATTCCTTCGATCGTTGTGTTAAAATCCTTCAAATCGTTCGATTCGAAGGATTTTATCGTTCGATCGAAGGAATTATCCTTCGATCGAACTATCTGCACTAAATCCTTCGACTTCGATATTCGAAGTCGAAGGATTTTAATTCCTAGTCGAAAATCGAGGGTTAATTAACCCTCGATATTCGACCCTTAGTGAATCGGCCCCTAAAAGTAGACCTCACATTAGTAAAGTATGGGCACTCCTGCTTTAAAATGTTGCACCCACACACACAACTGACTTGTGCCTAGAGAATGCCATTATTGAGGCATGTGGAACACCAGAAGTGATGCCGGTAAAAAAATCTTACTGGAGAAAAGTGCACTGTCACATTGCACTGCAAAACAATTATTTGTGGCCATTTTTTGCACTTGTATTGCAAATGAGCCAAGAAGAAAGAATTGAATGAGTTGAAAAAAATTCTGGAGTTAAATAACAGGACAGTATCTACAAAAAGGGCAAGGTACAGAAATATCAGTGGATAGAGGAAGACTAAACATGGTGGAGAAATGTAAAGCAAGAGGGACATGTACAAAGACACCAGCACTGTTTAACAACATGGCAGTCTCTGTTTGCAATTACCCTGTAACCGAATCTCAAAACATTTATCAAGACACCAAAATCTGTTTTGTTTCGGAAAACTCACCTCTTTCGCAGGTTCTGCCCCAGTGCCCGGAGCCCGTACAGTCACATACAAAGCGGTTCCAGCCATCCCTACAAGCAGCATTGTTTTTGCAGGGATAACCGTCACACTGTTTGCCGCTGTCTCTAGAGCACGATGACTTCACACCTGCTGCATTCTGTGCCTCAGCAAGTTGTCGAATATTTTTACTGCGACCATCAATAAAGAGGTCACGGATGCAACCCACATAGCCGTAGTTGAGCATGGCAGTCCAAAGTTCAGTGGGCAGTATGAGACCTGCACGATTTTCAGGTAGACCACCTAAATACATGTCCCCTTCCAAGTCGAGAATCTCACTCTCCCCGCTGGCTGTGAATGGAGTCCGTTTGGTGTTTACGGAAATAGTGCCTATATGAAGAGAGTTGTACAAGTATATGACTTCAGCATTGTTTTATAATCTGTAACAGTGACACATTCTATTATGGCCAATAAAATTCAGTCCAGTGCTGGAGTATGGTTCAATGATTGAAAATACAATGTTAGCTCTATACAGTCTCTGCGTCAATGCATTGGGGGGGGGTTATTTATCAAAATCTGAAAATACCTATTTCTGAAAACGACTCCGACCAAATCCGCATGGATTTTCTCCTTTTTTATCAATAGATTTACCCAAAAATTTCTAGTTCGGGAAAAAATCTAAATACCAAAACTAAATGCTTCTCACATAATGATGCATAATTCTATTGTAGAGACGTAGTCAGCATGGTTCTATGCAGAAAATATTTCAGGGGAGATGTGCACCCCTTAAACCAGCCCCTACTTCTAACTCCTCTTACTGGTCTGCACTGCATCTACAAGTTTTTACATTTTTTAATAACTTAAAGGTGATCTAAATATAAATGAATATTAATTGAATTTAAAATTGTTCAGACTGCTCTGCTGGGAAGGGTTAACAGACTATGCAGACATCATCTCCAAAGGATGCTACCCTTTACAGTTCTCATCGCCTTTACATTTTAAAGCTTCCTTCCATCTTACTAAAGCTTTTCATGTGGTGTAACATCAGTAATCTGATATGGGCTATATCCAAGGAAAGACTGAGCACATTGAGTCCATGTGAAATTGCTTGCAGTTGCAATAAAACCAGACAATATAAATGGGGAAACGGGAATTGTTTTTATAAGATCAGAACAGCAACACTCATAGGTGCAAATTCACTAAGATGCGAAGTTGCGCCAGGCGCAACTTCGCCGCACTTCGCCAGGGCTCCGAAAATTCACTAAAATCCGAAGTTGCGCACAGGGGTAGCGTAAGGTTGCGAAGTTGCGCTAGCGTTGATTCGCTATATAAAGCGAAGTTACGCTAGCGAAGGCTAATTTGCATACGGCGCGAAATTCAAATTTCAATGGAGGAACATGTATCTGCACTACAAATGCCTAGAAAACCTTCAAATCTGCAAATAAAAATTTAATTTTGCCCTACACACGTGCCCACTGTCTAGGTAAGTTGCCATGAGTCAGGAAATGTAGGGGAGAGGAAGGGGAGCCCCAAAAAATTTTCGATCTTTTTCAGCCATCATGTAGAAAACACGCCAGCGTTTTTTTGGGACTTAGAAAAAAAATGGACTTTTTTTTAAACAATCCCTATCTACTCTATTGCGCTTCACCAGGTCTGTGGTGGCGAAGGAAGTCTAGCGTAAAAGGTAGCGTTCAGTACACTGCGCAAGTTAGTGAATTTGCGTAGTTTCGTCACTAGCGAAACTTCGCCTGGCGTAAGGTTGCGAAGTAACACTAGCGAAACTACGCCAGCGTTCGTTAGTGAATTTGCGCAGTAGCGAAAATGCCAAACGCTAGCGAATTAACGCTAGAGTTCGGCGCTTCGCATCTTAGTGAATTTGCCAGTGTCATCACTAGGATCATTTTTAAAAAATGGATTTTCCTGAAGATAAACCCTCTCACACACAAACTTTGTCCTAACTGCTCCTACACTGCTACACATGGGGAAGGACAGGCTTTGGAGTAAAGCTAAAAATTGTCTTAGAATGATCATATTGTAGCAACTAGCCCTCCTAAAGAATAGCATTTAAATACCGTACTCACAAGAAACATCAATTACTTGATTGGTTAAGCAAAAATGAAGTTATGGGTCATTTCTTTCTATACTGTATGTACTAATGATGGCACCATATCGATGGGTGAACTGTTCACATGTAAGACATATGACTTAAGCTTACTTAAAAGCACTGACATTATAAATTGATTCCTTACTAGACCCGAAGAGCTCTATTGGTACTGACTTGTTAATGGCTGTGTCCTTGCTTGCAAAAAAATGTAATAATGTGAGTGTCAGAGAAATGTTTATTGCTTTGTTCTAATTAGGACAGGATTCAATTGTTATTATTAATGGATGTGACATATTTACAGCTTAGCCCTCCTTAAGTCCAAAGTACAATGAGGTTTGAAACACGTTTGTTGGTTAAAATAGTGGTTACACATGTAATTAAGCCCCAATCAAGAGGGAATGGTTCTCTAATTCCCAAAAACCTCTTGACCAACCGACCCTGTTACAACATTCTGCATATGCAGTAACTGTATGTGTCTTGTATATAAATAAAGAGAAGGGGCATACCAAGACACAGGAGGGTCAGAGGCTTAGACAGTGATTATTTTTGCACAACTGAGAGCGGCAAATCTCCCAAAAATTTGTCTCCATTGAAAAGAACTGAAATCACAGACAGTATAACCTACATATTGCAAAGTAGTCCTAAGTTTCCTCCTGAAGAACAAACCAATTCTTTGGTTTTATCACCACCAATTTCAGTTATTTCAAAAAGAGACCAATTTCAAAAAGATGCACTTTTATCACGGGTGACTAATCTCCGGTCAGCCACTGCCCTTCGTTTTTAATCCTGGGCCCAGAATCACTGGATATGTTGTTGTGCCAGTTACTACGCAAACTGAACGTTACATTTTAGTAGCAGCTACTTGTCATGGTTACAACATAGACAATAGTGAATATTGGCTTTACTTAGAAAATAAAGTGCAGATTTATTAAATTGTGAATTTAGAACTCACCACAATTCACAATTTTTAATGTAATTCTAAAAATCCCATAGGATTGAATAGAAAGTGAGTGAGTTTTATTGTAGTGAGTTCTAAATTCACACTTTAATAAATCTGCGCCTAAGTGTGTGTTAGCACAGGCAATTCTAAGTAGTGTCTATGGCAGGGCATTTTGTAGCAACAAAAAAAAAAAGATGCTACTAGAAACTCTGTGTATCTTCACCTTAAAGGGATCCGGTCATCGGAAAACTACTCCAGCAGAATTCTGCACTGAAATCCGTTTCTCAAAAGAGCAAACAGATTATTTTATATTCAATTTTGAAATCTGATATGGGGCTAGAAATTTTGTCAATTTCCCAGCTGCCCCCAGTCATGTGACTTGTGCCTGCACTTTAGGAGAGAAATGCTTTCTGGCAGGCTGCTGTGTTTCCTTTTCAATGTAACTGAAGGAGTCTTAGTGGGACATGGGTTTTTACTATTGAGTTTTTAGATGTTAGATAGTTGTTACTATTGTTGTTCTTAGATCTACCAGGCAGCTGTTATCTTGTGTTAGGGAGCTGCTATCTGGTTACCTTCCCATTGTTCTGTTGTTTGGCTGCTGGGGGGGTGATATCACTCCAACTTACAGTATAGCAGTAAAGAGTGATTGAAGTTTATCAGAGCACAAGTCACATGACTTGGTGCAGCTGGGAAATTGACAATATGTCTAGCCCCATGTCAGATTTCAAAATTAAATATAAAAAAAATCAGTTTGCTGTTTTGAGAAATGGATTTCAGTGCAGAATTCTGCTGGAGTGGCACCATTAATGGATTCATTTTGAAAAAAAAATTTTCCCATGACAGTATCCCTTTAAGGGTCAGGGCACAAGCTCAGATTCAGGGAGATTAGTCGCCTGGCGGCAACTAATCTCACCTAAATGCCTACCCACTGGCTAGAATGTAAATGGCACTTGTAACGATTTGTTTTCCGAAGTTGCCTCACAAGGAAACTTCGGGCGACTTTGGAAAACAAAGTGCTCTGAGTGCCATCCCGCCGGCGATTTACATTCTAGCCTGTGGGAGGCAGTTTGGGGAGATTAGTTGCCCCCGAAGAAGAGGAGTTTTTTCGATGGGCGACTAATTTCCCCAAATCTGAGCGTGTGCCCTGACCCTTATAGTTCAGGTCTTTCTAGGCAATAGATTATGGTGTTGTTTACCCTCTATATAAAACTCAGTATTTAATCACTTTGGAGATATTTTCATTGTCTCTTTTGCAATCAATGCTATCAATCTTAATGACCGAAGAAAGAATGCTGCATAGTTTAAATGTCAAGTACATTTGTATTGTAAAGGTTAGTCTGTAATTGCTAGTGATACCTTTTCAAATACTATACATTATAATTTGTAAATGGAATGCATGTTATGTGTACTAACCTCTTCAGCACCGAATGTGCAAATATACATTGTGTTAATGTGTCTTCCTACACCTGTGCACTCAAGTATCACATTATAGTGAACACACTAGGACAATACTATATGATTTGGTTTCATTTAGAGCAAGCCCTTTAAATGAGGATTCCACTGCCATTTTTGTTTCGGGAAAATAAATCTCTGAACTCATACAACTCGAAATTTACTCCCACTTTAACTTTTTTCTTTTCTTTCTAGATCCACGTGCAGTCATATACAGGAAACATGATGCCGTGTTGCCAATAGAAGAAGCACATCTTGGTACTGCTTGGGGATCAATATGTGGAGGGACTGGTGACAAATTTACTGATTCTGATAATTGTTTGTGAAATATTTGTCTTTCTCAAGGTTTGGTAGACCCCAAAAAGATTTTGCTATGGGCTTACATACTTTCATCATTGATTTCCATACTAACCAGATCTCCCGTCTCTCTGAATATCAACATGGCACCACTCTCCATCATTAGCCTTTTTATTGGTGGCTTTCACCTTAATGGTTCCTGAGCCCATGTCCAACAGGAGGTAGAGATGTCCATCCAGAAGTTCAACTGCAAAGAAATCCACCTTGGTGTTCTTTTGGCTCCTGACATCCTTTCTGTCTTGAGGTTTCCCATGGGTGAAAAGGATGAGGCCATTGGGCTCTGTGGTACGGAAGTCAAAGGAGATGGAGCCCATGCGTTTGGTGTTCCACTTAGGTAGACTGATATAGGCCTCTGGACTTTCAAAGCTTATAGGATCAAGAGTAGCTACATTCTCACACTTGAATACCACATCTCCATATATCTTCATTTTTGTGTCTCCAATACTAGCCAAACGGGAAAGTTCCAGGCGGATATCATTGTTCTTGTAGACCACCTACAAAGGGGAGTAATACAAGACACTTTTTAAGAAACCAATACCAAAATGCTGCAGAATCTAATCCATTGCATTTGCAAATAATAAATATGGGGAGCACATTTTATTAATGTTCATTTGTTGTATGAAGCAAACCAATACTGAGAGAAATAAAAGTGTAAAGTGTGATCTAAAGCAGTATAAGCTTAAATATTCAGGAAGTTTGATGCAGAATTCTGTTTTTGCATACATTACCTGAGGTTATGCTTTTCAATGTAAAAATAAATAAATAGGCTATTATGTTAGATATCTGTTGTTTGTTTTGCATAGCCTAATTATGCCACTTTATTTTTACACCAAATTGTGTAATTGTTATTAAAACATTTTCTTTTAACATAGGCAACAGAGAAGGCATCAGTTGTCCCAGTCTTTATCATACTATTACAATCACACATCGGTAAAAATGCTTATTCCTGAATATATATATATATATATATATATATATATATATATATATATATATATATATATATATATATATATATATATATATATATATATATATATATATATATATATATATATATATATATATATATATATATATATATATATATATATGCCTGGGTGCACACTGCAGAAAAGTCATATAGAATATTATGTAAAGCAAGGCACTCACAGGACTTAAAATATGGTGAAAAAGCAATAAAGTGTATTTATTAATAAATGAACTTTTATTTAATAATAAATAAACTTTAGCTCTTTTTCACCATATTTTAAGTCCTGCGAGTGCCTTGCTTTACTTGATATATATATATATATATATATATATATATATATATATATATATATATATATATATATATATATATATATATATATATATATATATATATATATATATATATATATATATATATATATAGAGGCCCATTTTTCAAAGTCCGCATTAATCTCAATATTTTCTGAAAACTACTCCGACCAAATAGGCACAGGTTTTTTCGCCTTATTTATCAATACACTCGAAAAACTCGAAAAAAATGCTTTTTCGTGTTCTTGCCATTCAGAGTTTAATAAATTACCCCCATAATGTTTTAGATTATTGTATGCTTTGCAGTTTTTCACAATGATGCAATTTCCTTGGCTCCCACTAGATGTCGCCCTTGCAGCAGCAACCTGGACTCACACATTCACATCGGTATTTGCTATATTAATAGCAAACATCCTTGGGAAAAAGGCTACCCTAAATAAAAAGCAAATAGCACGCATGACTAACATTTACTGAAGACTCAAATGTAAATTGTTAAGGGAGCCACATTAGTTAACTTCCTATAAAGAGAAATTCTGTAAAAACGAAAATCTGTTGATTTTATGTATGAAACACAAAACATCAGTTTAATTTACCATTATCCAATGTGATGCATATTTTTATATAAACAAATTGTAGAGGATTTCAGTAAAACATATGAACATTAGTATTAGTTAAACAACCTGAAACTTGCCCTGTCCTACTGGATATTTAACCTCCAAAACTAAAGAGAATTACAAATGAGATATAGCTATGACATTTTAAGCAGTAACATTGATGTTTGCAATACCTCTACCTGTACTTGTCATTAAGAGACAATAAAATGGATGTAGCCACAAAATGGTTATTCCCCATAATAAATTCAGCAGAAAATGCAAAAACCGAACAAGAGAACATAAACCGACATTATTCTGATCACCGCAGGTGCCAGCAATCCAAATAAATGTATAGCAATTAGAGGAATTAAAACAGCTTTAAATAGCTGCTGCAGGCAGATGTGTCTGGAGCTCAGAGCGGGTGAAATATAACATTATGGCATATGAAGCTATTAATCATATGCTCACTGGCTCAAAAATTCCTACCATGCACCAGCAACAGAGAAGGCAAGGAATGCAGCAATCATAGAGGAATGACACACCTCTGCCTCTAACCTGGCACAATCAATTATGGGTCAGCTCTTCCCTAAACCCCTAAAGCATTGTGATCAAATATTCATAATAGCCCACAAATGTTCATTTTCCTATTGTGCAATAAATTACATTTTCATGATCTCACCACGGGCTTGCAATTATTACAGTGTATAAAGTCACGGAGCTCTTCCAGAGAAGCAGTGATCATGGCTGAGCAACATGAGAAATCAATGAAGCAAGCCAGAGAGCAAAATGATTACAAGTGAAATCAACTCTTTCCAATTCCTTTTTTCCAGGATTCTGATTTATATAGAATACCATTTTTATTATTTCCATCTGGCACATATAAACTGCTAGGAACAGATAACTATCCACATGCCAGCTCATCTTGCCTCAAGGAGAACCCCAGATAAAATCATCCACCCTAACACCTGTCCTTTCAGGGCAATGGATTCTATTAATTTACAAAACCTCACAGCATATGGATTTGTTTTATACAGTAAAAAGCTGACAAAGAAATGTTGCTGCTTTCTGTTAAAAGAATATTAATGAACTTTAATATTATAATATTAATAAACTACCCTATTTTTGTGTGCTACAAGAGTGAATGGTAATAATAGACAATGTTCTGTGTGCAGCAGCTACAAACTGACACCATATTCTCCTCCAACCTTTCTATTCTATTGGCTTTTGCGACAATATATATATATATATATATATATATATATATATATATATATATATATATATATATATATATATATATAATATATATATATATATATATATATATATATATATATATATATATATATATATATATATGTATGTTATCCTCCTATATTTTCCATTGTTCTTTAGCATCTCCTATATTTTCTACCATAAATCTTTCTCAGGGGAAACCTCCCTTGTCCAATTACTCAATTCCTGTGTTTTCCAAGACCATTTCTATACCGGTGATGCAACCAGGACCAATAAAATTAATACTGACATGTATCGTGTAGGACGTGTCAAAATCACTTTTTAATGCTCATTTAACTTTTTAAAACGAAGGTCTTGCCTTCCCTAGACCCTTTTAAGTGGTGAATGAGACTGGGACCCTGGTCAAATGACCTAGGGTATTTGCATTGTGTTTTGTGACCTAGCAACCATCCATCTTGTCAATAGTGATGGGCGAATTTGTCCTGTTTTCGCCTCGCCACGAAATTCACAAATTTCCCGCGAAAATCACAATACGGGTGAAAACTTTGCAAAACGCAAATTTTGATGCCGACGACAATTGGCGGGCGTCAAAATTGGCGCTGGCGATAATTTAGACTCTGACAAGATTAAAAGTCAACGGGTGTTTGATCAATTGTTGCCGGTGTCGGAATTTTTGGCAGTGTAAAAAAAACCTTTGACATCGCCAAATTTTCGCTGCAATTTTGTGAATTTATTCCCCGGCAGCAAAACACAGAAATTTGCTGTGAATTCGCGGCTGCGATTAAATTCGCCCATCACTACTTGTAAATGTACAGTATATAAAAAAAGTCAACAGCTATATATGGCAATGGCATGATCTTTCAAGACTATAGGTTGTTAATAATAGATGCAATATTTATTAAATATCATTTCTAAATACAGAAGCCTTAACATCTTTTAAAGAAACAGTAACGACAAAAAAAGGAAATGTTTTAGTGATGAAAATATAATGTACTGTTGCGCTGCACTGGTACAACTGTTTATTTTAGAAACTCTACTATATATAAACAAGCTGCTGTGTAGCCATGGGGCAGCCATTCAAATCTGAAAAAGGAGAAAAGGCTCAGGTTAAACAGCAGATAACAGATAAGCTCTGTAGTAAACCATACAATTCTTCAGACATTAACATTGGAGATAAATATCTGGAGAGATTTCTGGAGATGTTGCCCATAGCAACCAATCAGATCTTTGCTTTTGTTTTCTAACTTGGCTGTGGCTGTTTAAATCTAATTGCTGATTGGTTGCCATGGGCAACATCTCCAGAAATCTCTCCAGATATTTATCTCCAATGTTAGTAAACATGCGGTATTATCTTCTATCTACTATGTATCCTGTGCTTGAATGGCTGCCCTAATAGCTACACAGCAGTTTGTTTATATAAACTATAGTAGTGTTTCTGAAGCAAACACCAGTGCAGGGCAACAGTACAATATATTGTCATTCCTTTAAAACACTTTCATTTTTTGGTGTTACTGTTCCTTTATACAAGAATTATACACCCATATATACAGTACATACTTCAAAACGTGAAAAATAAACAACTGCTGAAAAGGTATTCTGTCCACATTTATGCATGTATTTGCATACTCTTTTTTTTATTAAACACTATCCTATCATTGTACTGTTATTACAAATACTATAGTATGAATTTATGCACAATGGGAGTGCAAGTGCAAGATCATACTCATTAGTGCTCATTTCCAAAAGCAAATTGCACATTTCATGTTTTCATATTTATTGTGTATTTTTAAGTGCCTTTTGTGATCTGTACTAGCTGGAGCCACGTTGTCTCGTCTCACTGTATATTCGTATACTGCTGAGATGACAATAACGTTTACTTTGACCTGCACCCACGGGGTTGTTGTTCTCTGTTGTAAGCACCAAATCAAAAAAAATTTACTCCCTTACTCTCCTGTGGCTTTCAAATAGGAAATATTGAAAATCTGATCAAATACTAATGTCTCCCACAACTGCTTGCAAGAACCAGGAAGTAAGAAAAGTAATTAAAACAATAGGCAAACAATATGTCAGCCTACTCATTAAAGGGGTTATAACGTGTACACTTACCTCTTTTAGGCACCCCATGAAGTTGTTGCTGACAGGAGAGCCTGGGAGGTCTGCAGTGCTTGGGCTGCCCCCTACATAGAAGAAGTCATCAGATCCCAGCATGGTGTAGTCTTCTTGAGTATAACCCGTAGTAGTAAGAATACCATCCACCGAAATCGTAACCTTGTAGAAAGATAAGGAACATATCCAAATTCCCAAAGCTATCATTTTGGGGGACTTGTAATACCATCTAGTCTTTTCTCCCCAGTTTATAGTAAAACTTTTGAATATACCAGAACCATACCTAAAGCTGGACCTGTACTCAAGTCCTACTCCAATATCGAAATCTTATAAAATAGAATCACTGTAGTGAGGGAAAAACGGCCCGGGGTTATTCCAGTGAGCATCATGGATCGTCATCCAGGTTCCTCTTTCTTCAAATTAACCGTGGTAGACGCATGCACAGTAGAACGAAATAGCCTACTTTTTAGTTTGGTGCAGGCACGAGAAAAAAGAAATAAACAGAAGCCAATCACTCTGTGGTGCTCACTGGAAGAATCCCGGGCCGGTTCAGTTTTCTGCTGATAGGAGCACCGCCCGGGGTTTCAGGTAAGTAAATGCGATCACTTGGGTTACCCCCAAGTTAAGACCTTTCCTTCTTCTTTAAGTCTTTAAGGCAATTGTGTGCTTGGTAGGGCAACTATTTTTCATCTGTGGAACCTCCTATAGCTCCTACAACACAGAGTTTTAAATAACCATGCAAACAGCACATGCCAATATTTTGTAAGTTAAAACAATATCACATCAAAACTACTTTGGTGTTTCAGTGCCTTAAAATGAATATATCACAGAGCACAATATGTCATTAATAATTTCATAAAATTAGTGAATTGGTGAAAAATGTAAATACTATTTGCAAGGCACTGTATTGGCACTGTGTATGTGCAGCACTGAAATAGTTAATGTCTTGTTGAGTCAGGCACACATGTTCAGCTGCTTTCAATGAAAATCATTTAACACTGTGTTGCTGGAGGGATAAAAATATAATAACCCTTTCTCTTGACATATGAACTTCCATAACATTGCAGTCTTGAAACACAAGGGTACGTTTTACCTCTAGCAATGACAGAGTTAATAGCACCAACCACCATCCAAAAGAATCCCTTTAACACACAATTCTCCACCCTCCACCAAAAAGAATAGCCAAAACAAAAATTAATTAACATGAAATGTAATCATAATGTCTTTAATGCTGGATGAATGTTCTATGCCCCATCCAGCACTGAAGAGATTCGATTTAGGAGATTTCCAGGTCTGGATCACCAAAATGTTTTTTTGCCCACAGCCCTGATATTACATCTTCAAACCAAACAAGAAGGAAAGAAGGGCAGAAAGAAGGAAAAGATGCTCACACACATGCCAAGAAAAATCCTCTCCCTACACCTTACCCGCCCTAACCCATCTCCAAAATGTGATCGGCTGAACCAAGCATGAGAAATGTGGATGAAATGAATTGTTAGATAGAATGATGAAGGCTAGAGTGCTGATTGGCTTTGATAGAGTGATCTGATGATTTCTTGGGTAACAAAAATTTATAATATACACATAAAAATTACATGGGATGTGTGGATTATATTCTAATGTGACCATGTAAATGCTGAGAAAAGAGCACATTCGGTTCTCTCAACTACTTCTGGCCCTACATATCTGGAGAACCCTGGTTGCTCATTCTGTACCACCTACAACTCCAAGAGAGGAGCCTGTGTATATTGGCATCACTCAACACTTAAAACAAATGCAGGTTCAACTTTGGTCTTTGCCTTTACAGTGGGGTAAAAGGGCACTTTGCTTGTAATGTGTTTGCTTATAACACTAAAATGTTAGGGAAGACAATACTAAATCTTATTCCCTGCTCTGTGTGCAAATCCACTTGAATTATAAAGTAGTTTGTAGCTTGCTCCATTTAACTCCTTTCTCAGACTATTCCCATAATTGTCAGAACCCTCTATCTCCTTCTGAAAGTGAAGCTATATAAGGAGTAGTTTCAGTTCAATTAGGTGCAAAGGTTTGTTCACAGATTTTTACTATGCTGCTTTCTTTAAAAAGAAAAAAAAGAGGGGTCTTTGATTGTGTTGATTATAGATTCAAGAAAATCACCATCAAAAATCACAAGGGTTAGTGGTTTTCACTAGAATCTAAAGGTGACCATACATACAGTAGATCTATTAGTTTGGCGAGATCGCCAAGCAAGCTGATCTTGCACCAATACGGTATATTGCTGGTTAACAGTAAACACAGGTATTGTTACCCAGCAAATATCCTTGGAATAAACTAACAGACAGCAGATAGACAATAAGCTACCCAGACAACTTATTTGAGTAACAAATAAGGCCTGGTACAAAGTTAATGCTTTGACTAGTTAGAAATTTGTGTTTATGACAACAGTTTTCACAACACATTAATGCACAAGTAAGCACTTGTGGAGTTTCCCGATTGTGCTGAATTGATGCTGAACTGGCTATTCTTGTTATCACCATCATATGAAGCTAAGTAAATGTTTTGAAATTCTACCTTTACTTGTATGGGTGTGTGTAAGGTTTTGCTCACAAGCAGTACCGGTATATAAAAAGGATTCACCATTGATCCTGTATATTTGTATTAATATTTTTAATAATATTAATTAATACAATTATTAATTTTGATAAAGGTTCACTCCTTTATTACACATTACTTGCACAATTGCACTGACTCACACACTTACAGTCTCAGATTAGTGAGAAGTAGCTCATCTGCTGGAATTCACTTTCACTCATACAGACACATAAAGGCTTATGAAGGCACCTCACTAAGCAGATGTAACAGACATAACAGGTAGAGAGATTGTGCCAATACTCAACACATATGCAATTCTATTGGCATCACACAAGGTAGGGTTGCCACCTGTCCGGATATGACCCAAACAGCCAAGTTTTTTTTAGAAGGGCTGCCCGGGTCAAGACAGTCAACCTGGTTTTCCAAACAAGGAAAATCAGGCAGGATCCCCCTTGATAGACATGGCGAGCAGCCAATCATTGATCGCCACATCAAAGCCCTGCCCCATGACGTCTCTAGCACCACCTGCAACAAAACTGGCCCACCCCTCTGATGTCATTGCTCTGCCTCCTGCTCAGATCGTAGGGCCAAGGAAAGGTGGCAACCCTAACACATGGAGATCTGGGTCAGGTCCAGACACACAAATCCAGACTTAGATATACTAAGTAAAACACACACACACACATATGTACTTTGGCAGGCACACACATACACAAGACATTAGAAGACTAGGACAAAGCAAGAGTTTTCACTGATAATAAACTTTAGTGCCATTGCCTTATTCCAAGCCTGCTGCCTGCAAAAACTGCTCACCTTCCCTCCTGTTTAAAGAAGAACTAAAGCTTAACAAACGAAGTAGGCTAGAAATGTTGTACATTATGTTTTGGGCTTCTGTACCAGCCCAATGCAATCACAGCCTCCAAAGATGCCCCAGTAGCTCCACATCTTATTTTCTGCTAATTCACTGCACATGCTCTGTGCTGCTCTCCAATACTAAGTTAGGGATGGAATCACAATATACAGTACATGTAGAATATATGAATATGAATATATACGGCTGATTAGTAATTAATATAGATAATTACTACATGGCAGCACAGAGACCAGTGCAACTAGCATCAGAATTTAATAATCATCCCTGTAGCATCAGCTTATATTACAGACCAACCTCATTTTCTGCTTGTAAATTTGAGACGACCCGTAAGTTTATGTTCTCAACAGCTGCTCAGAGCCTAATGAGCATGTGAGTGTCACAGACACTTTCCAAGATGGTGACCCCCTGTGACAAGTCTGAAGTTCTGGATCATTGCTGCTATTGAGAAGCTCAAACTTTAGGCTGGTGCCATAAGTTCATTATAGTAAAGGCATTTTTAGCCACATTCATTTTTAGAGTTTAGTTCTCCTTTAAGTCCTTGTTCATCTGCACAGGAATTGGCTAGGCTGCAGAGTGAATACTTCCACCAGTTTATCCAATTGTGTACAGCTGCACAGTGATTGGCTAGACTGCTGGGTGAATTGTATCAGGTTAGAAATTCCAACGGAGGGTGCCAGCCCATGCTCCTGTTTATGGACGCCTATGTCGATTAGGGTAGCCGGTTAGGGGGCCCCATACACTGTCCAAAAAGCTGACAACTTTGATTGTCTGCAGTTTTTATCGGCTTGTGTATGGTCACCTTTAAACAGGCAGATTTCACTTCAAGAGAATGCAGTATGATACTTTAGAGGTGTCCTTTGGGCACTGAAATGGTCTAGATGTCTTCTTAGATTTGTGTATGTCATCTTCAGATATTTTCAGGGGTGCTCATTCAATATTTTAACTGACCATAGAAATCTGCAGTACATTAGAATAAATCATATACATACAGATGGGACAACTTCTTCACTCAATTTGCTTTTAGTGCTTTCTGTCTGGGCCCCAAAAATGAAAAGGCAGAATTTTCAGTTTTTGCACTTTGCAAGTGTGCTTTGTATGATTGCTATTCATGTGTATTAACTCCTGGCCCGTTGTCGACTATTCCTGAATGCAGTATTCAACTTCTTCCTAAGTACTTTCTTCCTGATCTTCTAGAAAAATTCTCAGTAGGTGAGATCAAACTAACCATGACCTGTCAATAAAGGGTTAACAAACCGACATGCTATTCATTACAGATTTGATTATTTTTTATTTGCATTTTGTAATCAAAAGAGTTTTACTCAACTGCAAATAACAGCTTAATTTTTTGTTAATGCAATGTCCCATCTATGTTTCAAGCAACTACACACTCATTTTAAATGCTTTTTAATAAAGCTGCAGTTTGGAGTATTCAGTTTTCCTTCATGCTAGCATATTTGTCCTATGCACTGAGAAAAGTGAAAGCTATCAAGGTCGGAAAGATATAAGATTTAATCAAAAGAAGGTCACTATTGCCAGCAGCAACACTCAAGCCATTTCAGGTGATGGTAAAAATGCATGCAGAATGTATAATGGACTGAGTATGAAAGAGCAGCTGTGATTACCCAAACCTAGCAAGAAGGACTCACTCATCACTGCCCAAGGTTTGGAATGTGCCTTATGGGACAGTGAATAAATAAATAAATATGTGGAAGGACAGCAAAACACCTTGGGTGGGTGGAAGCAGGATAAAAGTGATCAATATAAGCTTGACATAAATAATAATAGAATAATGAAATAAAAGGAACGACTGCAATTTAATGAATCTGACGCAAAAATGAATTTAAATACATATATGTAAATAATTCACATTACATACATGTGATGATGAACATATTTATTTATTTATTTTAGAACAGAAGATGGGATGGTCTTACAGGGGCTCATTTGTTAACATGAGTGCAAATTTGCTCCAGTGAAGTAACTCATAGTAACCAGTTAGTTAGATTTGTTGTGCTTCAATTGGTAGCTTTGTGTTAGGGCTCTTACACACAGCCGTCTTTACCTGCGTTCCCCAGCATTGCACTTTCTTCTGTTCAGCCGCAGGGGAGCGCAGGAGTAGACGCACTCAATTATTGTGAAGGGGGCTGTACTCACACAGACATATGTAAGTGCCAAACACAAGGTTGGGATGCATGCATGTTGCATTTTACCTGCGTTTGGCGCTTACATGCGTCTGTGTGAGTACAGCCCCCTTCACAATAATGGAGTGTGTCTACTCCTGCGCTCCCCTGTGGCTGAACCTGAAGAAAGTGCAACGCAGGGGAGCACAGGTAAAAACGCCCGTGTGTAAAAGCCCTTAGACACTGGTGTATATTTGCAAGTTAAGAGCCCTGAAGGAGTTGGCATTGAAAGGGAGAGAAGAGAAAAAAGAAAAAAGGCAAAAGGATAGAACACACACTGCAGCTCCAGAAAAAAAGAATTTGACAAATAAGAATGATATCTACCAGACAATGTAGTTTGTTTACCATAGTGTGTCCAATGCCAGAGTGCTTTGCGGAAAAGTGGGGAAGAAAGGAAATTGAATAACTGTGAACAGAAGGACTGTTAAATCCAACCAAATAAAATAAGGAAAATAAAACAGAAAAACAAAGATGATCAGTTAAGAGGGTGTTAGTACAACCTTGGAAAGGTTTTGGTTAGTAGCAATGAAACATTACATGAATGAGTTGGGGTTAATTGCGCTGAAGCAGGTAGTGCGACTATCCTACCCTTTATATCCCCTCAGATCACCTCCTTTTATATTTCTCACTTGGCCCAGACCTCAGTGCTCATTCTTCTTTCATACATCAGAAGCAGTGCAATCTCTCTTCATCCAGTCAAGTGACTCGTCTCAACAAATTCCCCAGCACCTACGCAATACTTACGGTTCCCAATCTCTGTGTAAGCAGAGCATTCCTAACATGTGTCATCACAACACAGAAATAATGATAATTAGCACTGTTCATGAAGCTGTTACAGTGGTGACTCAGAGGGGTTGCCCAGCACCAATGCCGAGCACAAAGCTCCCTTGCGAGCTGCCTTGGGATGCATAGAGTTATGTTGACTCATATATCATGTTACAGCGTATGTTTGTTGCAAATTTTATTCAAATATTAAGTAAGCCACATTGCATTTTAAAACAATGTGTATATCCTTAGAAAGTGTTAGCTGAATATGAATATAGCTGAATATATGTAATGATTAAGTGCTGGATGGCACGAAATGCATAAGGCTATGTATTAATTTACTTTGTGGCCTAAATAAAGTTCTCAGTTCTTTTACAGCCTGTTTGTGGGATCTGTGAGTGCCTGCCATGGGGCATGAGTACCCAGACCCGACATTGTACTATGTACAAAAAGGGGGGGTTGTGGGAGCACTCAAAAGGCTAAGTTAAAGTGTATTTAAGTATAATGGAAGTGCTACTGATTTGGCCAATTAATCAATGCACATTCCCTGGTCCCGTCTCATTCAGTATATATATCCAAGTGCATATATGTTTACAAAAACAGGGGTTTTTAGTTACAAAGTTATAATCATAAAGTTGATAAGCCACCATACCACGTCAATGTAAACCCCATACAGTGGTCCCTAACTTGTCGACCTAACTGGCCATAGTGCATTGATTAATTGGCCAAATCAGTAGCACTTCCATTATACTTAAATACACTTTAACTTAGCCTTTTGAGTGCTCCCACAACCCCTCTTTTTGTATATTGTATTGTAGCCAGAAGCTGCAGGCTAAGCTTCATGTGGTTTGTAGCACCCCATACCCACCCATTTAAACTAATGGTGGTCCTCTCTTAAAAGCCACATACTGGCAGGGGAGGATGGAGCCCTCAAACTGAAACCAAGCTTCAAGAGACACTGAATACAAGTAATGCTACTATGCAGAGAAGTAAAAGACGTTTTATACTATGACCAGAGGTAAACAAGTTAGGGACCACCGTATGGGGTTTACATTGAAGTGGTATGGTGGCTTATCAACTTTATGATCATAACTTTGTAACTAAAAACCCCTATTTTTGTAAACAAATGCACTTGCATAAATACTGAATTACTTATGAGACAGGGGACCAATGAATGTGCATTGATTAATTGGCCAAATCAGTAGCACTTCCATTATACTTAAATACACTAACAGCCTTTTGAGTGCTCCCACAACCCCCCTTTTTGTACTGTGTAACTGCAAATATTCCTCCAACTGTGTACAGATCAGGAAAGATGCAATGCCAGTTTCATAATGCATTAGCATTTACGGTAGTCTTTATCAAATACAGATAAAGAAAAAACAATATTTATATTTTTACTATGTAAAATCTTTTCTGTTAAGATGTTAAACAGTTATGCTGTAAATGAATATAAATGAGTACAGAATGCAGCAACAGGCAATGTTCCCTCTAAGGTGTGCACACACAAATTTTGAGGTCAGCGCACACAAACAACTGTAGCGACAACACAAAATGTTGTATCAATTCTGACCTGAGCACACACTTTTTAAAAACTGTGAACACGAATGATTTTTCTGCGCACATAGCCGAGAAGGAATTCGAGGAAACATTGGCTATAGGCCATAAATTAGGTGTGATTACACACACTCGTGTAAACGTGTAGACATTCATGTAGTGATAGGTCTTCGTAAACAAATGATCAAACCCTATAAAACCCACTGCACTTGAGCATATAACTGACGGCACATGTACCCAGAAGTTATAATTAGTAATAAAAAAAATTACATATAACACCAATGAGAAGAGAATGCAAACCAGTTCAGGTCATGGTCATGGATACATTATTTCCAATCTAATCTTGATTTATTGTTGCTCTTGTTCTTTCTTTAATTAATAAAAGTCCCCACTTAATTTATTGCTCTCTTTACTCCTATTCTAGCATTACAAGGCTTTACCAATGGCCCCCTAACTTCCTTACCTGGCGTAAATTTCTGGTGACCTTGACCTCATGCCACTCGTTGTCATTGAACTTGTCATTGGTTGGTTCTACAATAGCTTCAAAGGCACCAGAGCCTAAGTTGATGACCAGGGAGACGGCCCCTCCCTTAAGCGCCAGGTTGACATAGTCTGCAGACTTGCCAGTGTGTAGAATGAGTCCGTTCCTTTGTCGAGTTTTGAAAGACAAGGTGATCTCATCGCTGCTGCTTTGGATGGGATTCTGAGAAAGGTCGTAGCACAAGTACTCGGAACCACGGAATGTGGCCACATTTTCTTCCCTAGCTGCAGGAGGAGTACAAAAGTTCTTTAATATGGACCCAACAACTCCATTTCTGAATGTGATATGTATGATGTGAAAATTTTATACATTGAGAGAACAACGTGAATTAGGGAAAGAAGACAATTGCAACTAAAATGAGTTGATCCATATTTGATTCTCCCACTTCCTGATAGCTTTAAGACTTGTTGATGAGCACAGACACTCATAATTTCAAACTTAATTGTGTATCATAAGTCTGAACAATGTATTTGATATGTCTACAGCAGAAATCTCTCTGAGTAGAGGTACAGCACTATATAACACTAATAACAATGCTACACTCTAGCTTATGCTGCTTCTGTGCTCTGAACTCCTCTGCAGTACTTTTCAGATTTTTTTGTTTCCAGTCCAATCTTATCAACAATAATAGGAACAGCATTTTATTAAACCACATGCACACATGCTTGTTTTGTCATGTGTCTAAAAAATTATTTCTCTTTGTACCATATAAAATCAGGCTTGTGAATGTAGTATACTGTATTAACATTATATCTGGATGTGCTTATGTAATAAAGCTAATTGTTTGTTTTCTCAGAACCTTCAAGACTTACCCCTTAAAAGGTTTCTTTGTCTATTTGTACCTATTTGAAAATAAGACAGTGAATGGATGAGAGACATTATTTGTTTGAAAACACTACAGATGAGTTCTAGAATTAATCATCTAAAACCCTAGGAATAGTGCACAGACAGGCATCCTGACTATAAACATTGCCAGTAATCTTTACACATAACTGGGGCTGGCGTTTAATAGACCATTCATTATTAATGTAATATTTAGTCACTTTACAAGATGTATCCAAAGCCAAAATCACTGTAACCTTACAAGAACTATGTCGTGTGAGAAACAGGTTCATAAAAATGTGCCTCCCTCCCTCTTGAGCATGAGCTGGTTTCTTTACACACCTACAACCGATGTTAATGTAAACGGAGTATGGATTGTTTGCTAACATAATCCCAGGAGCTGAGACTTTTTCTCTGCCAGTAGCCATGTAAGATTACATAAAGGGTCCCAGGGGAAAGCTTGCAGGAAATCTAACACTTTACACTGATGGCCTCTCTGCTCGAATCAACATACAGTCAACTGGCCTGCGGGGAACTAAGCAATGAAGAAAATGGAAGTCTAAAGCAGGAGCTACATGTGCAGAGGGAGTCAGCTTGCTGGGGGGTGCACTTATATAGACAAACCCCTCTAGACCTAGGAATAAAAGAACAAGAATACACAAACCCAGCAATTCCTTCCTGCTTATCAGCATCATTAAAATTATATCAATGAACATGTTTACTCTGAAATTACAATTTTTTTTTAAAAATGCTCTGAAATTATATTTATGTTTTTGTAAATCCTGTCGTGTATTTGTCATGTTGAGCATAAAATGACACATGTGGCCTGCCTGATCCCGTTTATATCACTGGTCTTTAAGTTAGGAATGGGCAACCTGCAGCCTTTGAGATATTGCCTGAATGGCAACTCCCAGCACCCTGGCAGCTCTTGGTTGTGAATGGGATTTGGGGTTTTTAATAATCTGGAGGTTACAGATTGTCCAACCCTGTTTTAGATTTTTTGTGACAGAGTTTATCTGAAAAAACCCAACAAAAACACATTACAATTATATTTACAGAACTGTAGCAAAACAGGGAGGGGTAAGCTAAACAAAGAATAGCAATGACAGCCTGTACACAGATTTGTTTCTACTCTCTGTTTGCAAATCAGTACTTTTACCATCATCATTTATTTATATAGCGCCGACAAGTTACGCAGTGCTTTACCATAGACATGTCTAAAGAAAAACATCTGAATGCTGAGAATTAAAGTTCAGCTTTAGTCACAAACTGAATATTTCTGATATGGATTCAATGCACTAGTTGCATCAGAGATTGCAGATTAGCCCATTCCCCTATCGTTCTGTCTATTGCAATTAATCAAGTCGACTTGCTTTCATTGTATAAGTGATTTATAAAGACAGAATACAATTAAACTGTTGTATGTTATCAGTGTGGATTTTCAGACTGCTCTTCCTCTTTATACAGAGTGTGCTCAGTAACCTACTGCATATTGCAGGTCTGTAAGCATCTCAAATCTCTGCTACATTAAGGGGGGTATTTATCAATAGTCGAATTTCGAGCGGTTAAAACCCTCGAATTCGACCATCGAATTGAAAGCCTTTGAATTCGAATTCGAAGTATTTAGCGCTAAAATAAGCATTTGATTGATCGAATAAAAATCGTTCGATCAAAGGATTTTTTTGAAAGATTAAAAATCCTTCGATTGATCGCTGAAAATCGTTCGAATCGTTCGATTCTGACGATTTTCAGTGATCGATCGAAGGATTTTTATTCAATGCCAAAAACTTAGAAAATGCTTGTAGAAGGTCCCCATAGGCTTATAATGCAATTCGGTAGGATTTTTAAAGAGACAGTACTTCGACTATCGAATGGTCGAATAGTCGAAAAAATTTTTATTCGAATCGTTCGAATCGAAGTCCAGTTCGATGGTCGAAGTAGCCTATTCGATGGTCGAAGTATCCAAAAATGTACTTCGAAATTCGAACTTTTTGAAATTCGAATATTCACCCGAGGCTTAGTAAATCTGCCCCTTTGGTTTGTCTGGAGAGCTTGCAATTAAAACCACAGTAACGGTTCATTCATCAACTACATAGATGAGCCACGGCATATATTATTTTCCTTATACCCCCACCAACAGCAACCCTGGCCAGGTCAGACAAACTCAGTGACTGGTAAAAGGCCTTCAAGAGCAGGGAAAACTCGATAGGACACTTTATTACACAATAAAGACTTGTTGCTCTGTTAAATGTGGTTAATCGAACATGGCTGTGCTTACATTAAGCACTGCAGCAAATGCACTTGAGAATTGAGGGCAGGAAAACATTTCAATAGGAAAGGAGAAAAAGGCACATAGAAGGGAAGGTGGAGAAAGGAGGGGCAGCAAGAGATCATTGAGGGAAGAAAGATAGAGAGGTGGAGAGAGTGAGAGGGGAAAAGCAACATGAGGGGAAAGAGTTTATTGGGAAGGCTGATGAAAACAAGTGTGGACTAGTGGAATGAAAACAGAAATGAAGATCAAATTAGACCATGAAATAAGATTGCCTTTCATTTAAAGGTATTAATGCAAAGTGACATAAGAATATATGTATACATTAATTTATATAGCGCTACTAGAATACGCAGCGCTGTACAGTTACAATGTAAGATACAAGGAGGAGAAATATTGTAATAAATAGACCGTATTAACTGCTATGTGGTAAGAGACAGTAGAATGGAGGTCTCGGCACCCAGAGCTTAAAATCAATTGCCCAGTGAAACTGGGGACATTGAAAGGGCACAAAAACATAAAAGATGGACAGAGGCAGTGACACTGTTCCCTTTTGTTTAGAACCTCTGCAACCTTTATCATCTAGTGAGGGTGGGTTTTTTTCTTTTTAGTCGATACATGAACAATGAATTTTATCACTGTACCGAGCTTCCAGTGCATATTATTTTGGGCCTAACTTTGTTGAAGGGAAATATAAGGGCTCTTTAACTTCCTGTATAATGAATCTAAAGGTGGGGTTTCCAAATAGTAAATAGTAACTCACCACATCAAGGAAGATAGTAAGACAAAACAGTAGTCACAAAACAGTATTGCAATACTAAACTATTATTGAAAATTACCACTTTCGTTGGTGTCTGCTTGGAGGAGGTAAGTTCATTACTACCTCCTCTGAATTACCCATTGGGTTTTTAAGTGCTTTTAGCTTTTTATCCTTTTGGCGCCTCTGTTTTGTCTTACTACCATATCGAGTCCACCCCGAGTGGAGGGGTATCATCCCCGTTTTCTTCTTCTACAGAGAGCGACGTCCTATTCCTGAGTGGGGTCAGGATAATCTCCCCACCTGCCTATACAGTGGTTGCCTATCGGTAACCCTGGTTTGTGAGTATTAACTTGTTTACTCTACCATTACTCCTTGTAAAAACATATTACACTATTGGGGCTCTTGGTGTTCCTTTTTGTCTACATCAAGGAAGAGGCCCAGATACACCGCCTTGAGCTCTCAGCACGGGGATCGGACAAACCGAAAATTCTGAGGAGCAGGCACTCAATAAAGGCAATCTTCCACCATGCAGTCGAATCAAAGTGAAATGGTTTATTGTGTCAACAGCTTTACGCATTTCAGGTTACAAACACTTATATAGACTATGACTAAGTGTTTGTAACACCAAACGCGTAAGGCTGTGGACACAGCCTTTTCACTTTGATTCGACTGCCTGGTGGAAGTTCGCCTTTATTGAGTGCCTGCTCCAAAGAATTTTCTCTTTAACGTCCTGGGCAGAACTGCAAGAGCACTAAGGTGCAAAAGCACAGTTATTTACAATGGTGGAAAAAATAATGATGGCTACAGGATAGGACTTATGAGCTCCAAGTTTCAAGCAGTTGGACTGCTAGCTACTGTTTCACTGTAAAATGCACAAATAATGATCTAATGATCTGTTCTCCATATCCATTATGAATCCATACATACCAGTGGTCATACATTTTGTCCATTCACACAGATGGTGGTCAAAAACAGAAATTTTAAGCTGTATGTAGTGCGTAATATAATTGACTGGGTTTCTAATAAACATTTTCTACCCCGTCCAATAATTACATATTTTCAATGGTTTACTTTAATTACTTTAAATTACTTTAAATGTACTTGCTATCAATAAATTATTAGTCTAACTGTTTATATTCTTTCCTTCTGCAAAAAACAGTTTTTGTGTGGAGGACCAATTTAAGCCAACTGACCTGAACTTTTCCATGTGAAAGATTTGTCAAATGCAAGTCATGTTAAAATCAAGAATTCAAATAGGATAGCTTATGTTACAGATTTCCTTCTGAACAGTCTTAAGACTTATTATAACCTGATGAAGAGTATTTAGGCAGAAAACGTGCAAATAAACCCTTTGGGATCTTTTTAATATATATATCCTTTTTTTGCAGATTTTTTTTTTTTTGCACACTACCAGAGGTGAATAATCTTCTGAAAGACTTTTCACTGAATAACATTACGATCGCAGCAAGTGAAATTTAGCCAGTGGCGTAACTAGATATTACTGGGCCCCACAGCAAATTATTTTTCATGCCCCCAAAATGTTTAGAGGTTGACTTGTTTCTCCAATATTTATTGAAATTGTATATGAATTAGGGCCTCATGGGGCCCCTATACCTCCTGGGCCCCCCTGCAGCCGCAGGGTCTGCTTCCTCTATAGTTACACCCCTGAATTTAGCACTCATGGCATTCCAGCTTAACCACAAGAAATTGCCTCTCTTTGCATATTTCCACAAGCAATTGCCACACAAAAGCCACGATTAAACCATGGGTTTCAGGTCTCCCACTTTTGCCATCACCCTAAACTTCTTATACAGCACAAACTAGACAATATATAACTCAAGGTTACCAAAGTAAAAGTACATATTGTCATAATCATCTTCATTTTGACTTACAGTTACTTCCCTGGAAAGCAGCTACAATAACTAGTGACATTTAACATGTTCTTTAAACTGGTTTAGAGCTACAGCTCCATAGCTCCTTGCCATAGCTAGAAGTTACTAGGACCCACATCAAAATACTTACGGCCCTCAAAAAATAAGGTAGATGTCTTGTTCACAAATATATATTGATACGGTTTGTTGGTGAGAACTCCAATGAGTTCTCTACACTTTGACCTTCATGCAGTTACAGGGTCTACTTCCCTACTGAGGTGACTATAACACATTACCTATTAACAGTGGAGGGTGCGCTTATATAGACAGTTAAGCATAAAAGGATTCAAGCTCAATGGCAATTTGCTCTTGGAACGATACACAGACTGTTGACAATATGTGTGTATTTCTAATATTGTTATTATACCACAACGACAGCAAAAAGCTGCTACTCAAAATTCTAAAAAACATTTCACTATGGGGGTAAGGCTCAAGCAGTAAGCTCCACATCCTCCCTTCATTCATTCATTCTAGTTATACTACAGAAAACAACCCTTTATGAAATCAGAAAGCTGGGGCTTAATACCACATCACGTGACTGTACTCCCCACTAAGATCATTACCCATAATGATGATAGCTTGCAAAGAATGGGTATAAAGGGTTGATATTCTAAAGGGATCCTGTCATCGGAAAACATGTTTTTTTTCAAAACGCATCAGTTAATAGTGCTACTCCAGCAGAATTCTGCACTGAAATCCATTTTTCAAAAGAGCAAACAGATTTTTTTATATTCAATTTTGAAATCTGACATGCGGCTAGACATTTTGTCAATTTCCCAGCTGGCCCCAGTCATGTGACTTGTGCCTGCACTTTAGGAGAGAAATGCTTTCTGGCAGGCTGCTGTTTTTCCTTCTCAATGTAACTGAATGTGTCTCAGTGGGACATGGGTTTTTACTATTGAGTGCTGTTCTTAGATCTACCAGGCAGCTGTTATCTTGTGTTAGGGAGCTGCTATCTGGTTACCTTCCCATTGTTCTTTTGTTTGGCTGCTGTGGGCAAAAAGGGAGGGGGTATATCACTCTAACTTGCAGTACAGCAGTAAAGAGTGATTGAAGTTTATCAGAGCAGAAGTCACATGACTTGGGGCAGCTGGGAAATTGACAATATGTCTAGCCCCATGTCAGATTTCAAAATTGAATATAAAAAAATCTGTTTGTTCTTTTGCGAAATGGATTTCAATGCAGAATTCTGCTGCAGCACTATTAACTGATTCATTTTGAAAAAAAATGTTTTTCCCATGACAGTATCCCTTTAAATATAAGCTTGGTTACAAAGCTTACAGGAATGGACCCAAAAGAGATCCCAACATTAAAAGGGACATTGTAGGACAGTACACATTAGACAAATAAGAAGGCATTGGATGCTTAGGCAAGCATGATTGGTGGTCCCTAATTCTGAAGACTGTACTTAGAAAGATAGATTAATATCCTATTACAACCGTTCAGAGGCACCCGCATCTATGCAAACACTGCAGAACTCTCTAGATCAGAAGAGACAGAGCAGGGCAAACACATTCTGTTTCAATGACTCTGAGGCTTACAAATGGTTTCATTATTTGCTGACATCACCGTAAAATCGCATGCAATCAGGCATCCTTAGCATTTGTTGCTGGAGCTTGCTGCATTAGGAAACAACATAATCTAGATACAGCTCACGCGTCTGGAAAATATATTTTTTTTCTGTCTGAGAATTAAAAGTGCAGATTATACCTTGTAAAGGAAATCAAATTGTATTGTTCGCTATTCCTGGGTGCACAGACTACTAGTTTTTACTAATCGTATCACTGTGTGACAGCTTATAAGTATGGCCTCGGCTTTATGTCCTTGACAGCTGCAAAGGGACAAATGCAGTACTGAGCTATGGCCAGCAGAGGTCCCCACACCATGACACGGTTCTTTGTCCATTGGAGACAAGGGCGTGAATTATAATGAAAGGAAAACGATGATCAAATAATGAATTTGAACTTAATTGCGCAACCGTCGTAAAATAAGGGGGATGACAGAATAATTTATCTATAATATATTACTGTCTTTTTTGTTGTGCTCTTGTACCCTATATCTTTGTCGTTTTGCAAGCTACAAAATACTGATGGCTTCAGTAAAGCAGACAGAATTGTTACTGCAAACATGGAATAGAGAAAATATATTTTGGCAGTCATTTTCATAGCTAATAAAATGTAATTAGAATAAAGGATCCCCATGTACAATGACTTGGTCTGAGATGCACTGTTTAGAAGCCAGTGTTTCTGTCTAATACTATTTGAATACAATAATGCAGAGCATCCCTGCAGCTATTCAGCCTCCAGATCACTCTTCTCAGTAAGATGTTTTGTATTAAAATGGTCTCTGAACAAGACTGAGCTTTGTCACAGGCCTTAAGCCTTACCAAGAATATAACAACACTTTCTCCATTACATGAATTCAGTCACCTTAACATTTATGTTTATAAGGACTTGATAACCCCAGCTTTTACCATTGCACGTGCATCTATACAAAGGTGTACATTAAAATCCATGGTTTCCAATGTTTTAAGACTGGAAAAGCAGCAAACATTAACCACTTGCTTGCTGATACATATAAAGACAGCAAGTCATATACCAGTAGTAAATATGAACAGCTCACCTTGACATTGCAAGTGTCTAGATTGAGACAGTCTAATGAGCCTAAACCAACCTCCCACTACATGTTCTTATCAGTACAAGACAGATTTCTTCTCCAACTAACCCTCTCACACCACAGAAATGCAATAGCCCAGAAGGCAAAGTTGGTAGAGCAAAGATGGGTTCAAGAAGTCAAAATTCCTTTAATCTGCATCCTCAGTCACTCTCCGAGACAGATATTCAATATATAATTATTATATAGAATTAATCAGTCAGGTTTTAATACATAATAGTAAACACCAACATATTCAGCAGTGTTGTACAATAAGAGGCACATTTATCAAAGATTGAATTTCGAATTCAGGGGAGTTTCTAAAAACGAAACTCGACCAATCAAAATTTGTTAAAAAAAAATCAAATGTGTTATTCAGGATTATGTCAGGAAGGTTGCAAATAAATTGATCCCAGGACGTCTCCCATTGACTTGAACAGCTATTCAGCAGGTTTTATTTGGTGATAATTCGAGTACAATAAATCTCAAAAATCGAATTCAGATTTTTAAAAAAATTTTAATTTGAATAGTTCCCTAGTCGAAGTTTTGGCCATAAAAATTTTTTAAATTTTTTTAATTCTTAATTCGACCCTTGATCTGCCCCTAAATGTGTGTATATATTAAACATACAGGAAAACACACAAATAACCAATAAAGAGGGAATAGGCATCTTGTGGTTGCTACAAACTAGCCTCTTTTTATTATACAGTATCCATGTAAAAGGAAATAGAAGTGACTACATGTCCTGTACATTCACATCAAGAGAGATCTGTCATTACAGAGTGCTTCACCTTTGCAATAATCAACATTGGATCATAAAGTCAAGGTAAAAAAGTGCCATGCAGGCTGCCCAGTCTTATATTTTTATATAAAAAATATCTTGTATTTTCTTGTATTTCAGTGCAGCTGAAATCATATCAGAATCTCTACTGCCTATGAGGCCAAAACATTTTTTTAGAAGGAAAGGCACTTTTATATTGTAGAGAATGCTAAAAAAGCTAGAAGTGTATAAATATACGTGGGAAAAAGCTGACTGTATTTTCGCACAGCTGGTTACAGATGACACAGAAATGATGGGTAATTATTTAAGCACATTATTGGTCATGCAATATAAAAGCACAATGCTAAATATTTAGTCGAAGCTTTTATATTAGGTAGGAAGTTTGATGCAAGAATCTGTATCCCTCTGTACTGTGTCTAAACATCTTGTACGTCATTGCAAACACTACGCAAGCTGATAAAGCACTTTCCCATTGTGCTCAGGATGCACAAAGATTGGACCAATATCTGCATCATTAGGAAACGCATTGTTCCTTGAGTTTAACAGATTGTGGAATAACGAGAATGGCACTTACAAAGCACCAACCTTGATGTGCAAATCGCATGATATACAGGGCCAGTTCTGTAAGTAATGTAAGGACATCAAAATCATTGCACTCTCAATATTGATATTCTCGAGCTGAATAAATAGCATAATGATAATAATTATAATAATTAACATTGTTTTCAGATGTGGCGGTTTTTAAATATCTGCTTAATGGAGCAATGGTGGCTGGATTCAATTATTCAAATTAGTAGAAAAATGCATCAGTTCTGCTCTGTGTGTGTGACCAGCACAGCCTGGTTCCAACAGTAAACAGATGTACACAACATAGTTGGCACAATTTATCAACCAGGCATGGACAATAATTCAATAACATCTGGAGGACTATCCATTGCCCAGTATTGGTTTGCGCAATCCATATTTTATGGACCCATTAGCTATGGTCTACAAAATAAAACAAATAACGGATATACATGGGCAAACAATAGTATGATAAAAGGGCTGCATATTATTGTCAGGTATTAAAGGAGAAGGAAAGGCTAAAATTAAGTAAGCTTTATCAAAAAGGTCTATATAAATACACCAGTAAACCCTCAAAGTAATGCTGCTCAGAGTCCTTTGTCAAAAGAAACACAGCATTTCTTCCCTTCTATTGTGTACAGATGGGCTTCTGTATCAGACTTCCTGTTTTCAGCATAAACCTCCAGGGCTAGGGCTTGACCATGCTCAGTTTGCTCCTCCCACCTCCAATCCCTGCTGTAATCTGAGCTCAGAGCTGTAAGTGAGCAGGGAGAAACTCAGGCAGGAAGTGATGTCACAACAAGCTAATATGGCAGCTTCTATCCTAAACAAACAGAGACAGTGTCGAGAGCCGTTTACTCAGGTATGGTAAAGCATTCTGCAGAATAAATAGAGTTCTAGCTTGCACTAATGTGGCTAATTTGTTGTCAATAAACTGTCTTGGAGCTTTCCTTCTCCTTTAATGCCAGAAAGAGTATGTATATAAAGAACAGGTGTACTAAATGAAAAGCCCAATTATCAAAGAAGTCCAATTAAATCTATTATCTAGCACTAACATTTTGAACTATGACCCAAATTGCCCAGGGTCAGGGATGTGTTTATCATATAGGCACTCGGGGGCACTAGCATAATAGCGGTACAAGCGCAGCAAAGCAGGTTCTTTTGCCCATATGACTATATATAGAGGATGGACGGAGCAGGTCCAGTGCCTTTGGACCTGCCAAAATACATTACAGATATTGCCTACCCTCCAGTATAATTTTTGTCCAGTTCCATCTTGCATACAGTAATTTATAACTGCCATAACCATGTCACTATAACTATGAAAAAATGCATAGTATGTGTAAATACCAATAACACACAGTTAGTAACTGCAATTACATTTTTAAAGCACTGTCAATGTCCACGTTACATTTTCTAGTTTCTAGAAATCCTAATGCAAGTCATTTTTCTCAGTACCATTGAGACCTAAAGCCTATTTTAACCTCACTTCCAGAGGTGAATACAATTTAGAGTTGGCGGCACCTCTGGGACTGAGGACTAAATCTGAAATTCACGTCTGTTTGCAGCCGAGAAGACAGCTGTCCTGCAGCACAAGAGTTAACAGCTTGCCCTCCTCCTCATTGTATCACACAGAATAAAAAACACATTAATGATCTTTTTCGGAACCTCTAATAATAGATCTTCACTGCACCAGTAATTAAACAAAGCATAGAAAGAGCAAGAGTGTGTTTATGGATTTTCTGTGATGACCTGAGACTCTCTGGTGCATTTCATGGGTCACTGCATGCCTTGGTTGAATAAAAATAAATCTATAATATGCTCTGCTGCCTGCAGATTTCTCACCCTAGCAAAACACCAAGAGTAGCTCTGCAACCTTCCCTTATAATCAGCTCAGACAGCTGCTCCTCTCTGATGACACTGAGCTTTCAGTCCCCGGAGAAGTGCAAAAGGCATTAGGACAAGTTCCACAGACTATTCACACAATATGATCCAGTGCCTGGTCTTACTACCTGCACCACAGTCTCAGTTACTGAAGCACATCCATTTACTTTTACTCGATATTGTATAAATGATTATTGATTCATCACTGTATTGATGAACTGTGCAAACAATATTGATATGGTAAGCAGTTAAGATCCAAAATAACACTAAATTAAAACGTGGCATCACATTCTGAATCACAGCGGTGCAAGCAGAAAGGGGGCTTTATGGCATTTAGCTGGTTCAGGGTAGAAAATAACAGCACCATCATCAGAATTTACCCAATAGCCTGTGAAAATTCACTAAGCAAATTAATAATTTAAATTCAAAGGGCACAAATGGACTATGATGGTACAGTTATGGGATCAGTTATCTGGAAACCTGTTATCCAGAAAGCACCAAATTACAGAAAGGCTCTCTCCCATAGACTCCATTTTATCCAAATAATGTCAATTTCTAAAAATGATTTCCTTTTTCTCAGTACAGGTATTGGATTCGTTATCCATTAACCCATTATCCAGAAAGCTCTGAATTACGGAATGGCCATCTTCCATAGACTCAAATATAATGAAATAATCCATATTTTTAAAAATGATTTCCTTTTTCTGTGTAATAATAAAACAGTCGCTTGTACTTGATCCCAACTAAGATATAGTTAATCCTTATTGGAGGCAAAACCAGCCTATTGGGTTTATTTAGGGGCAGATTTACTAAGGTTCAAGGGAATTTTCGAAGTACAAAAAGTTAATTTTTTGGATACTTCGACCATCGAATAGGATACTATGACTTCGAATTTTCTTTGACTTCGATTCGAAGTAAAAATCGTTCGAATATTCGACCATTCGATAATCGAAGTACTGTCTCTTTAAAAAAACTTCGACTTCAATACTTTGCCAAATTGAACTTGCCGAATTGCTATGCTAGCCTATGGGTACCTTCTACAAACTTTTTCTAAGTCATTACACATCGAATAAAAATCGTTCAATCGTACCCTAAAATCGTTCGAATCATACAAGCCAAATTCGGGGAAAAAACTTTGAATTCGATAATCGAATTCAAAGTTTTTTCAATTCGATGGTCGAATTTCAAAGTTTTTTGTACTTTGAAATTCGACCCTTGGTAAATCTGCCCCTTAATGTTTACATGATTTTCTAGTGGGTATGATCTAAATTACGGAAAGATCTGTTATCTGGAAACCCCAGGTCCCATTCTGGATAATAGGTCCAATACCTGTAATAATAAAACAGTACCTTGCATTTAATCCAAACTAAGATATAATTAATCCTTATTGGCAAAAAAAACGCCTATTGGGTTTATTTAATTTTTACATGATTTTCTGGTAGACTATGAATGATCCAAATTATGGAAAGACATGTTATCCGGAAAACCCCAGGTCCTGAGCATTCTGGATAAAGGGTTCCATACTTGTACTTTTTTAGCCAAGACTTCGATACAGGCTCAGTAGGCTGTGGTGTTAAGCAAGTGATGAAGTTAAGCAGAATAGATTACTGAATGCTGCACAGTTTACCAAGAAAACATTGTTGACCAGGAGTACTTTAGAAGAAAGAGTCCGAAGTTAAGGTTATCAAGCTGCAGCGCAAATGCTGATAAATTTAAGGTTTCCATAGATTCCTCTAGACTGAGTATAGAGAATGCTCATTTTCTGGTGTTTCTAGCACTTTACCTTGGCATTTGGCAATGCACAAAATTACTACTTTACAAGTATGCATAGTGCAATACATACACCACAGAAAATATTCCGAGGCAGATCTACTAAAGGGGGAATTGTCGCCAGCGACCGCTTCGCACCACTTCGCCAGGCGCAAATACGCTTAGAATAGGCTAATTCACCAAGATGCAAAGTTTTGTCCCGGACGTCGAAACGCTGATGACTTTTCCCTAACTTTACTGCGGCTGTGCGAGCATTCCATAGCGAAGATGCGCTAGCATTTATTTGTGATCTTGCGCTTAGGTCAATTTGCTTGGGGCAGGAATTTTAAAGTTGTATGGACGTCTTTAACAACTGAAGATGGGATGTGAATTACTCACACTTCCATCTAATTGTAACAAGTGGAATGTAAGTGTGAGTAATTCCCATCCCAGTTGTTTCAGTTTTGTTTCTTTGTATTTCGATAATTGTTGCAAACTTGCGGATAAACCGTTGTTGTAAGCATATCCTGTTCTACATATTAGCTTGTGTATGGACGTCTTTATTATAAATGTGCTGCAAATGGTTTAGTTGCTGGTTTATATTACACATGTCCAGGGAACCTTAAAGGGATACTGTCATGGGAAAAAAAATTTTTTTCAAAATGAATCAGTTAATAGTGCTGCTCCAGCAGAATTCTGCACTGAAATCCATTTCTCAAAAGAGTAAACAGATTTTTTTATATTCAATTTTGAAATCTGACATGGGGCTAGACATATTGTCAATTTCCCAGCTGCCCCAAGTCATGTGACTTGTGCTCTGATAAACTTCAATCACTCTTTACTGCTGTACTGCAAGTTAGAGTGATATCACCCCCCTCCCTTTTCCCCCCCAGCAGCCAAACAAAAGAACAATGGGAAGGTAACCAGATCGCAGCTCCCTGGTAGATCTAAGAACAGCACTCAATAGTAACAACCCATGTCCCACTGAGACACATTCAGTTACATTGAGAAGGAAAAACAGCAGCCTGCCAGAAAGCATTTCTCTCCTGAAGTGCAGGCACACGTCACATGACTTGGGGCAGCTGGGAAATTGACAAAATGTCTAGCCGCATGTCAGATTTTAAAAATAATATAAAAAAATCTGCTCTTTTGAGAAATGGATTTCAGCGCAGAATTCTGCTGGAACAGCACTATTAACTGATTCATTTTGAAAATTTTTTTTTTCCCATGACAGTATCCCTTTAATAAAGACAAGAGAGTTAATATAATGCCCTACACGAGCCCACTGTAAAATTAATGTTCCATGTGTAATAAAATGTGTGGAGATGTGTGTGTGCTTACCCAAAAAAGTAAGTTAGGACTTTTGCAGCCAATCCTGCTTAAAAAAATAAAGTCGCCAGCGTTTTTTGAAATTAAATTAAAATTAAATTTTGAAATGAAATTATCGGCACATAGGATATGATGTAAGTGACTGAAGATTTAGGAAGATCTAGCTGCTTTATAGCACTTCACCTGGTCTGAGGTGGCGAAGGCAATTCTGGCGAAAGAGCTAATGTTCAGTAAAATACGCATTTTAGTGAATTTGCGGAGTAACGTCCATTTGCCAGAGCGAAAAGTCGCCTGTTGATAGAGTGCGAATGACAGCTAGCGATGGCTCTTTAGTAAATCTGCCCCCAAATAGAAATATTGTGTTTTAAGCATTACAGTTGATAGAGTAGCCGTGTGGAATTGCTTTTAGATCATAGTAACTGGTAAATATGTCTTTGGAAACCATGTGACATGTCAAGTGACAAATAATTAGGTAAAAAGAAAGAAACATAAGCCTCCATTAGTGACATTATGGTGTGATTTGTAAAATGCAGCAATGTAGATTAAATGGGTTTATAGGCCCAACTCATTGGTTCGCTGCGTAACCTAGAATACCCAAAATATATGGAAGACATAGTTTAATATGGAAACAGATAATTATAATAATCATCTAGCCTAAAAGGAATTAAATAATGCTTGCTGAATACATATTTGGCTATAAATAAATCCCCCATGTCTAAGTTCTGCCTATGTGCTATGGTTCTAAATAGTAAGAAAAACAAATTGCACAATCTTTTGTATTGTAGTGATGCACAATTCACACAAAAATTTCCATTAAAGTGCCCAACAGTGAGAGCGGTTTGCTATAATACAAATATTAATATAGATTTCAAATACTGAGCTTCCAAGGCATAATGGGTTAATACAGATAAAAATGCGATGTCATCATAATGACAGGGGATCAATCTGCATTTAAACATTCCCTTTCAGACCTCCAGCTGCAGAATGAAAGGTGCAGGCTGGGTGGGGGCGCGGCGTTCTGCGCTCCGCTTCCTGCTGCGACTGGAGCCTTTCTTCTACTTTCTATAGATGCAGAGAGAAGCGTCAGCACTTCTCCCGGCCAGCAGCTGGGAGAGCGATTTGGTGCAGTTAGCGACAATTTGTTACAATTATGTATATTAATCATAGCCTGCTCCTGAAGAAACTGGGCAAGAGACAGGGGAGGGGAGAGGGAGGCATAGAGAAGTAGGGGACATGGATAAAGAGCTAAGAAATACTAAAAAAAAAGAGGGTATGTGAAGATGCAATGTATTTGGATTTTAACAGGAAAAAACAAGTCTCCCAAGATCTTGCTGTCCGGTGATCTATCCACTAGTACCACTGGGTCAAAATCCGAAGTTTTCTGATATTTTTATTTAAAAAAAAGTCTGACCAAACTAGAATCCACAAACTTATTTATTATTAAAAAAGCTTGATTTAATTGGATCAAGGAAAACTCGATAAAATCAAGTGGAACCCCAGGATTGTAATATCGTTTTTTCCCCGATTTTGTAAGATTTTTTCTTGCTTTTCCCAAAAAATCCAAATTTTATTTTAAGTATTATTTCATTAAACACATTATATTCCCCAGTATATGCTGAATATCATGTCTCATTCCCTTAAATTAATTGCATGTGTTTAATTATAAGCAACTGTCAATATAAAATTATTTTAAATTTAATGATATTAGACATCTGTAAATATAACTGCGACTGAAATCATTTTTGTCTGTTCTTATATTTGCTAATTTGCAAACTGCTAAGCCTGACTACACATACCACTGAATGTACAGACAGTAGCAGTAGTCCGCACCCCACCAAATCCAGTTCCCACACCTTGCTCACCTCTGTTTTATCTGATTATCTTTCTTTAAATGTTTGTTAATCATAGAACATGCAAGTCCATTCTGAAAATTGGGGTTTTGGCTGTAGGAAAGGACTTACTTCTCATTGTTACATATAGTCTGGACTGGACCTGCAATAACTACAAGAGCAAGGGACTGGCAAATCCTGCTTTTGTATTGAATACATTTACCAGTAACTTTAAAATAATTGAAAATGCTTAAATGTATATTTGAAAGTTGATTTGAAATAATATCATATTTATCATTTAGGTTTACTGTTTATCATTTAGGTTTAAGTCCAGGTACAGATATACTCTATTAGTATTACGTTGTAATAAAATGGAATAAAATGTAGTCCAGGAGTCCAATGCTATCCCAGAGCACCCTTCTGCAGTGAAGCTGGCAACTCCCAAAGACTGAGATATCTTACCATTATGTGCTTGCTGGTACTGTACACCCTCTACTAACATGCCAAGTACACAGCCAGGATGGGAAAAGTCTTAAGGAGTTACTGTATATCTATACTTTACATCTTTGTACTTCTTGACACCATCCTGGTGCAGACCTTTAAGCTGCCAAAATGATTGTTTAATAAAGGAAAGCAACACAACAGTGGCTGCACCAATCAGCATTCAAAGACGAGTTACCCAATCAATAGAAAAGATTCAAACACATTTTAAGATCCTTGAGTAGGTACCTACCTCTGCACCCATGCTTATGTGGTATACATAGACACAGGCAAAACTTTAGACAGATACACAGCACTACTTTGGTCTACTTTTTTTTTGCATTATGAGAATTTTTTTATATACTGTATATATAGTTTGTTCACTATGTTAAGTCTATACAGTCCCATAACATATGGTGTACTATAACGTATGGGCATGGTCTACCTTTGGAAACTCCACCCATGCAAATACTGATTGGCTCCTTTTCCTTTAAATAGTTTTTGTCAGTCTAATGTAAGTTAGCCTATGATTAAGTGGCCTTGGTGACACGAAACGCATAAGGCAGTTGTTTTTAATCATAATGTAAAATAACATTTTTATTATTATTTAAACACTATGAACTCCTGGTTTCTACATTGAGGGTCCAGATTGATGCTTGCTTGTCATTACTACTGATAGGCGAATCTGTCGCCAAAACAGCAAAAAATTCGCATTAAATTCAATGGGCATCAAAATAAATTTGATGTGCTATAATTTTTGACTTTATATGCGCGACAAATGCATTAAAGTCAATGGGTATCTGAAAAATTTTGAGGTGTGACAATTTTTACACGCGACAATATTTTTTTGTCTCTGCAAATTTGCCATGTGATTTTTCACTGCAGTTTTGCAAAAACATTTGCGGTGGTGAAATGCGGAAATTCGCAGCGAATCCATGCCTGCCGAATAAATTCGCCCATCACTAGTCATCACATTTTTAGATACACACCATAGCTGTATCTAACACAATGGTGCCACAATACACATCAGACAGCCAAATCAGGACATACTATATATGTTTACTGGGTGCCTAAATGCCACTTCCTTATCTGCATGTAAAGTCGAGCATACCCACAAAAGCAATGAACCAATGAACTTAAAACATGTGAAAAAAATATGCTTCAGTGCATTCTTGAACATGGGAGATTTGTAAGATTTAAAATGGTTATCTATTCTGTTTAGAATAGGAACATTGTAAGGTCTAAAAACATTTTATTTTAAATATTCAGATTATAAATCAGATTCACAATCTTTTTGCAGAATGTAATATCCCCCTCCCTCTCCCTCCTCCCATGAGGCTGAGAAAAGAATTGAAGTGTTATCATTGTAAGGCAGTGTTGATCCATGATCATTTTATAGAACAGGCATGGTCAGATGCATGGGGAAAATCCCATAAATGCAGCAATCTAGGGATTATGGATAATGCATCTCAGCAACTTTAATCAGACCTCAAAGACATCGGCCTATGCTCACATCTAAGAGTTTCTTTAAAAACATCCTGCGATTATTAAGGCATTTCAATGTCCGTGAAAAGCAATTATTTCCCACATGTGGTTATTTACACTATATGATAGGGATGTCATTCCATTCCAATTTCTTTGATGAAATAAACCATGTTTAGAGAGCTATATTTTCATCAACTGCATATATAAATGATAGGCAAGCAAGGATCATCAGGGCTTTATTTAGTGGTGGTGGGCTTTGAAGAACCCCTTATACTGTCCGTCTTATGGCTCTTAAACAGGTTGCCCGCTTTTTTGCAAAGTACTTCCCAAGTGGGGTTATCCCTGCTTGGGGCCCCAGTTCTTGGTTTCCAGAATTACAGCTATGGTTGCTGCAAAATTAATTTTAATCATTGCATCTGTTTATGGAATATGATATTGAATTTGACGGAGGACTTTACAGTCGTCACAAAGTGATAATTTATTCATAGAAAAAAAAACATTAATACGATGCATGCATTACTAACATTGATCAATTAATTAAAATACACCTAGGGGCAGATTTATCAAGGGTAAAAAATACTTAGAAATTCGACCATCGAATTCGGGTGGTTGAAGTAAAATCGTTCGATGGAACGATTTTATCGTACAATCGAACGATTTTACTTCGACTTCAAAAAACTTAGAAAAATGCTGTAGAAGGTCCCCATAGGTTAACATAGCACTTCGGCAGGTTTAATTTGGCAAAGTATTGAAGTCAAAGTTTTTTTTAAAGAGACAGTACTTCAATTATCGAATGGTCGAATATTCAAACTATTTTAGTATCCTATTTGATGGTCGAAGTATCCAAAAAATTACTTCGAATTTTTTTACTTCGAAAATTCCCTCGAATTCACTTCGACCCTTGATAAATCTGCCCCCTTGTGTTTGAAGGGAAGAGCTGTGTCAACAACAGGACACAGAAATAACTGAACTGCTTTCTCTTCTCTATGTTCTTTCTGATTTTTTTGTGAGTCTGTATTGACAGCCCTGCCATGCTTCCCACTGGCTTTTAGAGAACATTCTACAGGCAATAATTATCTGCAAAGACAATTTTCACAAGGTCTTTACCCTACATGCTTTCCTTGCCTTCCCTCACAGTTTCATGTTCATCCCCCCACACAAACCAGTTTCAATTTATCCATCAAACTCACAAACCTCTGCAATGCACCCTCCTTTCTAGAATCATCTCTAGCCAGCTGCAATCGCTTCATTCTATACCCCCCCAAACAATGTAAGTCTCTATAAAAAGATATTGCATAACACATCTCATATGTAAAACCCTGCTTCATGTAAATAAACCATTTTCATAATAATATACTTTTCTAGTAGTATGTGCCATTGACATTTTTAAAAATTAGGGCAGCCCCCTGGGATCATACGATTCACTATGCACACAAACATAACGAACAAACCATACATGTTAGGTCACATGAGCCAATTAACAGACAGCGTTGTGTCTTGCTTACGCACTTCTTCCCGTTAGAGCTGCAGTATTTCTGGTCAGGTGATCTCTGAGGCAGCACACAGACCATCACGAAATGGAGGTTCAAGGCAAGAGATGTAAAAGGACAATATTTTCTCAAGTATATAAATCAGTTTGATAAGATTCTTTAATATGCCACTTAATTTGATATAAACTGTTACTTAAGTATTAATTTTGGGGGTATAGTTTTCCTTTAAATGTGAGGGAAAAGAGAACAAATTACAAATGTAATATTAGCTCAGATGCATATTTTCTTATGCTGTTGCTGTTAATTACAGAGCATAGAAAGAGCATCCTGACAGCAGTTGTTAGTTACAGGTACAGAGTATATAGACAGAAGCTGAATATACAAAGACAGTGACAGCCAGAGTTTTTTTTTACTAGTGTGCTACCATTTATTTCTATAATGTATACCTACAGCAGCTAGTAACGTTATGTATAGTGTCTATAGCCTGCAGAGTTTCATTATACACAATGGGGCAGATTTACTAAAGGGTGAATTGTCGCCAGCGTCCGCTTCACAACTTCGCCCCTCTAGGGCTTTTTCAAGCAGATTAAAGGTGGCCATAGACACACAGATAATATCGTACGAAACGAATTTTCGTCCGATATTCATTGCGTGTATGGTGGAAAAAGAGCCGACCGATATCGGCAGAAGACTTGGATATCGGTCGGCTCGTCGATCGGGCTGGACGGAAAATTTTGATTGGGTGCCTTTGAACTGACCCAAACATCGGCCATTGTTAGTGCTGAATCGTCAGATACAGGTAGAATTCTATTGTTTCTTCCCGTATATCTACCTGTATATCTGACGATTCAGCTGTGTGTATTGAAACGAACGATCTTTCTTGGAAAGATCTTTTCCGAGAAAGATCGTAATTGTTACGTCTATGGCCACCTTAAGGGCTCTGGAATTCTGGATTGGAGAGTAGCAAATTCACATAGAGAAAAATAACCAAGGGACAATTGATATGGGTTTTTTTTAACTATTTAGCAATTTCTATCATAAGTGATTGTTTTTATGAATTTGTTCTAAAATTGATTGGGGTCCTGGCCGGCCAGGTTTTTAAATTGAAACAAATTTATTACATATCAACTTGGTTCATAATTACACCTTTAAATTATTTATATAAAACTCTAATTTCTCATTATTTGCATAAGTAATGTTTGCAACACGTGGGTGTTTTAACCCTTTCTAGAAAAAGCGCACCTCTGGATATGGGACTGCACTTAGATCCCGCTGTCACTTTATATATAACTGCATCTTTCTAGAAAATGGGAATACTCAAATTTCAGCAGTGGTGGAACTACCCGGGGAGCAGGGTGTTCAATTGTACCAGGGCCAGCATCCCCTGGAGACCAGCCAGTGATTCACGTGCCCGCGTAGCCACCAACAAGATCGCTTTCTGAGGGAGGTGGGGGGCCCGGCTGCATGGCCTGCACCCAGGCCCAACGCTTAGCTACGTTACTGCATTCCACTTCCAATCTCTGTGTAGGGAGGTGTTTATTTCAAGAGATCTTATCACACTTAAAAGGCTGCGCTCATGAGAGCTTGGACTGAATTTTCTTCCCCCAGACAGCAGTAAATATTCCAGGACTAGCAACTCCATATTTTACAGAGATGTGGCTACAGTAATCTCTCAGAGCAGACTCGCTCCTTCTGTGAGCCATTAATCCTGTGAGCTTTAGCTTGTGATGATGGGGGGTAACAAAGAAAACATGAAATGTTCACAACCCTGGAGACATTAACCTGAACTCAGATTTGCATCCAAACTATTTGTTTTTATTTTTAAGGTCCATTCGCCTTGTGTAATACTTACCAATACTTATTGAATTCTTACTGAATAAAAAGTATGAAAATGATAAATGCAGTGTTTATTTACAACACAATAGGCCAGAAGCTCTTGAATTATGCATAAAAGAACACGTTATAGAAAAACACACATCACTATTACATATGTTCCTGGAGCAGGTAGATTTAGTAAGACTGTGTAAGCAATTGGTCATAAATCCCCAACAAACAGCCCAGGCAAATGACCTTACAGTACATCTAATTCCCAAGCACCAGGACTTTAGGCTGGTTAGTTAAGAGAAAATATGGCTTCTTTATTAATTTTTTAGTAACTGCTTGATTATAATGCACCAAGTCTTTCCTGCAGTTTTAGAAAGCGGAAGCATCAGCTGAAACAGTGAACAATAAATTAACCATCAACAGAAATAACACTAATATACAAGTAATATGTGGATAAACGTATCCACAGTCAGGGACGTGGCCTCGCTTTTTATTATTATTCCACCAACAAGATCAATGTTTCGGGGGGGGGGGTTAACCTCCCTTCATCAGGATACAATCACAAGTGTGACACACACCTATATGTGCAAGACCCCACCTTTTATCCCAGAATCCAATTCTTCACAATACACCAAGAATTTTTTTTATAAAAAAAAAGTAATAAAAAAAAAATCTTGGTGAAATTTTTTTATAAAAATTAAAAAAATAAAATTCTTGCTGTATTGTGAAGATTTGGATTGTGGGAGAAAAGGCAGGGTATGCATATATAGATGTTTGTCACACTTGAGACTGTATCCTGATGAAGGGAGGTTAACCCCCCCCCCCGAAACATTGATCTTGTTGGTGGTATAATAAATTGAGGGGCAACGTCCCCGACTGCAGATAAGTGTGTGTGTGGATCTGTGAATTCACTACTGCTCTGCCTGTGAAACATAAGCCTGGTATTTGTTCTGGGGGTTTGTTAGCATTTGAAAATTATTGTTAGTGGTGTTTAATCATGTGCGGAGGCTGCTGTGTTATAAAAGGGTAAGAGGAGGTATATGGATTTAAGGGTATGTCTTAATATGACAACTTTTTTCACATATAAGTGATATCCCTGCAGTGAGCACCAACCATTTGGTTTTTTGGTGTGCTATTAATGTGGACATGGTTTTGTGGTAACACAGGTGTGGTTTAAAGTGGGTGTGGTCTTAAACAGGGCGTGGCTAACACTGGCTTCCATTATCAGCCCTCAACCATGTAGACTGAAAAATTCTCATTGAACAGCAATGAGCTAGAGAAAGCATTTGAAACTGCTCTCCCTTAAGTTGTTCCTCCACTTTTCCCCCCTCCTGTCTAAACCTCTGGACCAGCTCTTGCTTTAGCACAGCATGCTCCTCTTGACTCACTCACTATAAGCTATCAGCCGGCCAGCTTTTACTTCCTTCTCAGGTCTTGCTCTCCCTTCCCCTTCATGTCCTCAACATCTTGTTCCTCCCATGATGCCTCTCCGGTCCTCCTCACACAGTCCCTCTTCCTTTCCCCCACCTTCTCAAGCTTCGCTCCGTGTCCACTCCGTCTGGCTTCCCCTCGCAAGGCCTCTCTTTAGTCTCATTTCAGTCTTCAGGCTCGCTCACCCCTTCCATCTTCACTCTCCGGTCCCAATTTCAGTCTCCCTTCCATCCCCTTTCCTTAGCTGATGACGTCACCCATAGCACCGCAGCAAAAGAACCAAAAAACCCAAAGGACTACAAATACAGGTACTACAGGGAAACAAGGTGCACCAAAAACTGAAATCAGCCAGGGGGACAAAAGCATGACTAAAATATAACTGTGTAGAACATAAAGCCAGATATGAAGTGATGGGTGAATTTGCACCGCTTTGCTTCGAAGAAACGGCGCGGCGAATTTTCGTAGCCGTTTTGCGAAAATATATTCGCCGGCAGCGCATTGAGCAATTTCGCGCCTGGCAAAAAAGTTCGCCCATCGCTACAGATACCGTATATACTCGAGTATAAGCCGACCCGAGTATAGGCCGAGGTACCTAATTTTACCTACGAAAACTGGGAAAACTTATTGACTCTAGTATAAGCCTAGAAACAACTACAGCCCTGTCTCCCATCAGCGCACATTCTGCCAAAGCGACCCCCCAGCGATCAACCGGACTTCTTTGCATAGTTGATGGTGACAGAGAATTGCCAAACGTATTACTGTGTGCATTGTCCCACTGTCCCACTACCATGTGCAGAGGGTGCTGTGTGATATTGCCATCACTGTTAATCCTTCATATAACCAAAAGAGGGCACTGTGTGATATTGCAGTCACTGTTATTCTTTAATATAACCAACAGAGGGCGCTGTGTGATATTGCAGTCACTGTTATTCTTTCATATAACCAACAGATGGCGCTGTGTAATATTGCAGTCACTGTTATTCTTTCATATAACCAACAGAGGGCGCACTGTTATTCTTTTATATAACCAACAGAGGGTGCTGTGTGATATTGCAGTCACTGTTATTCTTTCATATAACCAACAGATGGCGCTGTGTGATATTGCAGTCACTGTTATTCTTTCATATAACCAACAGAGGGCGCACTGTTATTCTTTCATATAACCAACAGAGGGCATTGTGGGATATTGCAGTCTCTCCCCAAGTGAACTGTTGGTATAGGAATGATTAAAAGTGACTGCAATCTCAGCTACTGCCCGCTGACCCGAGTATAAGCCGAGGTAGACTTTTTCAACACATTTTGGATGCTGAAAAACTCGGCTTATACTCGAGTATATACGGTATGTAGAAAATAACTCAGCTCTTGAGGAAATAAACCACTGCACACAGAAATTGTAGATTATAATGCATAATATCATCATCATTTATTTATAATATACCCCCTACATAAATTTATAAATATATTAGTAGTCACCTCTAAGTTGTTTGACCTGTATAAAAGCATTCGACCTTTATAAATTACAGTAGGGGGTACATTATCCACTATTTAATACACAAAAGCCATGAATATCCTGTAAATTATATCTTTAAAAATGGCTTAGTGATGTCATCATTCATAAATGGAGCTTAGTGATGCTTTTATATGGTCATGGAAGACCTTGGTAACTTATGATATCCTTATATCTTACAATAAAGGGTACGTTATTCACTATATAATATTTTTGTGACTATATTGCATTTTTACTAAATTTATTGCTCTGATTTTTATTAATTTTTTATTTTATTGCATTCTGCAATACCTTTTTGTGTGTACAATAGTTTTATTTTGGGGTCTCTAGTAGTTCATCTTATAAATAATGGGAGTCAAATTCTTCAGAAGACCCCTGGCATTCATAAGTGCATGTGGTAAAAAAGATGCTATATATCTGGACCAAATATCTTGAGGAAAATAAATAGGAGAAACACTAAGGGACAGATTTATTAAGGGTTGAATTGAAAATTAAAATTTTAGAATTTTTTTTATGGACAAATTCGAATTGTGAATTATCCAAACTCGATTAGAGTTTTAATTCGAATTAAAATGTAGAGATTTATCATACTCTCTCCCTTTAAAAACTCAAATTCGACTATTCGCCACCTAAAACCTTCCGAGTTCATGTATAAGTCAATGGGAGAGGTCTGGGCATCAATTTGGATTAAAAGCCTTCCTGACATTCAAATTTTTTTCAGAGAAAAAACTTGAATCGAGTTTCAATTTTTTATTAAATAACCCCCCAATCAAATTTCGAGTAAATTCAAACTCACATGAATTTGAAATTGAGGACAAAAATTAAACATTCCTAAACAATTTTCCATTTATTAATATGAGAATTTGTATAGTACTCAGCTTGATCACGCCACTGTCAGGCATGTTAACAGCCCCCTTCTATGTCCTACTTGGACACATAATGAGCAGACTTGAGAGGTTGAGCAGCTGTAATAAAGGCCTTTCATGCAGCAGATGTGGAGTAAGAAGAAGCTATTGGTGACATCACTTATCTCGCCTCCCCTGCTATGCTGCAACATAAATACTGTGCAATAAGGATCTGCCTGCAGAGCAAGTCTCTAAAGTCATTTGTAATGAGAAGATGTTTCAAAACATACAGCAGGGTTTTAACTGTACACATACATCATGATTGTGTACATAGAAATAGGGGTATATTTATCAAGGAGCGAAGTTAGAGATCGCCACAGTCCTCTAGGGGTAGATTTATCAAAGAGTGAAGTGAGAGATCTCCACAGTCCGCACAGTGAAATACCACCTCTTTCCATTAATTTCTATGGGATTTTTAAAGGCGTATTTATTAAATGTTGAACTTTCACTATCACCCTGTGATAAATACGCCTTTAAAAAAAAAACATTGAAATGAATGGAGAGAGGCGGTATTTCACTCTGCGGACTGTGGAGATCTCTAACTTCACTCTTTGATAAATCTATCCCCTAGAGTAAAATTCCGCCATTCAATCCTATGGGATTTTGAAAGGCGTATTTATCAAAGGATGAACTTTCACTTTCACCCATTAATAAATACTCTTTTAAAAATCCCATAGAAATGAATGGAAAGTGGCAGAATTTCACTCTAGAGGACTTGTGTGAACCTCTAACTTCACTCTTTGATAAATATACCCTATAGGGGTAAATTTACTAAATGGGAAAAATTCACCAGCGACTGCTTCACAGCCATCGCAGCTCTTCGGCAGCCGAAAATTCCCTCAGACAACGCTAATTTACTAAAATACGAAGTTGCGTCCAAGGAGCCGAACCGTGACGAATTTTCGCTATCGTTACTTCGGTAAAACGAGCAAATCAAAGCGTTCAATTCTGCCTATCGCAACTTCGCTCAGGCTAATTTGCATACGACGGTAAATTTAAAGTTCAATGGACGTATATGTTGCAGCAAATACATTACACAAGTCCAGGGAACCTTAATAGAGAAAATAAAGTTGTTATAATGCCCTACACATGAGCCCACTGTATAGTTAATGTTCCATATGTTATAAAATATATGGGGGAACCGGGTTACCCAAAAAAAATTTAAGGAAAAGACGCCAGCATTTTTTTCCACTAAAAAATATGATGTAAGTAACAGAAGATTGAGGAAGATCTATGCACTCCAGTGCACTTCGCCTGGTCTGAGCTGGCAAAGGCAAGGCTGGCGAAAGAGGTGAATTCCGCATCTTAGTGAATTTGCAGAGTAACTATCATTTGCCAGAGCGAAAATTCGCCTGGCGATAGAGTGCGAATCACTGATAGTGTATATCTCCTTTGCAGCGAAGTGACACCCGTGTCCATTAGTAAATCGGTGAAGTCTCTGAAAATGGTAACGCTGGCAGCATAAGTCACCTCGCCTTTTAGTAAATCTGCCCCTATAGAGTTAACAAACACGGTAACTTAATCAACACAATTTAGAGAAATTATATTTCCAATGTATATTACCGCATGTTGTGATAGCTTTGTCCATCACAGCACAAGATTTAGTAAAAATAATAACCAACATTTCCATTTCATCCCATTTCCATATCCTATTAACAAACAAATTTAATCCTCAGTCAACAGCCTGTGTACACTGCAGCTTTGCAGAGAAAGTTAAGGATCTATAACTGCATCCTGTGCCAGTCAGTTAGGAAAATACACTGAGATTGTATCGGCACTGCCAGAGGATCTGTGATTGACTCCAAGCAAAGATTGAGTTCAGCAGAGAGCTGGGAACTGTGCGATGCTTGATGGAGCATGGAATGAGCAGAATGAAGAACATGCAATCAAGATAACACACAGGATACAAACAAGAACTCATACAATGCATACAGGCCTGAATATAAATCACTGCATGTGTGTCTTTTACAGACTCATACAAAACAGGACTTGGCATTTTGAGTATTCTAAGACACAAACAGGCCCACAGTAAAGCACTGGTATATAGTACATTTACAGAAGCCTAGCATTTGCAAACATTTATAATTAATATACAGTCCCTAAAATGGAAGGTTCACAAGCCAGGAACAGATGAAATCACACACAGAATACAGATCTGAATTGGGAATTACATTAACTATAAAATTGTTGTGTGTATTTGAATAAGTCCAACATGAAGGGCAGGGCTGAAACAAATATAATCAGGAGTGGTGTGAAACAACAACAGGTACCCAAAACAGAAAAAGGGAATACTAAAAAAAGAAAAGAAAACTAAAATAAAGATAAAATGACATCAAAGTTTATACAAATCTGAAATTCAGATTTAACATACATTAATCCTCAGAGTACATGATCGGAAACAGCAACATATAAAACAAGACTCTAGAAAAATCATCACCCACAAAATAGAAATTACATATGCAACGGCTTAATAAGCAATTGTTATTAAAAGACAATCACCCTCAAATAAATCTGTAGGTTAAACAGTTGAACCAGTAACAGTCTCCCACAGGATGGCAGATGCATTGCAAAATTGTAATATCCTATCTATATGTTTGTTTAAGCAGTAATAACCTAAACATAAAAATGGATTGCTGAAAAGGTAACAATCTCCTGCAGAATATGTAGCTGGAACTGTAACAATACCCCATAAAACACTGGAGCAATGGGGGTAGCCATTCAAAGGAGAAAAGGCTCAGGTTAAACAGCAGATAAGAACTGTTGAACATAATGTTATCTGTTATCCACTATCCAACCTGTGCCATATAGCCTTTTATCAATTTCTGCCATTGCTACACAGCAGCTTGTTTATATGAACTATAGTAATGTTTCTCAAGTCAACAGATCAGTCTTACCAGCGCAGGGCAACACTACATGATATTTTCATTACTTTAGTACACTTTCATTCATTGGTGTTACTGTTCCTTTAAGAACATAGAGATACATTTATAGATATATATTTGGAGAAATATGAGTTGTAATCAGCATTACTTTATCAAGGAAAGGTTATGTCAGCAGTTTAGAACTAGAATTTGCGTGCAGTTTTGGTCTCTAACAAGAAGAAGAATGAATTTAAAAAAGACAAAGAAGAATAACTAAGCTGGTAATGGGTATGGAAAGTCGAATTTTTTTTGCTCAAGAAGAAGGTGTTTAAAAGGAGATATGATAACTATGTATAAATATACATGGGAATCATAAAATAAACTATCTAATGTTTATTTACCAGTAGGTGCTTCCAGTAGACAGGGGCATCCACTAATGTTTGTATCTTATTAATATACAGTTATAGCTGTGAAGTTGTGGAATTCTCTCCCTGAAGTGGTGGTACTGGCAGATACATTAGATAGCTTCAAGAAGGGTTTTGATGGTTTTCTATCAAGTAAGAAAAATAGAGTTACTGAAAATAGCTATTAATATAAAGTTGATTGATTGTCCGGTTAATATCTTTGAGTCAGAGAGAATTTTTCACTCCTCTTCGACATAAAAGATTGGATTTGATGGACGTGTCTTTTTCAACCTATAGATAGATAGATGATGATGACGAGAGAGAGATAACGATAGATGATGATGACGAGAGAGAGAGAGAGAGAGAGAGAGAGAGAGAGAGAGAGAGAGAGAGAGAGAGAGAGAGAGAGAGAGAGAGAAATAGAGAGCAATAGAGAGCTAGAGAGAGAGCAAGAGAGAGAGAGAGAGAGCAATAGAGAGAGAGAGAGAGCAATAGAGAGAGAGAGTGAGAGCAATAGAGAGCTAGAGAGCGAGAGAGAGAGAGAGAGAGAGAGAGAGAGCAATAGAGAGAGAGTGAGAGCAATAGAGAGCGAGAGAGAGAGAGAGAGAGAGAGAGAGAGAGAGAGCAATAGAGAGAGTGAGAGCAATAGAGAGCTAGAGAGAGCTAGAGAGCGAGAGACAGAGCAATAGAGAGCTAGAGAGCGAGAGAGAGAGAGAGCAATAGAGAGCTAGAGAGCTAGAGAGCTAGAGAGAGTGAGAGCTAGAGAGAGAGTGAGAGCTAGAGAGAGAGAGTGAGAGCAATAGAGAGCTAGAGAGCTAGAGAGAGTGAGAGCTAGAGAGCGAGAGAGCGAGAGAGAGCTAGAGAGAGAGAGAGAGAGAGAGAGAGTGAGAGCTAGAGAGCTAGAGAGCGAGAGATAGAGAGATAGATATAACACTCTTCCTACATAGCATACACTGCAACAATCTCGAGCAGAACATATAGCGGACTCTGTAACACTGCTGCAGAGAATGCATGGCTGAAACGTTAAAAAATACACACAAAAAGCATGCATTAAATACAGAGCTATACAGCATTCAGCAAGCCCCTCCATCTAACATGATTATCGTGCTTATTGGTATTAAGTTTTACATGATAAATTATTTTATTTATATAATTCACATTCATCCATGAGTGATTTTTGATGCACAATTGAACGCTGATAAACTTTATATGGATGCTCATGTTTAAGCCGTTTGTTATTTGTTTATCAAGTGCAAAACAATTATACGCATTGCAGCTCACTTGCAAGTTTGAGCACAGTACTGTTTTGCTTGCACACATGGTAATTCTTTTAAGGCCCATTTAACACATTTAGCTATATTGTTTTAATTTATTATTATATCACCAGCGCCAATAATAGTCCCTCTTTCAAGCAAGTAGTTAAATCATCCTGTAGGTCCTGCAGAAGCTCTGAGTGAAACTGAAGTCCTCAGATGCAACCACCAATTACTGGGGTCTGTAAATAGCCAGGTTGCCCTGGTAACTTCATCATTCCTAAACCTGGAGAGTGGAGACCAGATAAGTGCTTCGGTATCACAGTGACTCGATAAAGGGCAATCTTGTTAGAATTTTCCTGTGCTTACCAAAACTGGAAACAGCCTAAAATTGACTTACTTACCTACTGGTTAAAATTAATTTCACCGAATAACACATTCAGTGAATTACATCCCCTGGTTTGGAGACAGACAACAACTGGCGTATTCTATAAGAATGTGACAGGGTTTCCCAGAATGCAGATGTACAGACAGAATTCAAACATACAGGCAGTATCTTTCTGTACCATGGCTTGCCTTAATTCTGAAAACTTGAGTTTCATAAAAACTAGCACATTCTCAGCTGAATTAATAGGCTTTTACCACTTTAAAAAACACTGTTAGTAAAAGTCATTTACAGGCAACTGCGCTATATAATTGTTTTACAAAGCACCACTTAGAACTGATTGTTTTCGGGTAGTGGAATAAGTGGCAGATGGTGGGCCAACAGCAAAATCATTTTACAGACCCATAACCTTTGAGAATAAGACATTTTCATGAAACTGATTCTCAGCCAGAGCCCAGTTAGGCCCCCTATATCTACTAGCAGGGCCTGCCATCAGGAATCGCGGGGCCCCGTATGGCAAAAATTTCTGGACCCCCTGGTCCCCACCCACCCCAGATCCTGCCCCCAAGCCCCACCCCCCAAAAAAACATTTGTGGTCAGGGCCCCCCTACAAGTTAAAAAAAATGCATTAATGGTCAGGGACACCCCTATAAGTTAAAAAAATTCATTAGTGTTCAGGGCCCCCCAATAAATTAAAAAAAACTGTGATGACAGAAAGCCCCCATAAAAGTTTTACTAAAACATTGGTGGTCAGGGGCCCCGTAGAATATAATAAAAAAAAATCATTGGTGGCCAGGGGTTCAATAAACTAAAAAAAAAACAAAAAAAACATTAAGTCCCCCCCCCTGCTCTCAGTGAGCTGCATCAGGTAGGGTGGGCGGAGCTATAGTGTTTAGTAGTCCCGGTAGATCTACACAGGGATTGGATAATCCCCGGGCCCCAAAAATCACGGGGCCCGGGACAATTGTCCCCATAGTCCCCGCCTGATGGCGGCCCTGTCTACTAGGTTCCGTTATCAGTGCAGCCTGATTTATCTGTAGTTATAATGCTGTCTCAATGCAAAAAGCATAAGAAATCGGATAAAAAACCCCAGCGGATTTGATCGGAGTTTGTGGCAGAAAATATTGAGATAAATTCAGACTTTGATAAATAACCCCCTACATTTGGGCTTCTGTACCAGCCCAAGGCAACCACAGTCTTTTTGCAGTAAAGATTTGTGTCTTCAAAGATGCCCCCGTAGCTCCCCATCTTCTTTTCTGCTGATTCACTGGACATGCTCTGTGCTGCTGTCACTTACTGAGCTTAGGGACTGACTCCATATATACAGTACACAGAGAGATAATTGCTACATGGCAGCATAGAAACCAGTGCAACTGGCATCAGAATTAAATGAGCCTTGTAGCATCAGCTTATATTACAGACCAACTTCTTTTCTGCTTGATTTTGCAACGACCCCTAATCTTAGCTTCTCAACAGCTGCTCAGTGTCACAGACACTTTCTAAGATAATGACCCCATGTGACAAGTTTGAAGTCCTGGATCATTGCTGCTATTAAAGAAGCTCAAACTTTGGGCTGGTACAATAAGTTCAGTATATAACATATGGCAATTTTAGCCATATTCATTTTTAGGGTTTAGTTTTCCTTTAAAAACAATTCCAGTGGCTGATATTGTAGTACAAGTGATACATTCTTACACTGGGGTAAGATCGTCCTTCCAATGTGAAACTCAATACAAATTGAATGTAATATATTGCTTTACTAATGGGGGAAGTATATTTCACTACGTTCATTTTGTAGGCCTAATCACTATGTGTTACCATTTGGTATAAAGTGTGATATGGTCTGCAACAATGCTAGGACTAGATAATTTTCTGTCTGATATCATGGAATAAGTGGATGTCTCTTCGATAATCAGACGAAGGCTTTTAGAAGTATAAATAAACCTTATATAAAAGGTGCCCACTGCTCAAAACACATATAGACAAAAAAGTAGACCCTATTCACAAATATGATTATTTCACAATTAATAGTTTCCTGTCAGCTGATATAACAGTCACCACTGTTTTTACATTATTTTGCATCATGCTGCTGCTCCCACTCAAGCCCAACCAGTGAAGCCCTGTAACATGTAGTACAAGATATGTCCACTTTTTTGTGCAGCGTCACACTCCAATTCTAAATGGAGCTGACTCCATATAAACTCCCCTACATCAGTATATAGGGAAACTTGTATAATTGCTCCGTTTAGTACCAGATATTTTTCCTGACTATGCGGCCGCAGACTAGACCAATTTCCGTTAGTCCATCCTTCTTTCAACTGTCAACTATAATTAATAACCTATACCATTAGGCATTATCTAATCGCTGCGAAGGAGGAAGGGTCCTCTCTGTTGTGCCCTAAGAAGCCCAGTTCAACAATGCCCAAGGAGAACTAGTTGCATATGGGACCTGTTTAACCCATATAAAAATGTCCATTATAAACAGACTGATCTCTCAAACATCTCAATTAACTTTCAGCTCAATTGCCAAAATTTAAAGACTTCCTCCCTTAAATTTAAGAAAAATCACAGATAAATAATCCCAAAAAATGGCAACATTCTGAATAATTCATGTATTAATAAAAACTGCATGTCTAAAATCATTTTTAATGTCTAGGATGAAAGGGTCACTATAGCACTTCCAATGAGGATGCAAAAAATTAGTTTAACAACAGTCAATTCATACTGTTACTGTGGGGGTCATTTATCAACATTGGGAAATTTGTCGGTGGGCAGTAACCCAAAGCAACTACGGTAATGAAATTGTTGCATTTATTGTTTTACCTGCAGTCGCTGATTGGTTGCTATGGGTTACTGGCCATGGGCAAATTTGCCCAGTGCTGATACACAATGTGTGCAGGGCTAGTGCTAAGAAGCCTATTTGTAATGTTGCTGATGCCTGTGGGAGTACAACAAATACTGGGGTGGTGGGGTTACTGCAGCTGCTAAGAGTCTGGAAAGCAAGGTCCAGTTAATGGTGTATTGAAAAAAGACCATTGCAGATTAAATGACACTGGATAATAAGGTAATGGATGTACATTGTCTAGCATGGTGTGACTTTTTCAATTTAATGGCAGACTAGGGTTGCCACCTTTGCCAGTGGCTAAACCTGAACAAAGGGGGCAGGGCAGATAGAATTGTAGGTGGGGCAGTGAAATTTGGGTGGGCATGATGACATATCAGCGGTGGGAACAATGACGCCTGTGGAGTTATGATGCCAGAGTGGGAATATTGCATCTCTTAGATGTAACCGGCTGGATTTCTGTCCAGTATTCATAATGTTTTAAACCAGAAAGACAGAAAGTTTTGAACAGAAATCCTATTGAAAAACTGGAATGTTTCAAAACCGCATGGGTGGCAACCCTATCCAGTGCCGGATTTACATAACAGGCGCCCCTAGTCCCGCTGCCATTTATCGCCCCCATCCCCCCCCTTCCTTTGTGTACATGTGCACATTTTCAGCATCAGGTCCGGAGTACTGGGGATTGGTGCACAGGAAATTTTAAAAACTGTTCATATCTAATGTGAATCCCCAGTGCTCCCGAACCAACTAAAATTCTGGCTCCCTAGGCCCAGGCCTTTGTGGCTTTTCCACCTATCCAGGCCTGACTCTATATCTCTATATTTTACCTGATGAGTAAGCCCAATCCTTTAAATAAAGGCATGGGATCTATTATACAGAAATCAGTTATCCAGAAAGTCGGTCCTACATACCTCCCAACTGTCCCTTTTTCGGAGGGACAGTACCTCTTTTGACAGCTCAACCCGCAGTCCCTCATTTGTACTGGAAAGTCCCTATTTTCTCTGCACTGAACAGCCAGAAAAAGAAACAAAGTTTTTCACTTAATTGGCTTTTAGCAGAGAGCCCAGAACAGCCACAGGTGCAAATAAGATACTTTGTAACAATTTTGAGACACAAAAACACAGTTTAGATAAGGAGAAATATTTTCAAACTTTCATAACCTGCCAAGTTTTGTAAAACAAACATGGTAATTAGGGGGTGTGGCCACAGAAAGGGGTGTGGTCAACAAATGCTGCGCTACATGAGGAAAAAAAATTTTTGTCCCTCTTTTTACTTCCAAAATGTTGGGAGGTATGGTCCTACCGTCCGCCGGTATACCCCCCCTCCGGTGTGAGCGCACATGCTCACCTGCACCGGAGCGCTGGGGAGCTGTTCCCCCCAGGTAAGTGGCTGGGAGGCATGCCGCCCCTATTATTCTGCCGCCTTAGGCCCAGGCCTTTGTGGCACAGGCATGGGATCTATTATACAGAAATCAGTTATCCAGAAAGTCTCAAAATATAGCAAAGCTAGTTTGGAAAATCAATTTCTTATTTTTGATTGATTTGCTTTTTTTGTTTCTGAAATAATAGGAAATTAACTACAATTGATAATAATTAAGCCATGTTGAGGGGAGTATGTTTTTCATTTGTTGGTCAGATTATTGTTCAGGTTTCACAAAGCTGAAAAGTGAACAGAAAGTTGAAAAAGGGAACTGTTCATTAGAAAATAATGTAACTAGGTAAAAGGTTGAATACGCAATTGCTGCATTCTATTACTAGAGAAATTTTGTGATTGACTTATCCGAGCCAAATGGAGAAAATATGTGGCAATCGCCACTCCTATCACAGACAAGTTAATGGCTACATATTTGCCTTTTTAAGAATGAAACGAGTTCGGCTTTATTTTGTACAAGAGAGTCTGTCCCCTGTGTTAGCCATATCTATTCATCATAAATCAGGCAAAGACTATAAACGCTCTTTTGGATTTTATGTATGACAGTTTTAGACAATCACAGGATCTGAAACAAAGAATTACGTGCTCTCACACCCAAACTTTTAGTTTTGACTAAATTGCAGCTCTGTGACTGAGGATTAGGCAGACAGTACACCACCCAGTGGTGAATTTTGTAAAGTGCAATTTCTTAGTCAAAGAAACAATTAATTTTTTAGTATTTAAGAATGCTTTATTTGAATATACATTCAAGATCAATGTGCTGGAAATTTGATTTTAACTTCTAATACACAGTATAAAGCCAAGGGCCCACCCCTCCACTTTTAATTATACAGGTATGGGACCTGTTATCCAGAATGCTCGGGACCTGGGGTTTTCCGGATAATGGATCTTTCCATTATTTGGATCATACCTGAAGTCTACTAGAAAATCATGTAAACATTAAATAAACCCAATAGGCTGGTTTTGAATCCAATAAGGATTAATTATATCTTAGTTGGGATCAAATACAATGTACTGTTTTATTATTTCAGAGAAAAGGGAAATCATTTTTAAAAATTATTATTTTGCTAAAATGGAGTCTAAGGAAGATGGACTTTCCGTAATTCAGAGCTTTCTGGATAACAAGTTTCCAGATAATAGATCCCATACCTGTATTTATAATTTATATATAATATGCTTAATATATGTGAATGCCACAGTATAATTTTAGATATTTATATTTAGAGAGTGATCATGTTAACATCTGTTAAACATAAAACTGTGTTAATCTGATCTAAAATATGATTATGCCATACTGATCCATTCAGTGTCAAACATATACAGCTTTCTTTAATCCGTTTCTCTTAGCGCTGCTATAGCTAGATAAAAAAAAAATCTCTACTTACAATGAAGTTCCAACAACCAGGTATCACGTAGAATTTAAATGTTGTGCTTTAAAGGGTGATCTTACACTGAATTATCACTTTCACAAAGCTAAAAGGCTGTCACATACTACCAGGCAATAAAGAAATACATTACCATTTCACTAAACTATTAAATGCTTTCATCTGCACTTCACCTTTTCACCCGAGAGACAAGAACACAAAAGCAGGTCTCAGCCAATAGAACGAACGGGCAAAATAAGACCAGAAAAATATATAGACAGTCTGCAAGAACAGAAACTGGCACACAGACATTGCCACTCCCTAAAATGCAGAGGGCAGGATGAACATTCAGGCACAGTCAGAGAATAAATTCTAAACCCAGCCTGGACATTACACATTACATATTAACACATCAGGAGCAAGTCACATCACATAATGCTTGAAAAGAAGCCAGACAATACAAAGTGTGAGTGGAATTGCAGGCGATAAATCCAGCGACACAGCACATGGGGGAGAAAGGATAAAAAGCAGTGTCGGACTGGGATGCCAAGGGCCCACCAGAAAACCTTAGACCGTGGGCCCACTTTCCAAACTATTATTCCTCCTCTCTCAACCTCTTTTTTTTATCTCTATATACAGTACTATACTCTATTCTTCCCCTATTAAGGTTCTTTTTTCCCATAAAGAAATAGGCAATGACCATGAGATAGGCCAAATGGTTAGAAGCAAGAGGCCCACTGACACCTGGGCCCATCGGGAGTTTTTCCGGTATCCCGGTGGGCCAATCCAACACCGATAAAAAGAGACAACTTAGCATTGTGAAAGTTAGACATAAAGTAAATTCACAATATCATAAAAAATTTTGGAAGAGTTAACAGATGCAGAGGAAACAAATGCAGATTTACAATGGAAAAGGTGGAATGCAAAACTGATATTAAAAGAGTTCAAAAAATTAGAATACAGAAAGAGGAATGAAATGAAAGGGGGGGAGGAAGAAAGGAAAGTGGTAGAAAGAAAGTGTAAAAAAAGGGAATTCGATGCATTTTGATGCAGCGTGACAATCCCCATTCTGAAAATGTTCAGCGCGATTGCACCAAATCCAATACTCCCTCAAAATTGCAATTATGCTGGCATGGAGATGGAAAAGCTACATTGCAGTTAAAATTCTAGAAAACCTCACACACTCCCCGGCATTCCGATAACCCCTTCTGCCTAATATAGGTGCATAATTCATAGTTAAAAAAACAATGGCAACAGAATGGACCAGACTGGAGAGAGTAGTGGTATTCAATGTGACACCATCATAGGATACAACCATGTCATCAAGTCAGTTCATTCAATTTCTGAACTGCTAGAGCTGATATAATGAACTTTAAGTAAACGGTCAACAACAGTTCAGTCATGAACCATAGGTCCCACAAAATCATGTAGTATATAATAAATGCATTATTTTGACTGGTACAGTCACTATTGAGTACAGTACAAGAGCAAAACTGCGACAAAAAAAAGAAGTGTTATCGAAAAGCTGTACAAAAAACAGACACCGAGTGCTGCAACTAGTTAGAAAATTTTCACCAATTGTTTTGGCAAAAACCTCTATTTTTACCTCTGAATTCAGCCAGTTATGCATTGTTTAAAGTGGTGTCAAAATGGGTTTATTGGCCTTTTGTCTGGCATAAAAAAAACCACACACTAAGGGGCATATTTATCAAGGGTCAAATTTCGAATTGAAAAAACTTCGAAATTTGAATTCAAAAAGACCAACCAAAATGACGAAGTTTTTTTTGGTAGAATAGGTCAGTTTTCGATAGAATAGGTCCGTATTCGGCTGAATTCGAATAGTTCGAATTGAAGGAATAGCGCATTAGATAGAATTTGATTCGAAGTTTTCCCCCCAAAAAAACTTTGATTTTTCAAAGTCCCCCAATTAACTCCAAATAGGTTCTAGAAGGTCCCCCATAGGCTAAAATGGCAATTCGGCGAGTTTTAGATAGCGAATGGTCGAAGTCAAATTTTTAAAGAGACAGTACATGATAAATTTCGATATTCAAATTTTTTTCATATTCAAATCGAATTCGGACTATTCCCTAGTCAAAGTTCACAAAAAATAGCTAGAAATTCGATTTTTTATTCGAAAATTCACCTCGACCTTTGATAAATCTGGCCCTAATTCATCTGCCAATTCGCTCTTTCTAATGGAGTATTTCTAAAATTATGAAAATAAGCTGTTTATAATTAATTCCTAAAGTATAGGTGAAAGTCTGAAAACATACGCTTAGATCATGTCTGAGGGTTCTTAAAAATACAGTAATATTTCTAAACCAGAATAGATCTTAAGTATGTAATCCGAAAGAAAAATGTGGTGCTTTTACTGGCCTAAGTTTTGAGAATATTGAAGTCACATGGTTCAGAAATAGTATACAGTTTTCAATGAAATACACTGAAGAAGCACTGCTGAGCTGTTTTTTTTAAACAGGATTAAATAAAGTTATTTTTGTTACTGTACTTTTTTCTGACTGCTTGACTTTAATTATGAGTAGAACTTTTTAACTAATTAAGTGCAATACAAGCAAATTATCCTAATTTTTACCCACAATACAACAATAATTCCCAGAATTCCAGGGTAATTAAACCTGCCACAAATATGGCAGAATGTTGCATTAGATAGGTATAATGATTTGCAGTACTTTGTGTGCCCAACTTGCACCTCCCATGGGTGCAACACACAAAAGGAGCTCTGTACTTAACTCTAGTCAAGGCGGGTGTAAAGTAAAGGGTTTACCTTGGCTTGCGTTGTACCAGCATACTGGTAACCAACAGTATATAGATGAGTGCAAGCCCTTTGGCCAAAGTGTGGGGGATTAGCAATTTTGAACTAACTGTTGTGTCTAGCAGTTGTAGATAAGCTATTATATATAATTTTTTAAGGGCTACATAATGTAAAGTTAAATAAAAACTGTAATTTTACTATAGCATGATAGTGCATGATTACCAATCACATGGTTTACTTTTCATGGCAAATGAATACTCACTTTTTGCTCAATCAAGTCACATATGGGATTACAAGCCATGCTGGTAAGTAAAAAAAAAAAAAAAATCCACTGCTCAAAAGACTCAAGCCAAGTTAAATGTAGGCTGCTTGAGGTTGACAACTAGCCGTTCCATTTTGTCAGTTTGCTCGTAACTGGGGCAAAGCAGTATTTGCTTTTCTTAATAAATGGAAGACAATATCATCCTCATAACATTTGCCATAGTCAAACAAATCTTCTCACCTCTTGTGCATTTTAATCACTAATTAAAGATGAGCTCTATGTCTAGTGTAAGCTACAAAGATCATTATTCTGATACTTATTCTGTCTGCTAGATTATTAACTCTCTTAGCTCACTACTTTATTTGTTTTTCTCACTATTTCCCATCCCCATTTTTTTCTTTAATACTGAAACATATTTGGGTTATTTTAGGGGCATCCTGTAGACCACTTGGAATGAAATACCATAGAATACAATAACATGAAAGTGTTCTTTTTGCGTATAATACTGTGACATATAAAGCAACAACCTATCTCATGGTAATCAGTATTCTTGTGTTTTATTCAGCAAGAAAAGCAGCACAAAAACTCTACTGTTACAAAAGCCATATGCCAGTTGAATTTCCCTTTTATGTGGTTTCACAATCTTCCTGTATTAATTACATACTTTGATATTTGTATACTCTACCCCATTGGCCACCTTCCTACCCTGCTGAGTACTGTGGCTTTCATCTGGGTTCTTCAAAAACATGCCAGATGGTTGACTGGTTCCTCTTAAACTTGACCTGCATGTGTGTAGTATGTTAGGACTTTAGACTGTAAGCTCCACCAGGGCTGGCAACAATGTTAATTTATATACAGTCTCTGTAAAGTGCTGCAGAATATGGTGTTGCCATATAAATCAGGGAAAATAAAATTGACTTTATAGATGACAGACACAAGTGAGAAGTTCTTTGAGCCAAATTACATGAATGGAGAGTGAACATTTGAGGATGACATATTGCGTTCAAGTAATTATTGTATAATGTACAATAAAAAAAAATCTCCCATTTTGTAGCCAGTCACACCATTAAAGTGGACCTGTCACCCAGACACAAAAATCTGTATAAAAGTCCTTTTCAAATTAAACATGAAATCCAATTTCTATTTTTTATTAAAGCAGTCATAGCTGTTGTAAGTTCAGTCAAAAATATCAGCTGTCAATCAAATATTGTCTGCCCCTCCTTAGGCATAGAGTTGGGGCAGACAATTACTTTCACATTCAGCACTTCCTAGATGTCACTGCTCTCCACACATTCCCTCGTTCTCTTCACCATTTAATTGTGTAGCCAGGACATGGGGATGGACATCAGGTCCCCCATTCTGGTGCACAAACAAGATTCTGAGATGATGCAAGGCTTGTGTTAATAACAGGGTCCACAAAATGGCGCCTGCCTGCTTGCTATAATTTTGAGTTCCCAGACAGAAGGAAAACAAGATTCAAATAATTTATATTGTGTAATTAAAGTTCATTTTGCTTGATTAATGTGATAAAATAGGATTTTGAATAATTTGTTGGGGTTTAACATTCAAATGAGAGACTGCAAAGACAAAGACAAAATATGCCATGTATTCTGCATATATCATTGGAAAATTAAGTTGCATAACAGTGTTATATATATATATATATATATATATATATATATATATATATATATATATATATATATATATATATATATATATATATATATATATATATATATATATATATATATATACATACACATACACACACACACATACAGGCAAAAAGTAAACATGTGTGTGCACTGCAAAGAGTAACTATCTTTGCAACACTGGTATGTTCTCCGATATCTAGATAAGTCATGAGGCGGAGGTGCAATGAGGCTGTGACCACAAAATACAAGATTCCTTTGCACTGAAACCCATTATCAAAATATTTAAGAGAGACATTTTGTGCATACAGCTACTGAAAAATGCCTTACCCTTTAAACAAAACAGGGATTGTTTGTCCATATATTGCAATATATTTAAGATGGCCAACTACATCAAAGTCATCCCATATCTGGCCAGTCCTATTCTCACATTGCATCCAATTCATTAAGAATTCTACTAAAAGTAAAACTCCCAAAAAAAGGGCAACCAAGTTTGGGAGTTTTACTTTGAGAGCAGCAAGTAAGTTGCAGGTAAAACTTAGGCCCTGTGTAAAATGAATTATATATACACTTTCTGCTATTGAATTGGAACTATGATTAAAGATATGGCAATGAATATGGAAGCTCAGGCACAAAATGGTTAATATCTGTGTGTTCCCCCCCCCCCATCTGAGCTCTTTTCATGGAGAGCAGCAATTCACATTGCACACCTCAGTGCTCTGAGCTCCAGCTAATTACATTAACATTGCCTTCCAGGCTAAAGCCAGTCCCAGCCAGCTCATGGCAATGCTCCAGTAAAAGGAGATGGGCTACCGTGGCACACTTATGCACTCCCAGGTGCAAGAAAGGCTACAGTTATAAACTGCTGTGCAGTCAAATGAGAATTGTACAAAGCACAGGAAACAAACTGGCATAGCGAAGGCTTCCACAACACAAGAGTGACACTGTGAATGGAGCTTCCCTATAAGAGGGATAATTAGTAAATAAGGTAACAAATGGGACCAACAGAGATACTCTGAATGAAATAAAGAAGCAGAGCACCAATAAAAGGAAAGAATTGCTTGAGGTAATACAAATAAATAACAGTCTCAGAGCAGTAATGCTGACGCACACCTACTCTTTTTGTAACTAAGATTTTATTGAGTTTCACAATAAACTTACATAGTCCACAACAAAAGACTCATGTCATCATCTATAACAATCAGTTCCGTTCCATGCAAAGGTGTCTAAATTACAGTACAGACTGAAGTTTGAATTACAGAAAAGTATCAAAACAGCACAACCGTAATGAAAAAGCAACAGTCAAAATAATAAAAAAGTTTGGAAAGTAAGAAGAGGGAGAGAAGAAAGCAACCAACACAAGAGATATCATAGGAAGGGGAAGAAGCAGCCAGTAGAGACATTACATATTCCGAGCTGTGTTGAAAGCAAGAGGGAAATCAGGATCGGTCATCTCTAGAAATTAGATAATAATCCCAGTTGCCCCAAATATTATTATGTAATTGCAAGGAATTGTTAATACGGGCAGTCATTTCCTCAAATCGTTTGTTATTTTCAAGCCTAAGGATTATTTCCTGTGCGGAAGGGATGGCGGGGGATTTCCATTTGGAAGTTATTGCCAATCTGGCCACAGTAGTCACCTGGTTGACCCACTTTTGAGACGCACCCTTCAAACCCGAAATCGGGAAGGCTAAAAGTAAGTGGGGCATGTCGATATTCAAAGGAGTTCTGAGGACTACTGTTATTAAATTAACAATCTCCTGCCAGAACTCAGTCAGTTTAGGACAGGCCCATAAAATATGATGAAGCGTGCCCTTCTGGTGACACCCCCTCCAACATAGAGGGCTACTCTGCGGAAACATCTTGGAAAGCCTATCTGGGGTGAGGTACCATTTCATCAGTGTTTTATAGATACTCTCTTTTTGTTGAACACAAGTCGTCATTTTGCGGGCATTTTCCCATATTTTGCCCCATTGGGCGAGGGTTATGCCTGGTTCCCACACAGATTCCCAGTACAGCATGTAGGAGTGTTTAGGGAAGGGGTCTTCTGGGAGGGCGTTCAAAGAGCTGTATAAACGCGAGATTAGACCCTTAAACGGGAACAGGCTGCCTAAAATTTGCTCAACGGGGGATAGCCTAATAATAGCTTGTTGTCCAAAGAGAGTGGTAATGAAATGCTTAATCTGGAGGAATTCCATCTCCTTCCCCGAACTCCACTTACATCTACGAGCAAGTTCCTGATATGTATACAGCCTGTAGACGCACACCTACTCTTAATATCCACGTGTTCATGTTTTAGTATACCAGAAGTCAAAGTAAATGGTGGAAGGGGGGATTTCCTTGGGGTCTGAGATATAACATAGCTGAAGAAGTAGGGGTAACACATATGTAGTCCAATTAGGGTTGCCACCTTTTCTGGAAAAAAATACCGGACTTCCTATATTCGTGCCGTTTTTTTCCTATTAACAACACTGGCATCAAGCATCATTTTTACCAGCCAGTCTGGTAAAATACTGGCCAGGTGGCCAGGTGGCAACCCTAAGTCCAATCAGGGCTGGATTTACATAGCGGGCGCCCCCCTAGGTTCACTTACGTTCATCATCCCTGTCTCCTTGACTTCACATGCACAAATTTAAATCATCAGGTCGGGAGCACTGAGGATTGGTGCACCAGAAATTTAAACTATTGTATCTCCTTAGCAGCATCAGAACTTCCAAACCAATGTGGATGTGGATGGGCAGCATGTAGCTATTTTTAGGTAGCCCTGTGCTTAGTTAGGGGTTGCTTTGATTGTTACTTGAGGGAGCACATCTGCCACCGTTTCTAAAAATGCCAAAGCCAAATTTACCTGCAGGATGAAGCTATATTTATAAATTAAGCTATATTTATAAATGCATGCATGTTTCTTAGATACATGAATTTCCAGACTGCTAAATCAGCAGCCCAAGGGTTGACTGAATACAGGACATGCATAGAAAGTGCTCCAAATCGGTTTACATCAATTAATATTTTGGTCTTAAGATCCCCTTAAGTGTGGCTTTGCGGTCTTACATAGCATTGGTGCCCGAGTGTTGCTGCTCACAGCCTAGAGCAATATGCAAACACTAACCAGTTATTGATTTAGAAAACTATACAGGCTTTGTGTGTTGTTTGCTCCTAAGTGAAACATGGGGCTCTGAGAGATAGTTTGTTCAAAAGCTATAGCTTGGTAAAAATCTACAAATAATTATCTCAGCTGAGCAATCTTGGCTGTTCTCACTGGCATGAATACAAACCAATAGTCATTTAAATAAGACCCCTGTGCAGAAGATACTATACCAATAGGTTTAACTAAACATTTACAGGAAACGAATGTAGATATATTGTCTCAAAAAGGGCTATGACACAAAGGGTGTTTTTACTCTAAAAGCCTGTAACACAGCACAGATTGCTTCCTATTGTTTTCTTCACAATGTATGATTATTTTGCATAATGGAGCAGACGTGGGTAAAAGGCAAATTATTTTTACATTCAACCTTGATACAGTAAACTTTGGTTGCTGTAATGAAATATTACCACTGGGCCATTTCTATAAGGCCCTAATTTACTAGTCTCAGTCATGATTGGGTATGTTCTGGGGGTTATTATGGTTGCAAGGGATGCTTTAGTATGATATTGTCCTTCTAAGATTTTTATTTCCCTTCCAGCTTGGGTTCATGAAGGCTGCGTATGGCAGCAGTGGAACCTTTGATTTGCAATTATTCCCATTTAATTCTGTGCTCAACATTAGCATATATTCATTTATCCACTTGAATGTTTGCTGCAATTTGCAATAAGCACTCTAGTAATAATTTGCAGTAGACTCCTGGGTTACAGAATTTTCATGAGCAAGGGGTCTTCCAGCCCAGCACCCTAAGCCCACATATGTATTCCCTTCTGATTCCAGATAAGCTTGATTACTAATGTGCTCTCATCACATTGTGGATTTAAATAGGTCATTGTTCTATAGCTAATGTCCTGGTAAGTACAACACACCAAATCAATGCACTGCAATTCTCTGGACTTCAACTCTATGTTAGTGGTAACTTAAAGAGGAGACTGAGACCCCTATTTAACATAAGGCCAATGGTCTGAACTAAGGTTATAAATAGTGACTCACACTCCTTGAATTTTTTTTTTTATAGATTTTATATGACAAAATGCTGGAATAAAAAACACTTTCTTTAGACCCTGAAAAATTATTTGCCCAAAACAGCGACAGGAGGGACCTAGGAGCCCAAAACTCACCTGGGTGCAAAAAGCCTTAATTATTATTTTGAAGAGTGCTCAAAGCTATATTTATTAGTAACCTGCCCTATATGTAAAAAGGATCAGGAATTCAAGTTGTATAGCAGTGGCAGCCACATAAAGTCAATCGGAAATGTGGAAAACACAAGGTTGGAATACTGACCTAAACACTACTAGGGTTGCCACCTGGCTAGTATTTTACCGTCTTAAAATAAGGACTTTTTTTCTAGAAATGGTGGTAAGTCTGCACCCTACCCACTTCTGTCAGAAAAAAATGAATAGCAGTCACCCCTGTAACAATTTTCCTAGATTTGCCCTGATTTCTGCAAACTATAGAATGCTTTCTGTGATCCTGTCCTGATTAATGTCTGCATGTTTAGATGGTTTATTTTTTTACAGAACAAATAGGTCACAAAATGATGAGGGTATAAGCTACTCAATAAACCCTTCAAAGACAAAATCAGATTGATTACCTATCCTTTTAAATGGAATAACTCAGTTTGTATGAGCAAAAGGATATTTCTATTCCACTGTCACTTCAAAAATTTACAGGTTGTACTGCATACAATATGGATATGAATTGACATTGTCTTTTTCAATGCAGGCTGGAGATTTATGATTTGTATATTTCAAAGATCTACAGAAGAACAAAATAGTATTCTCAAAGCACCATAGCAGAAATAAGCACACCTAAGACTAAAAGGCCAAAGCACATGGTACACTGTTTATATGCCCCCATAAACTACATAACACCCACACTTAATTCAAAATACAGGTATGGGACCTGTTATCCAGAAGGCTTGGGATCTGGGGTTTTCCTGGTAAGGGCTCTTACAACATACCTCAAATCTATTAGATAATCATTTAAATATTAAATAAACCAAATAGGCTGGTTCTGCTTCCAACAAGGATAGTTATATCTTAGCTTGGATCATGTACAAGGTACTCTTATTATTATAGAGAAAAAGGAAATCATGCTTAAAGGAGAAGGAAAGGCAAAAATTAAGTAAGCTTTATCAGAAAAATCTATATAAACACTTCAGTAAACCCTCAAAGTAGTGCTGCTCTGAGTCCTCTGTCAAAAGAAACACCACATTTCTTTCATTCTATTGTGTACACATGGGCTTCTGTATCAGACTTCCTGCCTTCAGCTTAAACCTCCAGGGCATGGCCTTGGGCATGCTCAGTTTGCTCCTCTCCCGCTCCCTCCTCCCCTCCTTGCTGTAATCTGAACCCAGAGATATGAGCAAGCAGGGAGAGACTCAAGACAGGAAGTGATGCCACACCAAGCCAATATGGCAGTTGCTATCCTAAACAAACAGAGAACACTTCAAGAGCTGTTTACTCAAGTATAGAGATGGCGCGAACTGTTCGCCGGCGAACTTGTTCGCGCGAACATCGGGTGTTCGCGCTCGCCGGAAGTTCGCGAACGTCGCGCGACGTTCGCCATTTTGGGTTCGCCATTGTTGGCGCTTTTTTTTGCCCTCTCACCCCAGACCAGCAGGTACATGGCAGCCAATCAGGAAGCTCTCCCCTGGACCACTCCCCTTCCCTATAAAAACCGAAGCCCTGCAGCGTTTTTTCACTCTGCCTGTGTGTGCTGAAGAGATAGTGTAGGGAGAGAGCTGCTGCCAGTTAGTGATTTCAGGGACAGTTGAAAGTTTGCTGGCTAGTAATCGTTTTGATACTGCTCTGTTATTGGAGGGACAGAAGTCTGCAGGGGTTTGAGGGACATTTAAGCTTAGGTAGCTTTGCTGGCTAGTAATCTACCTTCTACTGCAGTGCTCTGTATGTAGCTGCAGTGGGCAGCTGTCCTGCTTCTGATCTCATCTGCTGACTGCTGCAATAACAGTAGTCCTTGTAAGGACTGCTTTTATTTATTTTTTTGTTGTTTTACTACTACTACTACTACTACTATAAGAGCCCAGTGCTATTAGTCTAGCAGTGTTGGGGAGTGGGACTGGTGTGCTAATCTGCTGCTCCTAGTAGTTCAGCAGCACCAACTTTAATTTTTTTTTTTAATATTCATTTTTTTTATTTTACTTTTTTTTATTTTACTACCGCTGTAGTAGTGTATAAGTTGACCTTTTAGGCATTATTTGCCCAGTGTGTTATTCAACCAACTGCCATCTAGCTGTGTGACCTTGTTCACATTCTGTCTAAATATCCATAATATTACCGTCTCCAGAAAAAACACCGGAGTGACTTTTTTCAAGCAGCCATAATATATTTTACGTAATCCGTATCCATCGCTGTAGTAGTGTATAAGTTGACCTTTTAGGCATTATTTGCCCTGTAGGCATTTTTTGCCCAGTGTGTTATTCAACCAACTGCCATCTAGCTGTGTGACCTTGTTCACATTCTGTCTAAATATCCATAATATTACCGTCTCCAGAAAAAACACCGGAGTGACTTTTTTCAAGCAGCATTCATATATTTTACGTAATCCGTATCCACCGCTGTAGTAGTGTATACGTTGATCTTGTGGGCAGTATTTGCACAGTGTTTTCTTCAAACCGCCATCTAGCTGTGTGAGCTTGTTCACATTTTGTCTAAATATTGATAATATTATCGTCTCTAGAAAAACCACTTGAGTTACTTTTTTTCAAGCAGCATTCATATATTTTACGTAATCCGTATCCACCGCTGTAGTAGTGTATACGTTGACCTTGTAGGCATTGTTTGCCCAGTTTTTTTGGCCGCAGCCACTGAAGCACAGAGGCCAGAAAAAATATGCCATATAAATGCTGAAAATAGTCATTTTTTGCCATACGTTGACTCAACGTATATGGCAAAAAATGACTATTTTCAGCATTTATATGGCATATTTTTTCTGGCCTCTGTGCTTCAGTGGCTGCGGCCAAAAAATCTGGGCAAACAATGCCTACAAGGTCAACGACGTTGACCTTGTAGGCATTGTTTGCCCAGTTTTTTTGGCCGCAGCCACTGAAGCACAGAGGCCAGAAAAAATATGCCATATAAATGCTGAAAATAGTCATTTTTTGCCATACGTTGACTCAACGTATATGGCAAAAAATTACTATTTTCAGCATTTATATGGCATATTTTTTCTGGCAACTGTGCTTCAGTGGCTGCGACCAAAAAAACTGGGCAAACAATGCCTACAAGGTCAACGTATGGCAAAAAATTACTATTTTCAGCATTTATATGGCATATTTTTTCTGGCAACTGTGCTTCAGTGGCTGCAACCAAAAAAACTGGGCAAACAATGTCTACAAGGTCAACGTATGGCGAAAAATTACTATTTTCAGCATTTATATGGCATATTTTTTCTGGCAACTGTGCTTCAGTGGCTGCGTCCAAAAAAACTGGGCAAACAATGCCTACAAGGTCAACGTATGGCAGTTGTTTAAAGAGAACAGTAGATTACTAGCCAGCAAAGCTACCTAAGCTAAAATGTCCCTCAAATCCCTGCAGACTTCTGTCCCTCCAATACAGAGCAGTATCAAGCAGATTACTAGCCAGCAAACTTACTATCATCTGTCCCTGAAATCACTAACAGCTCTCCCCCTACACTATCTCTTCCAAGCACACACAGGCAGATTTTTCAGATACATTTTTGCCCTTGATCCCCCTCTGGCATGCCACTGTCCAGGTCGTTGCACCCTTTAAACAACTTTAAAATCATTTTTCTGGCCAGAAATGTCTTTTTTAGATGTTAAAGTTCGCCTTCCCATTGAAGTCTATGGGGTTCGCGAACCGCTCGCATTTTTGCGCAAGTTCGCGAATATGTTCGCGAACTTTTTTTCCGACGTTCGCTACATCCCTACTCAAGTATGGTAAAGCATTCTGCAGAATAAATATAGTGTTATAACTTGCACTATTGTGGCTAATCTATTGGCAATAAACTACTTCTGTAGCCTTCCTTCTCCTTTAAAAATGTTAATTATTTATGGGAGACGGCCTTCCCGTAATTCGGAGCTTTGTGGATAATGGGTTTCCAGATAACAGGTCCTATACCTTTAACTGCAGCATAACTACACTATATTGGCAGACATATATGGATAACCCTTTTTATTAATGCAATTGGCTCTTTGAGCCTCACACATTATTATCAACATACCATTTTGCATAAGTAAACTGTAACAAACCCAACACAATTTTTATAGATGCCAAGCATTTTCTGTGAGACTGTACTATAAAATACAATAGAAAACAATATGAGATTATAGTCTTAACTCTCTTTCAAGACTGGTGGACATTGCTCCATTTAAAGGGGTTCTTCACCTTCCAAACACTTTTTTTCAGATTGTTTACTAGAAATAAAGACTTTTTTCAATTACTTTCCATTCTTTATTTTTTTTTTACAGTTTTTCCAAATTGAAGTCGAAAGTTTATTGTTCCTGTCCCTGGTGTTTCAGTCTGGCAGCTCAGTAATCCGCTGGGCATTGTCAATTGTTACATTTAATTGTATCATGTTAAAATTTACTACATTTAATAGCTACATTTCTTAGGTGCATTTGTGTAATATTAGTAACTATTGTATCAATTCTAACAGCTGCCATTAAAGAAACGCAGGGATTCTGCTCATCGGGGACAAAGATAAAAAAAAGTATCAACTACGTGTACCAAGTTAATACAGTTACAGAGTCAGCGACCCACACACACACACACACTTAACTGCTTCAGAAAGACATAAGAAGTTGAAAAAATTACATTGGAAAAAGTTTCTGGTGAATAATCTGAAACCATATGAACTGAAAGAAGTTTGGGCAGGTGACTCTCTTTCTATTTCTAAATAGGAAAACAATATGCAGAAGCCTGGATCACACTCATATTTATGGTATTTTCAATCTGATTATTTTCCCTTCTTTTTTTTAGGATACCTGTAAGATATTAGTTGTTCCCCAAGACATTAGGAGTGATGATTTTGGTCAACAGCAAAATGTATTTTATAGGAACTGTGAAAAAGCAGAAAATATAGTGATGGTTTCATGTAAAGCTACTTCTTGAGTATCCAATGTGTGTATTCCTCACAGTGGTATCTGTTTGATAGTATCCTGATATATATTTATTATGATGCCAGATTACTGTCACCAAAGCCTGTTTTTATTTTAAAATAAACTCTGGCGCCTTCATCAAGGTTAAAATTTTTCTGTATTGGAATGTTTGCAACAAGACCTATATGAAGTGTGCATCTGAACTGGTGAAAATAGGGCTACAGACATTTCCTACAAGGTAGTCACATCCTTCCATATAAGATCTTAGCAGGAAAATCCAAAATGAACTCCCACTGAGATTTAGGAATTACTTTTCAAAAAAAAAAATCTGTACCAATGACAGATGGGTTTCCCAGGTTTCAAATAGTTCATCTTACATCAAAAAGTCATCTGTAAAATGTAATAACTGTGGATAAGCAGTCAGTGGGATCCGATTTTCAGGAGGGATGGGATTTGGGATTACACAGGCTTTGAGAGAAAGGGGGAGGGGGACATGGAATAGAGTAAAAGAACAACAGAAAGTGGAAGACAGATAGGAAGAGAAGGAAGAGTACAAAAAAAACATAGTAGTAGCAGCCTGTACCTAAAGCAAGTGCAGAGGTTGAAACAGATAAAGGCAGCAAGGTAGATTAGATATTTTACACAGGAAAAGTGGATAGATAAAGGAAGTGGGATTAAGAAAACAGAATAATTTGTTAACATGAGTGTTTAAGAGCAACATGAGTAGGTAGGTAAAGTGCCTTTATGTAACACCGAGTAGGATTATAGGGAGGCTCTGTGTGTCAGTACAAGGAGCATTTTGAACATAGGATGGCTGTTTATAAGAATCATGGCTGCTGTGTATAACAACCAAAATAGCATAGATTTTGCGAGATTACGCCAATGACTGAAAATCCCAATGCATTTAGGTGTGAGATTGTGTTGGGAAAAAGAAATTCACTCAAACCCTAAATAACTAATAACTAATAATAATAGCTGCTAGTTAAATAAATCCCTATCATAATATTAGAGATGAGCTAATCTGGAAATCTAGCACTGACAATAGAACAGAGTCTGCCAGTCACTGTACATTAGTATTAGGGGCTGCAAAGCAATAACACCACAAATCATAACAAGTTTAAAGTGAGACTATATAACGAAAATAATATTTGAATGTTATTAATGTAAAATCTCGTGTGAGTAATATGTCATTTCTAATATTTACCTTCCCTGGACACACATCTGCAGGGGCTGTGTCAAAAACATAGTCTCTGGTCCTGTCAATTTTGAGACTATCTTGTATCTAATTTTTTGACAAGTTCGCAGCGAATTCGCACCTGGCGAATAAATTTGCCCATCACTAGTTAACATATTTACAATATATTGGTTGTAGAAAATGTATGTAAATGTCTAATTAGTGATATATTTATCATTTATTTTCTTAGTGCTTTCTCTTTGACCTACAACACTATTTTTTTTATGCCCTTGAAAATATTTAGTGCAGTATATACCCCACAATACTTTAACGGGGGAATGTAATTAAAGTCGCAAAGAGCAAAACAATTCGCACCAATAAGAATACAAATCCACATCTCGCAATGTAATATTGTTCCTTAAACTGTTATTGCATTGCAAATTGTGATTGCGCATTGCGAATTGTAATTGCGCAATCTTAAGAAGTTCTTGAAGGTGTCGTAATCTTTTGGAGCAAATAGAACGACTTTTTCAGTAAGAAGTTTTATTTAAATTGACTGTGAATTGGCGCAAACTAAAACATTCGCAAACTGTCTTCCACTGTTGGAAGTCGTCGATAAACAGTTTTGCAATATTTACACACAATCAGCCAGAAATTTTAGTAGTCAGTTGTAGTGGTTCCCTGGAGGCTCCATCCCTGGCCTCCTCTTTGTATTAACAATGTATATCCAGGGTTTGAAATCAAACACTATAGGCAGAATAACTGCAAGTTACATTTTTATTATTGTAACTTGCAGTTATTCTGCCTATAGTGTGTGATTCCCAAAGCCTGGATAAACATTGATAAACAATTTCCGTGTTCGCAAAAGCTTTATTAAATTCGCTCAAAGCTAAATTTGTTCGCGCAAAGGCATAACTTTTCGCATTGCAAATAGTTTTTCCGTTACCGACTTTTATTACATTCCCCCGTAAAGGTCTACAGATTTAAGTTTAAATTTCTCAGAGTAGGGAGGCATTTGTTTTTATACTAAGGGATAGATATTATTAGAGCGGGATATTTATGTCAGTATAGAGAGGTCTTGAGTAACTGAACAGTATCTGGTTGTGTAAGTGAAAGGGTGTCAGGAGTGAAAGAGATGAGACTGGAGCCCCACGGACAGCAACTCTATAGATATCCCTTTTCAGAAACCCCTATGTAAATCAGTGAGAAAAGGAGTATGGTAGTAGACAGTGGTTAAGTGTTGTGTATCAGGGCTGTAGTACAGTTTCACATGGTTGCCAATGTATCGTGCAGAGAGAGAGAGAGCGATGCAGGCAAATTAAAGTTCTATGGTAGTATTTTAAGTTCCATTTATCCAGTTACTGTAACTAGTGCTAGATCCTGTACACAATGTGAATGTTACTGTTAAGGGGGGGTGTAAAGTTACACAATATCTGTGCCACTTTAGGGTTCAAGCACACGCGCAGATTCAGGGAGATTTAGTCGCATGGTGACTAATCGCCTCTTCTGCAGGATGACAATATCCCCGAACTACCTTCCCCCTGTCTGATATAATGACAAAACGCCAATGCACTCGCAGCGCTTCTATTTTCCGAAGTCGCACGAATCTGCCTGTGTGCTTGAACCCTTAGTTGGAAGTAGTGTAGGTTTTGCAATGTGTGTGCGCCAGTGTAGCGAACAGTTAAGCTGGTAGATAATTATAGCATCGCATGTGTGTTTCCCAGCATAAACAGCAGAAGTTCTCCAAAAATAAAGTACGTAGGACAGTAGAATTGTTAGTTTAATGTGTGTGCACCAGAACAGGAGAAGAAGGCGTTAGCAGCAAATTGTGTGCCACTGTAGGGTACCGTGTAAACTGAGAGATACTGACCATCTGGAGTGTGAGCTCTGCATAGCCAACTCAATAAGGAAGGATATTATGCTTTATACAACACAAATGTGCCCTGACATCCCAGATACAACATCAATACCTCAGGCTATTATTTTCTTTCAGCAAAACACTGTATGGCCTCATTCTCTGATACTGCCTGTTGGTTACTCTGCCACAGCTAACAGTGTAGGGAGCTGCTCCTTGTTACACTACCAATCCATTGTCACAGCTGCTCACCTAATTCACTGCGACACATCTATGATAACAAGGAGGATGGGAGATACCAGTGCAAAACAGAGGCAGGAGTACTGAGCTGTCTGTCCTTGCTGGAGATAACCAATGTTCAAGCCTGTAGATTTTAATCGATTTTTTTTTATACTACAACTCCCAGAATCCCTTAGCAATGCATTCAACTGTAGGGCTGCAGATTGCATGTGCTTGTATAAACCTTTGCACAACAATCACCCTTCTGTATGGGTCACGAAGTAGATCAAGAGACAGTACTAATAAATGTAAAGCAAAACATTTTTTTCTCAACCACATTTGACATTCTTTACATATACTGCTATTTGAATTACTTTATAATGTTTATGGTACATGTAACAGAATTAAAGAATTGAAAAGCAGCTTTTTCATTAACTATCACCCTTAAGGAATTCCTAATTAAGGCCGTGTCTGTTTGTTTGCCACCTTCACACTGGTGAAGAATGTCAATTACATGGCTGCCCAAAATTGAAAAAAACAAAAGCATAATATATTGTTGTATAATTGTGAAAACGCTCTGAAGGGTTTTGTTTATAACAACTGTCTTTTTCAACAGTATTATATTCTTTTTCCCTAAATATATTTAAAACATTCCAACAGTTCCATCATGTCCCTACACCATTCACTTCCTTCGGTTCTTTTCTTGTGTACAAACTATTGTACAGAGCTAATGCTTTACCTTTTTCATTAAACCTTTTTTTTAACCTCTGGTAGCAATACAATGGGGAAACCTTGGTTTCTCAGTGACGCTTTCCCTTTAAGGAAAAAATACATATGCATTAGCATCACAAGCAGTCCCATTATATGTTAATAAGGTTCATGCATATTGATATGGGTTTGAATAGCTGCTTATCTTTGTGCACAGGAGTGCATGAGGACCACCAGCACTATGACTGTGGTTGCAGAGAACAGAGATAACATTGTCCCTTCATCCACTCACTCTTAGGTCAAAGAAAGCTAAAAAGAAAAGAAAGCTTTAACCTCTATTATGCTAATTAAAACCCAAAAAATGTAAAATGAAGTTACGAATGACGTTCCCCCTTCCGACTGCATTAAACTGTGCCACAAAGGTTGTTTCCTCCAGTGTGAGGACCCAACAATAAATTGTGACTCCATCCTTTAAGTTCTGTAATGCCAATGATTCACTTCAGGTCACACCAGGCTACCTTGCTCTCTCCTAAAATGGAACCTGCTCAACCCCAACTAAAATTCTTAGCAAAGCTGCCTGTTAAGCAAAGAAAAGCATATAAAACCATTCTACTAACATTCAAAGCCCTTCACTCCCCTGCTCCTCACTACATTTCTTCTCTTGTCTGACTATACATAACTGGTCATCTTCTCCGCTCTTCTCAGAGTCACCTTCTCTTCACACCATCCACATCGACTGCCACCTCTCGTCTCAAAGCCTTCTATCTTGCTGCTCCTTACCTCTGGAATTCCATCCCCGAACTCCTCCGAAAGGAATCTTCTCTTAATCTCTTCAAGAAAAAACTAAGAGCCTACCTTTTGGAGCACTAGAACATTAGCCTAGTCCAGTCCCTACTAACTATGCCTTACCTAGTGCACTTTTTCATCTCCAATTTGTACCTGTATGTTAGCCTCCCATCCACTTAGACTGTAAGCTGAACGGGCAGGGTCCTCCTTCCCACTGTGTCTCTTACCACATAGCACAATCTCTTTTGTCATATGATTCTGTATATATATTGCATGTGTAAGAGAAGGTAATGAAGAGGTTAAATGATTGGTCTGGAACCTCTCCCTTGTGTCACAAGGAACCTGTCTGGATTCTAATTGCCTGTAACATGCTGCCCATATCACATCGCTTGGACACTTTTCTGGGACATCAATCACAGCTGATGTCAGAAAGGACCTTGTGATTGTCCTAGACATGCAGGCCTCAGGAATGAACAGTGACAGTTCTGTACTCCTATTTCAGACTATACACACTGTATTATTTTAACATAGACAGCTGGCCATAGATGATGTTTAGTGAGCAACACAATCACCCCACCCCTGCTCTAATAGCAGCAAGTAAACCATGTATTGCCTTGTACAGCATGATGAGCAATAATGATAGAAGCTTCACATTTACTTCCCCTCGCACCCATTCCATCTGTAATATATACAGTAAGGAAAATTATGCTTGTCCAAGAAATTAACTAAGCCATTGCTCTCCCTGTGAAGGACCACCTATGTTGCTTCAAATGAAAGTTCTTTTCCTCTAGTCTAAAGGGGTGGCCTCTGGTGCGGTGATCCTCTTTATGGGTAAAAAGGTCCCCTGCTACTTGTTTATAATCTCTGCACTCTCTCCAGCTCATTTATATCCGTCTTAAGGACTTAAAGAAACCTTCAGTAACTGGTTCCTCATTTGTGTTGACAGACGAAAAATAATGGTTCAGAATCCCTGCTTATTTCTGTTCTCATCAACCAGCTGACCCCCCTCTGATATTAAAAAATCCCACACCTTCCTGCTTAATTTTTTTTACTATTTACATATTTAAAAAAATGTTTTGGATTATTTTTACTGCTTGCTGCAATACCCTTTTTCCATATCGATTTTAGCTTGTCTGATATTTTTTTTTTGCATGATGTATTGGGCTCTTTGTACCTGATAAACGTTTTGGCTGTCCCATCTAACTATTGAATGCCTTAAAAGCACATCTTTTCTTACCCAACTCAACACCGACACTTCTATTACAAGAGGAATATACTGACGTATATTTATTAATAGTGATGGGCGAATTTATTCGTCAAGCGCGAATTTGCGGCAAATTCCCGCCGGCAAATAAATTTGCAACAACGATGCGAAAATTTGCCAGCGAAAATTCCCGGTGTCAAAAAAATGGACGTCGGTGTCAAAAAACGGATGTCGGCATCAAAAACGAGACGCCGGCGCCATTTTGCAAATTTTTCACAGGAAATTCACAAATTTTCAGGCAAAACGCCCCAAATTCACTCATCACTATTTATTAAGTAGCATTTTAAAAAGGTCTCATTTTTGTTCTGTGTTTAACCCTGTGAAAACAACAAGGACCCTACACATCACTGCAAATTAAAGGAACACCCAAAAATGAAAGTGTTTTAAAGTAATTAAAATATAATGTACTGTTGCCCAAGCTCTGGTAAAACTGGTGTGTTAGCTTTATAGTGAGCCCATGACTAAGTGCCCTGAGTGTGTGCGAAACACGTAGGGCGGATGGAGATGATAAACATATTTTAACTTTTTATATTTTTTAACTAATTTTCTCTGGTCCTCCTTCTATTAATCCTTCATTGTACTGCTCCCTAAAGCTGGGGGTCTGGAGCTCCCGGACCACATTCACTATTTGGTGAGTTATCTACCAATTATTCTAGTGCACCATGTTTCTCCTGACTATTGCAGAGATAGCTTTATAAACACCAGTTGCTTTTTTCAAAAATGATATAAGGACCAGCACTTCGTAAAAATAGATTTATTTATTTAACACATTCTGCAACTTTCTGACGCTTTGGTCATTGCTAGGACCAACATCAAAGGCAAAAACAAAGTGGCCCTTTTGTTGTGTCTAATGGTACTTTGAGAAAGGCTAGATTGTGGCCGAAACGTTAGTCTCCTAGTAATACATTTAAACATATTTTTTATTCTTTAAGACCTGAGTGAGATATATATATATATATAGATATATAGATATATAGATATATATATATAGTCATAGGTAAGAGAGAAAAGCCGCACCAACAGGTCTTTATACAAAAATAGAAAACCTTTTATTCAACGTTTCGGCTCAAACCGCTGGAGCCGTCTTCAGGAACAAAAAAGCGGTTTGAGCCGAAACGTTGAATAAAAGGTTTTCTATTTTTGTATAAAGACCTGTTGGTGCGGCTTTTCTCTCTTACCTATGACTATTGACACATGTAACCAGCACACAGGCATTGCTTTTTTCGGTTATCCGTGTGCACTGTACTCAAATTTGCTGATATATATATATATATATATATATATATATATATATATATATATATATAGATAGAGATATAGAATATAGAGATATAGAGATATAAGATATAGAGATATAGAGATATAGAGATATAGAGATATAGAGATATAGAGATATAGAGATATAGAGATATAGAGATATAGAGATATAGAGATATAGAGATATAGAGATATAGAGATATAGAGATATAGAGATATAGAGATATAGAGATATAGAGATATAGAGATATAGAGATATAGAGATATAGAGATATAGAGATATAGAGATATAGAGATATAGAGATATAGAGATATAGAGATATAGAGATATAGAGATATAGAGATATAGAGATATAGAGATATAGAGATATAGAGATATAGAGATATAGAGATATAGAGATATAGAGATATAGAGATATAGAGATATAGAGATATAGAGATATAGAGATATAGAGATATAGAGATATAGAGATATAGAGATATAGAGATATAGAGATATAGAGATATAGAGATATAGAGATATAGAGATATAGAGATATAGAGATATAGAGATATAGAGATATAGAGATATAGAGATATAGAGATATAGAGATATAGAGATATAGAGATATAGAGATATAGAGATATAGAGATATAGAGATATAGAGATATAGAGATATAGAGATATAGAGATTATAGAGATATAGAGATATAGAGATATAGAGATATAGAGATATAGAGATATAGAGATATAGAGATATAGAGATATAGAGATATAGAGATATAGAGATATAGAGATATAGAGATATAGAGATATAGGATATAGAGATATAGAGATATAGAGATATAGAGATATAGAGATATAGAGATATAGAGATATAGAGATATAGAGATATAGAGATAAGAGGATATATGAGATATAGAGATATAGAGATATAGAGATATAGAGATATAGAGATATAGAGATATAGAGATATAGAGATATAGAGATATAGAGATATAGAGATATAGAGATATAGAGATATAGAGATATAGAGATATAGAGATATAGAAGATATAGAGATATAGAGATATAGAGGATATAGAGATATAGAGATAAGAGATATAAGATATAGAGATATAGAAAGAGAGATATAGAATATAGACGATATAGAGATATAGAGATATAGAGATATAGAGAATATAGGAGATATAGAGATCATAGAGAATAGAGATATAGAGATATAGAGATATAGAGATATAGAGATATAGAGGATATAGAGATATAGAGATATAGAGATATAGAGATATAGAAGTATAGAGATATAGAGATATAGAGATATAGAGATATAGAGATAAGAGATATAGAGATATAGAGATAGAGATATAGAGATATAGAGATATAGAGACTATAGAGATATAGAGATGATAGAGATATAGAGATATAGAGATATAGAGATATAGAGATATAGAGATATAGAGATATAGAGATATAGAGATTAGAGATATAGAGATATAGAGATATAGAGATATAGAGATATAGAGATATAGAGATATAGAGATATAGAGATATAGAGATATAGAGATTAGAGATATAGAGATATAGAGATATAGAGATATAGAGATATAGAGATATAGAAATATAGAGATATAGACGATATAGAGATATAGAGATATAGAGATATAGAGATAGAGATATAGAGATATAGAGATATAGAGATATAGAGATATAGAGATATAGAGATATAGAGATATAGAGATATAGAGATATAGAGATATAGAGATATAGAGATATAGAGATATAGAGATATAGAGATATAGAGATATAGAGATATAGAGATATAGAGATATAGAGATATAGAGATATAGAGATATAGAGATATAGAGATATAGAGATATAGAGATATAGAGATATAGAGATATAGAGATATAGAGATATAGAGATATAGAGATATAGAGATATAGAGATATAGAGATATAGAGATATAGAGATATAGAGATATAGAGATATAGAGATATAGAGATATAGAGATATAGAGATATAGAGATATAGAGATATAGAGATATAGAGATATAGAGATATAGAGATATAGAGATATAGAGATATAGAGATATAGAGATATAGAGATATAGAGATATAGAGATATAGAGATATAGAGATATAGAGATATAGAGATATAGAGATATAGAGATATAGAGATATAGAGATATAGAGATATAGAGATATAGAGATATAGAGATATAGAGATATAGAGATATAGAGATATAGAGATATAGAGATATAGAGATATTAGAGATATAGAGATATAGAGATATAGAGATATAGAGATATAGAGATATAGAGATATAGAATATAGAGATATAGAGATATAGAGATATAGAGATATAGAGATATAGAGATATAGAGATATAGAGATATAGAGATATAGGATATAGAGATATAGAGATATAGAGATATAGAGATATAGAGATATAGAGATATAGAAGATATAGAGATATAGAGATATAGAGATATAGAGATATAGAGATATAGAGATATAGAGATATAGAGATATAGAGATATAGAGATATAGAGATATAGAGATATAGAGATATAGAGATATAGAGATATAGAGATATGAGATAAGAGATATAAGATATAGAGATATAGATATAGAGATATAGAGATATAGAGATATAGAGATATAGAGATATAGAGATATAGAGATATAGAGATATAGAGATATAAGAGATATAGAGATATAGGATATAGAGATATAGAGATATAGAGATATAGAGATATAGAGATATAGAGATATAGATATAGAGATATAGAGATATAGAGATATAGAGATATAGAGATATAGAGATATAGAGATATAGAGATATAGAGATATAGAGATATAGAGATATAGAGATATAGAGATATAGAATAGAGATATAGAGATATAGAGATATAGAGATATAGAGATATAGATATATATATAATATATATATATATATATATATATAGATATAGAGATATATATATATATATATATATATATATACACACTTTACACACTTTATTTACACACACACACACATATATACACACACCACACACACTATAGAAAGCACATTAATTTAAAACTTGACATAACACAAAAGAACAGTCCTGTGTAATCATGAGAATGTATGCTATTGGCAAAAATTGCTATTAACTGCAGAGGCAGCTATGTACTTTTTCCCTTTGATCTATGCATTTCCCACCCACTGCTAATAATACTGAAGCTATTCAGTTGACGTTTTCAAGTTTCCTATTTCACATGCAAGAACAGTTTTCAGAGATTACAGACATTTATTCTAGCTATGATTGTTCTATCATGTGGAGGATAAAGCTTGTTTTTTTAATTCTATATTCACATGAAAGCCAGGGAATCATTGTAACAGTAGATTCTGTATATAGTATACAAAATATGGAAAGGAATTTTTGTTTTTTGTTTTAGTGCATTTTTGATTCCTGCAGCATATGTAACTCACATGGTTGCTACTTTTTTTTACTTTCACACCTGATATATTTGTATGGGAGAATACTGGGACAAAATATCTAAGGCTAGAGCCGCACAGGGGGACTGATTTCAGCCCTACCATGGGCAGTAGCCTCCTCTCTTTTCCACATTTGTAAAGTGTTGAATTAGCCTCAGCGGATGACGGCTCAAATTCAGAAACTCATGGGGGCAAATTTACTAAAGCTAGCGCCAATTCACCAGCATGACGTCATTCGTAATTCGCTAGTGAAGTGGACCTACTCTAGCGCTACTTCTTATGGCAGGCAAAGTTGCGATATGGCGAAGGGACGTAACTAAGCTAATTCACTAACTTGCACATTTTACTGAACGTTACCTCTTCCGCCAGACTTGCCTTCGCCACCTCAGACCAGACGAAGTGCAATAGATTAGATAGGGATTGCTTCAAAAAAAGTTGAAATTCCCAAAAAACGCTGGGGTCTTTTCCTTTTTTAAGGGTGATAGGCTGAAAAAGATCATAAATTTTTTTGGGGGTACCCTCCTCCCCCCTACATTTCCTAACATATGGCACCTAAACTATACAGTGGGCACATGTATAGGGGCACATGTATAGGGCAAAATAACAACTCTATTTTATCTTAGGAAGCTGTCCCAGGCTTGTGTAGTGTAATGTATTTGCTGCTACATATCCGTCCATTGTACTTTAACTTGGCACCATATGCAAATTAGGCATCGCTAGCGTAACTTCACTTTGCTTGAAGAATGAATACTAGCGCAACTTCTCTACCATTCGGCTCCCTGAGCGCAACTTCTCATTTTAGTTAATTTGTGTAGCGCTGGCGAAACTACGCCTGGCGAAGTGCGGCAAAGTTGTCGCTGGCACAACTTTAGATCTTAGTGAATTTGCCCCACGGTTCTTTGCTGAGTATGTTTGCATCAAAGCCAATTCATCACTTATGAATGTGGAAAACAGAAGAGGCTATTGCGTAGGGCAGAAATCAACCAGCGTATTTCAGCTAGCTGATTTTGGCCACCAGTGTGGACCTACCCTAAAGGGTGAATTTGACCATTTTTGGCCAAACTTTACATCTTGGGATAAGGGCACACATTATGTATTAAGTGTTTCTCTCCATCTGCAAATTTATTTCAGGAGGAGAGAAGCGGATCTGCTCCAAATTACGGAAAGGCCGTCTCCCATAGATTCCATTTTATCCATATAATCCAAATTTTTAAAAAGTATTTCCTTTTTCTCTGTAGTAATAAAACAGTACCTTGGATATATATATTCAAACTAAGATATAATTAATCCTTATTGGAAGCAGAACCAGCCTATTGGGTTCATTTAACATTTACATAATTTTCTTGTAGACTTAAGGCATGAACGGAAACGGAAAGATCCGTTATATGAAAAGACCCAGGTCCTGAGCATTCTGGATAACAGGTCCCATACCTGTACTACAAATGTTGGACTCTGATTCCCTAACTACCAAAAGACAACTAAGACTATTCAGAAGTTACTCTTTAGTACTATTAACTGACCGTCTTTCTTGTCGGTGTAACAGTATTAATGATATTTAATGATGCAACATCTCCTTTAAGAATTGGATTACTGTGATAAACATGAGCACATGTTGCAGAAATCGAAAGCAACGGTAGCCATTTTGAATTTAAGAGAAAGATCATCTCGCCCGAGGAGAGGCAAAAATGTGCAGGAAGTTAAAAGATGTTGCCCTTTTTTCAAGTTTTATGCTTCCTCTCTTTTGCTTTATATGTAAATTTCCCACAAGGATAAGGTACATACAAACAATGTGGAATTATGAACCCTCAAAAAGAAGGCAAAATAAAGATTTTTGGTGAGAGCATAGTTTTATTGTTAATTTAGAAGTTTACAAAATGACAAATACATTTGATGTAAAGGTTAGACTAGATCTGGAAGCTAAAGGCAGTGGCATAACTATAAAGGTTGCAGGAAGGTCCGGACTGTGGGATCTTATTCCTCTATAGCAAATTAAAAAAAACCTCCTCCTCCTCCCCAGTCACTCTCTTACCTGCGTTGAAGAAGGGGGACCCAAGTCGGGTGGGAGTGGGCAGGGCAGAGGCAGGACGGGAATGGGGCGGGATGATGGCAATTGGAGTGCGCCGGGCCCCTCTGAAGATTTTTTTTGCAGGGGGACACGGCCCACTCTAGTTATGCCACTGGCTAAAGGAGAAACACTATTGTGAACTCTAGACAGAAACAAAAGGATACTTATTGCAGATACTCTGACACGTCACCCCCATAACAGAGACAGATAAGTGTGGCCCGGGGTCTCTGCACTGCAGGAGACAATGGTTTGTATTCTTGTAAAATAGTTTAACTGTCGCAGAGCTTGAACCGGGTTGTATAGCCAATTGGAACAAAAAGCATGAAACAGATAGAAACCCGTGTATGCCAATAAGGTGTCCGAGATATATACTGATACACACATTTCACACAGCATCTACCAGGATTCCTCAGTTCACATGGTTAAATGAGTAATGTCATAAAATGTCTTCTTATCCTTGGGAGCGCAGCTCAATAAGAAATAATCATGCAAGGGAGGGGGAGAACCTTATCTACTGTGAAACAAAGAGTTAAAAATCCATTAAATAACCAGCAGACTGGAAGCAAGAGATAAGGAGAGAGAAATGGAAGATAAATGGAATGGAGAGACAGAGAAAGAGGGAGGGGTGGACAGAGACGCAGCAAAATACAAATGAGCAAGAAGTTTAAAAAAAAGAGTCAGAGAGAAAGGAAAGATTGAAGAATAAATCAGGGAGATAACAGTCAGGGGTCATTTATCTCCCACATGACATGGGGCAGAAAACGAGAGACCTAATTCAATGCACAGCCTTTAAAGTAGGAGAATACAACAGAATTCTCACTTTGATTTTGCTCCTGGTCATATAAGGGTTAGGCCTGTACAGTATATCTCTTGGGTCCATGGCAAACCAGACTTTGGCTCTGCCAGTGTTTTTTTTTTTGCTGGCAGAGAAACACCGGTCACCTCTTTGGCTGATATGTATATTTTGATCCCAAATGTTCAAATTCACTACTCAGATGTTCCCGGTTAGTTAGTACATTATATTTTATAATTACTTATACTGGAGCAAACAAAAACCCAACATGGCAAACACCCATTCAAAACAACTTTCTTTAACCATGCCATGACTAGAGGAATGCATTTAAAAGCTTACCTAAATAACAACCAGTATGTGGGAATTTTAAATAAATGGCCACAGTTTTAATAAACAGCTCAAAATAACATGTTTAAATGGCAAGTAATTCCAAGAAGTTATCACAAATTAATCTAAACAGTATTAGTACAACCATCCAAAGTTTACTCCATGTCTAACAACTCACAGCAAACCAATTCAAATCAGATGTTTGCATTAATAAGATATATACCGGTATAGGACCAAACCTCGGGACATCTTTCTGTAAGTCTATGGAAGATGGCCTTTATGTAATTTGGATCTTTCTGGATCCAGGAGAACGGATTCCGGATAACGGATCCCATACCATACTACTATATTTTACTGCTATATCATATTTACTACTATATTTTGAATGGCTGCAATTATAATGAGGATTGGAACAGACTTTGCATCTGTATATACTGTAATATATACTGTAATATATACTGTAATTGTCCAAGAATCAGAATCGGCACACGGCGATCCACCACGATCTCCGCTTCCGGAGGGGGGTCGGGGGGCCCCGTGTAATTACGTTAATAGTGTGCACATGTGCTGCGTGACTTTGGTGGATTCAGGAGAGGTTTTGTGCATTAACAGTGTTGGACTGGGTCGGCAGGACACCGGGAAAAAACCCAGTGGGCCCCCGTTTGCTCGGGGTGGCGTGCACGCTAGCTACTGCTCCAGTGCGTCCCCTGTTACGGCAGCTCTGAGCCTGTGGTAGTGAGAAATACAAGTGCATGTGGGAGCCCGGAGTTGTGCCTCTCACAGGGACTTAGCAAAGATGTCATTCAGTACAAGCGCGTGCGCAGGCAGCAGGGGCCCCAGTATGGGCGGGAGTCAGAGGGTGGCCCCCGAGAAACCAACCCCGGTGGGCCGCGGGCCCCCCAGTCCGACCCTGAGTGTGAAGGTCGTCATAAACCTGTGATTTTTTTTTCAGCAGCGTGTCATTTTCGCTGCATCTCCCCCCAGTGCCTTAAAAAAGTTGACAGCTCTTTATAGATATATAGCTTTTTTTAATACTTAAAATACATTTGATTCTAAGGGGGTTATTTACTAAGCTCCGAATACCCGAAAAATTAGATTTTTGTGTGTTATAATAGGCTTTTATAAAAAAAAAATCACGATTTTTTAATGAATTTCTTAAACCCCGAGGGCTAAAAAGCCTGAATATAAAAAAACGGCATCTCAAACCTGTCAAGGTTGCATAAAAGTCAATGGTAACAGTCCCATTGATTTTTGGTTGTGTCGGGGGTTTCAGGCAATTTCACAATGTTTTCGGAGCTTTCGGGGGAAAATTCACGAAAAAAATCGTGAAAATCTGAGCTTTTCCCGCAAAGGTGATTTTCAGGAAAAGGTCATAAATAAGCGTTAAAAACCCGAGCAGCTTAGATCGATATTAGCCGATATTGAGATAAATTCGGACCGTGATAAACAACCCCCTAAGTGTAATTAGAAATGGGTTATTCCTTGAATTTAAAAAATGCAATAACAGTGCCAAAGTGCCTTATTCACGCAGGCATATTTAAATAAGTTACATTTACTAGCAGTACTTGAGTATATACATTTTAAGCTAAATTTAAGTTGTAAATGTAACAAAATATACAATGCAATATGTTGACATATGTGACATACATACAGCATAAAATATCTGTGTCTGTACATCATGTTTTAGTATGTTTATATATGATTGTCTACTGTATGATGCATGCATGATGAATACAAGTATATTTAGGCTGCTACGAGCATGAGTCAGCAAAAAACACCACTTTCACAAGTATTCTGCAGCTCTGAATCAGACTGTATGGCTTTTCTAATGCTATGACAAATATTTGTGCCTCCTCTGTTTATCCCCCTGTTTCTTTTTCACTGTTTTGCATCATTATTGGTGTCAAATTAAATGACCTTCTGTGACAGCACAGTCTGGCACACAGTATCGGAAAGGACTGGAAGAAAAATGGCTGAGAGCTGGGTCTTTAAAATAAGAAAGCAGGAGTAAATTACCCTGCCTGAAAGGGAGCAATAATTAGCCCTGAGTAGCTTATTAAAAGGAGGTCGCAGGCCAAGCAGCCATCTGGGATGTGCGTTTGCCTCTGATTGTTTTTACACGGGATTCGTTCACTGTATTAGCTTTCATGTCAATGCACCTGCCCAACCCACTAGGGAGCACTTAACTCCTTCATCGCTGTGAGGCATTAAACCACATGTAATGCTATGTACAGCAAAGCCACTTCAAATGAAGTGTGTTTTTTATAGATAGAGGAGGAAGATTCTACAATTCACCAAAATATTAAAACTCCCCATTCAATCAGAGGCAACACATGATGATATTATATTATTGCCACTTGATTCCATAATAGGCAGCAGGGAAAAAAAAATATCAAAGAAACAGTAATGTCAAAAATTAGGTTTTTGTTTTTTTTTTATTTATTATTCATTTATTAAGGTTTGAATCTGAATTTTTGCCACAGGTCACAAATTCTATTTATATTTTTAAAAACCCGAATGTTTGGTAGAAGTCTATGGGAGTTGTCCTACGCAAAATTCAAGCCTTTTTTTTTTTTAAATTTGTGTTTTAGAGTTTCAATTTCAATTTTTGAGTATGCAAAATCACAAAATCGAGTTTAAGTTCTTTCCACAATTTTGCCACGGACTTTCTCATAAGTAAACATTCTAGCTTTTTTAGATTGTGAATTTATTAGAAGTAGAAAAAAAAAACTCTAAACTTCACAAATTTTGATAAATAGGCCTCCCAAGTTTGTATCTTTTGATCTAGAACCTGTAAATAAACTATTTCCTGGTAACAGACATCTTGTTTTATATATGAGAGGTTTTCATTTAATGGTCTGTATGCCATGAATTGCATTTATAGCCTGTTTATTTTCCTGTGTAGGAACTAAACCCATTGTATTTTACTCAGTATATCTGCTATATGCTAGTTAACCGGTGCCACTTTGCCCTATTTTAGTTTGAATGGCTGCCTCCATGACTACACAGCATTATATATTTACATAAACTCTAGAAGTGGTTCTGAAACATACCAGTTTTACCATGGCAAGGCAACAGTACATTATATATTAATTGCTTTAAAACAATTCAATTTTTTTTTGTTACTGTCCCTTTATGCTAAAAACAATGGCACACATGAGTCAAGCTTGCTAGTGATATGGGCTAATCCTCTTTACTGCACTAGTTTACTATATTCATATTCAATATAGTTTTCTTTGTGAGCATCCATGTCTCCCTTTATTTGACTTTATAGTATCCCCAACATTCTAAAATATTTAAAACCAACCACAAGTTCAACTAACATATTTCAAATAAGCAGCTCAGAAAAGAACGGAGACTTACATTTTTTACCAACCATCCTCTCAGGTATTTATCCAGTTAGTTTATCCAAACATTTCTCTTAAGGTGGCCATACACAGGGAGATCCGCTCGTTTGGCGATCCAAACTAGCGGATCTCTCCCCGATATGCCCACATTGAGGTGAGCGATATCGGGCCCTAGGGCCCAACGATCGGATCAGAATGGAGGCCATACGGGCGGTCGGAACACGGGACAGCATCAATGAAAAGATGCGGCAGTGATCCGACGGGATTTTTTACCTTGCCCTATCGGCATCTGTCCGACTTTCACCATATATCGATCGGGGACTCCCGTAGGATGGCCCCACACACAGGCAAATAAGTTGCCGACTCTGTCTGTCTGCAGCTTTTATCGGCCCGCATGGGGCCTTAAGACCCCTGTGGTAGCATATCAAGTGCTTCAGGAACACAACATATTTTTACAGCATCAACAGAAACTTAATTTTAAAGTAAAACTATATTGTAGGTCAAAATACCTCCACCATGTAAACACTGAAAATGCGATACAGGTATGGGATCTGTTATCAGGAAACTCATCCAGAAAGTTCCGAATTACAGAAAGGCCCTCTCCCATAGACTCCATTATAGTCAAATAATTCCGATTTTTTTCGAACGATTTGAACTAAAAATCGTTCGAATACTCGACCATTCGATAGTCGAAGTACTGTCTCTTTAAAAAAAACTTCGACCCCCTACTTCGCCACCTAAAACCTACTGAGGTGCAATGTTAGCCTATGGGGAAGGTCCCCATAGGTTTTCCTATGTTTTTTTGGTCGTAGAAAAATCGTTCGATCGATGGATTAAAATGTACTAGGAAAATTTGTGCCAAATATCTTATCATCAAATACTGACCAAAGCAATGGAGCATGGTGCAATACACCTTCCCATCCAATAATTGCATTTGAATCATTGCTGGTTGATGAAAATTTCTTACTTAACATTAAGTTTCTGATGAATATTTGCAAAAATGTTGCACCAAGGTCATATTTTAGTACAAGTGCATCTTCATAGACGTGCTACTATCTCTAGCTACTATTTGTATCAAATTATCACAAAAAAAGTGTATAAAAATTGCATCTCTGTTATTTACATTCCCAGCAATTGTAAAACGTATCAATGTACGTAAAATTTGTCAAGTACTCCCTTCTATAAAATAAAACACTCTTTCTACATATGATTTCTGTCAATCTTGAAGAAGAATGCAAAAAGTGATGGAGTAAATGAAAATTAAATACAGTATAGTATGTTCCCTCTTGCTTGGATGCATACAGTCAGGGTCAGACATGTTATTCAGCTTAATTTTATGGAAGACCTGGTTCTCCTGACAATCAAAAATGTAACTCTTGCTTTGGGTAGGATTTTTTACAATAAGCACCTCTTTACTACAACAAGCGGATGCATGAAAATCTGATTTTTTTTTCCCCCAAACCAAATTTTCGCAAAAATTTAATAATAAATCGGAGTTTGCAGCAGAAAATATTGAGATAAATTTGGATTTTGATAAATAACCCCCTAGTGTGCGTTTAACTTAACCAATTTTGCAAATAGATGTAGCAATGCAAGAGTGCGTCAGTATCACATGCTTTCTGTCACCAGGTTCAAAACAAAGTGGCTCTGCATGGTAATGGGGGTTGAAAGAGCCACAGAGGACTTCTTAACTGATATAAATGGAATTTGCAAAATTTAAAGAGAATTAATTTGGACCCATATACATATGATGTGATGCTCTACTAACTTGCTTTCTTTCTAGTTTGTTCCTGATGCACACTTATATACAATCAGTATACTCTCGTAAGGGTAATATTAAGGTGAAAATAATTATGGTATGTGCTTGAGAAAGGATACAACTGAATCATTGCTCCTAGTTGCTTTAATGGTAATATGCAAAAAAAAAAAATCTTGAGGAAAATATATTGCCATATATAATTCTGCAGAGAGAATTTTTAGATTATTATCTAAATATTGGTATTTACAGTGTGCGATTGCTCTGATGAGGCAACCTCATAAAAAACTGAATGTGAACTCAATTAGGCAAAATGTCATGAGAGAGTGTATAGAAGAATGCCTGCTTGTCTCGCCATATTACAAAGTGGAAAAAATCATTGAGAGTCACAAAACCCTTACATTTTTATGCTAGATTTTTCACGGTAGATAGGAGGACCTCTGCTAGAATCATTTAATGGTATTCCTTTGCACCTGCTAGGAACACATTTAAAGGGGTCACTCATGCTGAAGTCATGGTTGAGGTTCCCCTTTAGTACCTGTTTTTGATATTTTCTGCCTGCAACAACGTCACACCATATGAACACCCGGCTTCTTGCTTGGGAACAGGGGCGTAACTATAGAGGAAGCAGACCCTGCGGCTGCAGGGGGGCCCAGGAGGTATAGGGGCCCCATGAGGCCCTAATTCATATACAATTTCAATAAATATTGGAGAAACAAGTCAACCTCTAAACATTTTGGGGGCATGAAAAATAATTTGCTGTGGGGCCCAGTAATATCTAGTTACGCCACTGCTTGGGAATTACAATCTTAGAAGGGGGCTACAGGCGGTGATAAGGAATGTTATGGCCAACCTGATTTTAAAGGGGGGCTTTAAAGTTATAGGAAAGATTTAAACTTACCATTGGGCACATCCAATAGACAATTGCATAATAAAAAATGAAATACTCGCATATTGTCACTGGCAAACAACTCCAGTTATTAAAAAAGTCCCACAGTTCAGAACTTCTGTTCTGGATTAGTCACTTATATAGGAAAGCTAAATAGACAGGTGTTTTAGTAGACACAGCTGACATGTGAATGTGTGTTCTGAAATTGCAATAATGTTCAAGCCTATAATATATATTATATCAGATTATCTCCGATTGTTGTCTTGAATATTAAATGATTGGATTAACACAGTTTCAGGAAAAGATCCATTCCATTCGTTTGACGACCTGGCAATTTATGCCCAGCTTCTCAGAGCCTATATAAATATCACAGATACAAAACATTATCAAAATCCACCCTGTTTGTTTTAGGGATGCACCGAATCCACTTTTTTGGATTCGGCCGAACCCCCGAATCTTTCATGAAAGATTGGGCCGAATACCGAACCGAATCCAAATCCTAATTTGCATATGCAAATTAGGGGGTGGGAAGGGGAAAATTTAGGAAAAATTAGGGTTCGGATTCGGTTGGCCGGGCAGAAGGATTTGGCCGAATCCACATCCTGCTGAAAAAGGCCGAATCCTGGATTCGGTGCATCCCTAGTTTGTTTTGACATGTAGAGTTACCATTATAGTGGTAGGAGCCTACATGGTCCCAATTGTTTTATTCACACTGCTAATCTGTGATTTGATTTATATAATAGGTTGTAAAAAGTGAAGCTGAACAATAGTCATTGTCATATCCAGGTATACCAAGGTATAAAGTGAATTATGGGGAAAAACATGGCTTACAATGTTCGTATCAGGAATACATTGATTTACTGCAGTGAAGAACATCCAAAATAAAAAGGCTGCACCTTCTTCCCTGGTGGGCCAGTCCAACACTATAGCCATCACCCTAGCCAGTCACATTTACATAGGTAAGTATAATGCAAACCAAGTAAATATAGATGCAGTGTCAAAAAAGCTAGGAGTAAAAGTTATTTTCTTGATTTACATTTGCTTTTGTTGAATTATACGAGGCACAGAAATGCTTGAAAAATCCCACCATGCAAATCATTAAAAGAAACCATTCAAGACCATGTTCCTTTCCTAATGGCCAATTAAAATGACTAAAACAAATAAACATACACATCAAATGTAATAATGTGTCAGCATATTTTACAAATATGTTTTCCCAGAATCAGCTTTCATAAAATGAAAAACCATTAGCTGATTGTGCCAGAACTGGATGGGTTAATCGCACTTGTGACAAGGGACTTTGGCCCCCAGTGTGGTTTTTGCTTCTCCGCAGAAGCCTCATTTGCAAACAAATTGCTGCAGTCCTGTCCTTATGTAAATTTGCCTCCTACAAAAATTGTGCTGATTTTGAAGCATAAGTGTTTAGTAGCCTGAGGGCGTTATTGGGAGTTGCCACAGAGCACACATTGTGCACACCTGCTTCTTACCAAGGAGAATTCACTGATATATTACCAAGTAGTACCAATGACCTTCATGCAAGATTGTTGTTCCTTAGATTATAAATTCATAGATGTATCAGTGGGAGAAGTCCTCACAGTTGAATCTAGTTATTGAAGGAAGATTGTATTGCTTTTGGTCAAAGCTATATATTAAAGGTGGCCATAGATGCAAAGATCCACTCGATTGGCCACATCGCCAAACAAGTGGATCTTTCCCCGATATGCCATTAACAAACATGGCTATATCGGGGGTAATCGGATTGTTCGGCCGTATGGCCGAACGATCTGATTACGGTGTGCCGTGGGCTCCAGCGGGATCGGTCGGGTCAAAATCAAACCCGACCGATTGACCGATCTCCGCGGGACGAAAGATGTTGGCACACGCCACACACGATCCGAAAGTCGTACAAATCCTTGATTCGTACAATGGGATCTGTGTGTCTATGGCCACCCTAACTGCACAAACATGCATGACTAAAATTTGCAGACACTCCAGACAAAGTTAAGTGGTAAGGTAGAACTCCACAGGCGATTTTGGAGCGATCCAACGTGCTGCTCAACAGACACAGGCGTCAAGTTGGATGCGATGAAAATAAGGTAAGCAACAGGAACGTCGGATAGTGTCGCAGCAGTGGTACGACGCAGCACGACTGTCGGATGCAGACGCTGCACCTGCATCCGACAGTCATGTTGCGTCGGATGAACGCTGCAACGTCATACAACATTTCTATCTCTTACCATATTTCCATCACATCCGACTTGACGCCTACGTTTTTGCGCAGCGCATCGGATCGTGTCAAAATCACACATGGAGTCCTACCCTTATACCATGATCAACAAACTAAAAATTGAATAGGTCCATTTCTCGCTCTCTCCCTTTAAATATGTATTGTCCTACTGCTCACAATTAAGCTCACCTTAATGTTTCTCTATAGCAGGGTTGCCAGGTTTCTTCTAATTTAAAGTCCAGATGGGTTTTGAAAGTACAAACTAGCCAAGGTACGGATTTGAGCCACTTTTTGGGCCTTTGGTTGGTTTGAAATTTGGAAACCAGCCAAAGTTTTTTTTTGCCCTAATGTGCCAAGCCTGAGTCTTCCAATGCATGTTGGGTAAAGTAGTTTTTGTTTAACAATTTGCCAACTGCCAAGTTTAATGTAAGACTACAATACCCAGCATGCAATGGGACTGACTTGTGTAGAAGATGGGAGTTACCAGATTTGGGAAATGTACCCCCGCCTTCTGTCCCTCTTTCTGGTGAATTTCCTCAATTTTGGGGCAAAAATCTGGTTGACCTGCTTTACCAATATTTATTGAAATTGTATATGTATTATGGCCTTATGGGGCCCCCCTCTGTAGTTACACCCCTGGTGATGGGTAAATCTGTCCCATTTTGCTTCATGGGAAAATTTGTTAAACCGTGTCAAAAAAGCGTATTTTCATATAAATTCATTAATTTCTTTTCACTCAACATATTGTGCTGTATTTCAGCTCCTCTTGAAGTGCCTCTTGGCTAGTTTTTGGCAGGTTTTGTAGCTTACTGTGGCTGGTTTTCAAAATTAGACCTGGCAACCCTATAGAAGAGTCTATCTTTTAAGAATAGCCTCTCCCTATTTTCCACATTCCCCTAAATGAATAGATACAAGTCTTACACACCTCTTACATATTACACATATAGCTTAGCCACATTTTTCTACATACCCACCATATAATTCCACCCATTGGTCCCGTCTCCTTCCCCCAAGCTATCCCAATTCATATAGAAGAACAGATGTAGAAATAAATACTCCAATAAAACGTTTCTGAATTATTTGCAGTATCTTCAGTCTAAAGCATTTCAATTGTTAACTGAAATATGGATAATACAGTAGCCAGCTCTGAATTAGAAGCAATAAAATAGGGTAATTGAAAGTGAACTAACTACATGAAACAATGAATGGACTAGAACAATATGTACAATATGCAGTACACATGGTTGGTGTGCACAGAAAATCCAATGGGCTTATTCATAGAAGTAAACAAGCTCTCTACCTTTGCTTCTCACTGTAAGGTGCAACAGCAGTGACAGTCCCGGAGAGCAGAAAAAATGTGTTGTAGAGAAAAAAAAGATACCAAAGTCAGGGATTGAGCTTTTAATGACATGCTTTCAAAAAATGAAAACATATTAAAGCACCATAATATAGGACATTGGCACAGCACACACATCAAAGGACACAACACAGCACACAAAACACAAATCACAGCACACTACATATAAGAGATGCACATGGGACACTCTGCATTGGCAATTCTACATGCAGGGAATGTAGAAAAGCAGGGTGTCTTGAGAGTGAGTGATTCCATGCAGATGATTCCCACTAATGTAAAAAGGAGACTGTGTGTGGATAGCACACATCCTTCTAACTCAGACACAGTAAGAAGTATAAAGTAATAGTGAATGAAAATTCTGCTTATTAATTTGGCCCCAGGTACAAGGGGATGTGGAATGGTCAAAAAGCAAAAGAACTCAAAGGAATAAAGTTCAAAGGGTGATGCCCATTAGGGGTGATGCCCAATAGATGTTCCTTATTTTAATACACGATAAATAGGTAATAGAGGAAGGCCCAGTCATGAACAAGAGGGAAGAGGGAAATAAAATGAAAATGGAAGAGGAACTGCACCCAGATTTGGGGAGATCCATACCTTGGTCATCAATCATCAAGTGGGCCAGACCTTAAAAAAGGAAGGAAAAGGAAATAGAAACGAGAAAAAAGGTGTGATAAAGGGTGAAATAAAGAGAAGAAAAGAAGATAAAGACAACAGGAGAGGGAGAATAAAACATATAATTACCACACTGGCTATTCAATACCCCAAACAGGGATTGTGGTGACATACTTAATCTGGAAGTATGGCATAATAGCGGTTATCACTCCAGCTTTCCAAATCATGCAGAAAAGCCATCGTTTATCAGAAGAGGATACATAAAATGCATGGAAATAGGCTAGCAGTTCAATGGGATTTTAAAGTGCTGTTTACTACTGATACTGACCCATAAAATATGTTATAACAGGGAAGCAGATCTTTTTAAGTTAAAACAACACTTTCATGTATTATTCTTTAAGCAGCATTCTTCCCCATCCATCTATAATATATAAACATACAGGTATGGGACCTGTTATCCAGAACAGTGTCGGACTGGGATGCCAAGGGCCCACCAGAAAGCCTTAGGCTGAGGGCCCACTTTCCAAACTTTTATACCTCCTCTCCTCACTCAACCTCTTTATTCTCCTAGTCTCTTTTCTGTACATACTATACGCTATTCTTCCATTATTAAGCATTATTTCCCATAAAGAAATAGGGAATAACCATGAAATAGGCCAAATGGATTGAAGCAAGAGGCCCACTGACACCTGGGCCCACCGGGAGTTTTCCTGGTATCCCTGTGGGCCAGTCCGACACTGATCCAGAATGCTTGGGACATGGGGTTTTCTGGATAACAGGTATTTCAGCAATTTGTATCTTACGTCTACTATAAAACCATTTAAACATTAAGGGGCAGATTTATCATGTGTCGAATTTCAAAGTGGAAAAAACTTGGAAAGTCAACGTTTTTTTATCGAATTTGGGCGTTTTCGGTCTAAGGAAAATCATTCGATCGTACAATGAAATCCTTCGAATCGAACGATTTCATCTATCGATCAAACGATTTTCCTTTGACATCTAAAGACTTAGCCAAATGTTGGCTATGGGTTCTAGGAGGTCCCCATAGGCGAACATAGCAATTCGGCAGGTTTAAGATGGCGAAGTGTCGAAGTCAAACAAGAGACAGTACTTCGATTTTCGAAGTCTAACTTTATTACTTCGAATCAAAGTCGAATTTAGGCCTATTCGAAGGTCGAAGTACCCAAAAATTGTTCTAAATTCAATCTTTTTAAATTCGAAAATTCACTTCGACCCTTAGTAAATCTGCCCCTAAATAAACCTAATAGGCTGGTTTTGCTTCCAATATATATTAATTATATTTTTGTTTGGTAGAACGTACAGTTTTGTTAATACAGAGAAAAAGGAAATAATTTTTTAAAATCTGGATTATTTGAATAAAATCGAGTCTGAGGGAGACAGCTTTAGGATATATTTGCTTTCTTTATATATATATTTCAAAATGTAAAAAACTAAGCAATTTGGAAGAAAAAAAAAAAAGGTATATTGGCTCTAACACAGGGAAATTGGGAAATTCTGACTATGTTGGTAAGCTACTCACCTGGAATATCATTAGCATCTAAGGAAGCATAAAAGGATAAAGGATTGGAGGTGGGGTAAGAAAAAGACAAAGAAAAAGGGAGAAAGACAGGAAAAAAAAGTCAGACACTATGCACTCAACACAAACTCTTTGCATGATAATTGCACTTCATGCAAACAGGACACAATCGCCTGCCTTTACCCCTCCCCATGCACACATGCAAGTGGAAGATGAGAGGCAACTCAACCCATCCACTATGCATGAATTTCTTCATCTGTCCAGTAGCGAACAGATTGCTGACACACCTGCAAGAATATGTGTTAGAATATTCTTTATGTGAAACACATTTTATATCAAAAACAATCTTAATTGTATCCTGAGAAAGGCACAACACCCCCCACAAACACACCAATATTCTGGACAATAAATTCAGACAGATTGTGTGCAGAAGCCACTCATTGCCCAACCACTCTGAGAGCACACAACCCGATCCAACACTGGATTGCCAGAATTTATCATCAGTAGCAGGAAAAAGTTTGAGAATCAAGGGACTAATGAGACTTCCCTCCAGTTCCTTGTACTCTCTCATGGACTCTCATTGCAACCAACAGCACAAAGATTTATAGAATATCATTTTTATGAGTAGTTTCTTTTCTTGCAGTGGGGATTGACTCACCGCTGACCACATGGTCTTTACATGTGGACAATTACTTGTGAAGTCCTCGGACAAACGGAGCAAACTTCTTCCAGCGTGTATCTTAGTGAATATGCAAACAAGTTAATTATACTAAGAATGCTGATGTTAGCCTCTAGAAATTGGCTGATGCATGTCCAACACAGGAGACATAGATATAGCAGAAAAGGTAAATATTTAATATATGTATTCATTTCATGCTTTTATTCCCTGTTACCAGTGTTATTTGATCTACCCATTAGACTCTGCACGCTTGGCCAGCTCTGCATCCTTTTCATCCTTTTATCCCAGTTCAAACATCATTAGCCAACAAGAGAAAGGGGACAGGAGAGTCACTGCAGTGTGTTAACCCTTTTCTTCAAAGCAACAAGCTAACAAATACCATAATTCCCTGAAGCTGACACCATATATTGTTTCACTGTTCTACGCCCAATACAGAACACTATTTTCTTCACTGCATGTCTTGCCTTTATTTAATGCAACAATGAAATACAATGTCTGTCTTATTATTTTATATCCCCCATGCTTTGTTACTCTCCCCTATTACTTATATGTCCAGTGAATATATAGTCCTTTCTATTGTTGTTTTCATCCTCTCCCTATAATTTCTCTTTACATTTTTTTGGTGTAAGATCAGGTGTTTTATTTAAAGAAGAAGTGAAACAAAAGTATTGGAACTCATTGTGCCCCAATATATGGTTTTGTTGTGCCCTATACCTTACTCTGAAACAATCTCTGGAATGGTGTAATAGTTGATATGCAAAGACAGGTATAATGTCCTTACGGCATTTCACGTAGAAAGGACAAGACCTGTATTTTTTTTTTTCTTGCACCACAGGAAAAAACTAAAGCATGATGTTCTAAGGTCAGAATATGCACTGAAACAAGGGGTGTGCTAGCAAATGGCAGGGTTAGGCATTTCTAAGAGTAATGGGACATAGGACAATTCTGCACATCTTGCTGCCCAAGAAATTTCCACCTTGGTGGGTGCTAGGCATGTAACAAAGTGCTGGAATTAGCCAGCGTTGTCAAAAAAAATAACTGCCTAACAATTGTTAACAACTGGCTAACATGGTTATTACTATTGGAATGAATGGGGGAGAGATTCCAAGCATTTTGCCACCCTCCAAGCAGAAAAATGCTAGGGCGCCAAATCACATAGATTACCCCCTGCGTGCCATTATTCTTAAAGAGGAACTATCGCGAAAATGAATGTTGAATATAAGCTTTAGCATACTGAAATAATAGGTTTTCTAAATATAATCCATTAAAAATTCGGTACCGTTTCTCTTCACTATTCTTCTCTCAGCATCTTTTACTCTTCATTCTGTCTTCATGCAGCAGTTGGGTGTCACATATTCATTGACAGTTAGATCCAATATATCTTATAGGGGGGCTCCTTTTGCCTAGATGTATTAGAGCTCACTCTTAAAATTACCAGACATCATGTCTCTCTACATGCAGGATTTATGCAAAAGGCAGTTATTGTGTTAGATTTTTTTTGTACTGGAATAAGTTATTTGAGTGAGCTCTAATTCATCTGCTAGGAAAAGAAAGCTCCCCCCTATAAAATATATTGGATTTAACTGTCAATGAATATCTGACACCTAACTGTTGCACAAAGACAGACTGAAGAGAAAGATGCTGAGAGAGAGAGATGGTGAAGATAAACTTGATAATTTCAGAAATGATGCAGAATATTTCATTGATTGTATTTACAAAATGTCTTATTTCAGTATGATGAAGCTTACACTAAATTTTCATTTTCACAATAATTCCCCTTGAAGCTTTCTTTGTGGTCCAGAAGTTCAGACCCTAGACCGACCTAAATATTCACACTGTAGTATGTGATTATATGGAAGCCCTGTGCATGGGCCATTTTACAAGAAACGTTTCCCAATATTACAATGCTCTAAATGATGCAGATTTCCTTTGTACCACATTTATTTGCGGTTCCAGCACTTATATTTCTTTCTGTATTTGTGTGCAAATGGTGTCTATTGCAGCATGTTGTGTCAATTATGGCACCTGATTCAATTGCAGCTGTGGTTGGAAATGAAGAGAATCCTATAACTACTGCCAGGACCAGGCAGATGAAAAATACAGGAAACCTTGCATCCATACATGCAATTGTGCACAACTCATCAGGGAAGGCTGAGAGGACACATTGGGGCAGATTTACTAAAGGCCAAAGTGAGTAATGCTGGTGATGATTCACCAGCATTACCAATTTCAGGCACTTCGACGATTTACAACGGGCGCAGGCGTGACTTCGCTAGCGAAAGAGACAGACCCTAGTGGTCATTCGCACTCTATCGCCAGGCGAATTTTCACTCTGGCAAATGGACATTACTCAGCAAATTCACTAAGATGCAGATTTTACTAAAGTCACCTCTTTCGCCAGATTTGCCTTCCCCAGCTCAGACCAGGCTAAATGCATTGGAGTACATCGATCTGCCTCAATCTTCTGTTACTTTCATTATAATTTTTATCCTAAGTCTTTTCCTTTTTTCAGAGTGATAGCCTGCAAAAGTCCTTAAAAATTTTTTGGGTAACCGGGTTCCCCCCTACATTTTCTTACATATGGCACATAAACTATACAGTGGGCTCATGTGTAGGGTATTATAACAACTAAATTTTCTTTATTAAGGTTCCCTGGACTTGTGTAATGTAATGTATTTGCTTCAACAAATACGTCCATTCAACTTTAGAATTTCCTGGAAATTAGCCTGAGCGAAGACCTCTAAAAAAGTTGCATTAGGCATAATTGAATGCTAGCACATGCTTTGATTGCTGAAGTAACGCTAGCAAAAATTTGCCCGCATTCTGCGTCTTGGACGCAACTTTGCATTGTAGTAAATTAGCGTTGTCTGAGCGAATTTTCGCCTGGCCAAGTGTTGCGATGGCTGCAAAGCCGGTGCTGGTGAATTTTCGCTGCTTAGTAGATTTACCCCATTGCCATTTGTCTCAGTTTGCTAATGAGCAAGTGTTTATGCAAGTTCCTTTGTGAATATCATCAACGTGTACTCACACTTTGAACTTGCCTGTAAATGTACCATAATGTGTTCTGAATAATGGGCTTCTAGGGTAAGTGTGAACAATCAAAAGCATTTTTGGAGAAATGTTTTTATGACTTTTCTGGGCCTTTTTGCAATGCCTTTACTAAAAAGGTCAAACTACATTGCAAAAAAAAAAAAAAAAAAGGGGTAGTATCCACTGCTTTAGTGTCTTTTCCCTTGCTAGAGATGTTTGAACAAGGCTGAAAGGTTTCTTTTTGTTTGTCAGGTATATAGAACAAAAGGCAATACAAATTGAAGTACAATTCAAATCATACAGCAGGGTTTATATTACATACAGTGTTTACCTCCAACAGTCTGACTGTACTTAACGAATGCTATAGAATACGTAATAGGGAACAGATATTCAGTCTGCTACTGGCTAGCAGCTGTGATCATTTGTTTCAAATGAGTTGGCAAACAACTTCAGTCCTGTAGATCACTGATGTTCTCAACCGAGGAAACAACCTTCTGAACCCCTTCAGATGAAGAAATACATTACCCGCCATCCTGGGAGTAAAAATTCAACAACATTGTATCCTGTCCTAGAATGTATATTACTCTTGTAGTACAAAAAAAGTACAAACATTTTGCCAAAGCAGTTTCAATTGCACAAATACACAAGTGAGAGATACACCTTTTAGCTATAGAGAATTACCTTGAATTGTTACTTTCATTTTCTAACTTTTAGTATGATATAGATGAGTGCTGTCCAACTGGCGACCCATGTCTGGCGTGGCCCCCACATGGAAATCTGCTGATGGGCACCAGCATTGTGTTATTGTATGTAGCTCAGTATGAACTGTTCATCTTAAGAGTTCTTCTGACAGGTTTCCCGGTCTCCTGCTCTGTTCTGCCTTCTCTATGCCCCCTGTGTGTGCCATACTCTGCCTGCCCTATGCTCCCTATGTGTGAAATACTCTGCATGCATGTGGCTTCCAATATCGACACTCCACCACATAGGCCAGAAGATTCCGGCCCTTAGTACCACAGAAGTTGGACAGCACTGATTATAGCCAGTAGTTTTATAAGGCAATTTGCAATTAACCTTTAGTTCTTAGAGAACTTTAAAGGGGTTATTCACCTTCCAAACACTTTTTTTCAGTTAAGTTGTTATCAGATTGTTTACCATAAACAAATACTTTTTCAATTGCTCTTCATCTTTTATTTCTCACAGTTTTCCCAAAATTGAAGTTTAATGTTCCTGTCTCTGGTGTCTCAGTCTGACCGTTCAGTGATCCAGGAGCATCTAAACATCTGTTGCAATTTGCATCATTTAGTTGATACAATTAGTTGATACATTTCTCAGCAGCATCTTTGGAATATTAGCAACTATTGTATCAATTCTAACAGCCGCCTGTAATGAAACTCAGGAAATCTGCTCAGCAATGCCAAGGATAACAAATGTATCAACTAAATATATCAATTTAGAACAGTTAAAGAGTCGGCAACCACCCCCAGAGCTGCTTGAGAGATGAAAAATTAAATTTTACACTTCAATATTAGAAAAACAGTCACAAATAGAAAGTAATTGGAAAAAGTCTTTATTTCTGGTGAACGATCTGAAAACAACTGAACTGAAAAGTGTTTAAAGGTACACAACCCTTTTTTACAGTTCACATGTTTGTTTCTGCTATAACATACAAAAAGTTAATTTACAGATTACCTTCCCTTTAAAGAAGTACTCCTCATAGAGGTGTCCCTAATTACACTAGGAAAGTACTAAAGGATGATGTTATTTGAACAGATAAGATTTTGCAGCTTTTGTTTTTCCACTCTGGGGAAACAGTTATAACTTGAAAAACTTTAAAACACAAGAGTGTGTTAGACTGTGTGCACAAATAAGAAACAATGTAGTAATTTTAGGGAATTATAACAGACAGAGTAAACCAAGAGCAGAGGATTAAGTGATGTATGGGGTTTGGGAAAACAAGAACAACAGTTTCTGTATTTAGAAGCTCCATGGTATTATAGAGACCAGTAAAGACAAACGTTAATGAAGGAATGGGGAGTGAAAATGGAAAGCTTTATGCATGGGGACATAATGGTGCTGAAACTGGAAAGGGCCTTCCCCAAACTATTGCCAACTAGTAGGATGCACAGACTTGTGATGAATTCCATTGTATGCATTAGAATTACAGGACAAGGAAAGGTCATTACACTGGGGGGGGGGTGTAGGGGGGCAATGTGTTAGACACTTTCCTTCTTTTCTGTGGCCTATGCTCCTAGTTTGGATAATTGTCTAGGTCAGGAGATCTTTCCTACTAAGCATAACAAGTTATCTTTGTAGAACATCCCAATGAACCCTTATATTTTCTTCTGGCTTGTTGGCTTGCACAGGCAGATTACATAAGGAGAAAGATCCCAGACCACTAATCTCATAAACTCACCATGCACTGAGCTGCGAATCGTTAGCATTTCCCAAGGTTTTCCTATACTTACAGAATGTAAGAAAAAAAGTTGGTGATTTAATACACTGGGGGGGGGGGGGGTGTATAACATATTGGCAGCCAAAGGGTATTAACCTTCCTAGCCTTTCAATGGAACCATGGACCCAGCCCAAATCATGAACAAACAGGCCAGACTATTGCAAATCAGCTTTACAGCTTGAGGCAGGTAGCTGGCTTGTGGTATCTGCCAACCTTGACAGACTGCTGTAGTACTCACTCCAGAGAATGCGTTGCTACTGTTCTAGGCTAGTGGCACACAGGGCTGTTCATTTGCTTTTCTATGCAAGTGGAGAAAAACCAATGCACTCTCATCCACTCCTTCTTACAAGTGCACAGCCTGTGCGCATATGCATGACAGAATTTGGTGAGTGTGTGTGTATGTATGTCTGTGTCAGTGTAAGTATATCTCTCTCTCTCTGAGGTATCTCTATCTCTATATATTTAAAAAAGTTCAGCAACACCGAGATATCTTGGGAAAAGTTCTAAGTGTATTAAAAATTGCATGAACAGCCAACAGGACATTTCAGTCCGTCTTGGGACCTTTCTCCAGTTGGCTGTTAATGCAATTTTGAATACACCAAATTCTGCGTCATGCATCTGAGTTGGACAGGAATCCAGAAGATCTCAGCAAGTAAACCATGGATAGCTGACGTATGAGCAGCACTAAGTACCAAGTTAATATTCTGCACTTCCCTGGGCATGCACCCTCTCCAGCTCCTTCTCCTGCCAAATTAGCACATACACAGAGCAGTTAGTGCATATTTGCCAATAAGGTAGAAAGAACAAATGTGTATGCAGGACCTCAATCAGAAATCACAGGGCCCCATACGACAAAATTTCCTGGGCCCCCTGGGCTGCGCCCACCGCAAGCCCCACCTACAGGTCCGCCCCCCCACCACACAGTAAAAAAAATATATATATATTGGTGGCTAGGGTTCCCACATGTTAATAAAAAATAAAGATATTGGTGGTCAGGGCCCCCCATAAAAAAACATCTGTGGCCAGGGTCCCCCCCATTAAAAAATATTGGTGGCCAGGGCCCCCCACCCCACATTATAAGAAAATTGGTGGCCAGGGGCCCATAAACGTCCATTCCTTCCCAAAGTCAGAAGCTCTTAGAAAGATGGGGGGCCCGGCTAATCAAGTAAGTGTGGCGTGGCCCCCCTTACCCTCGGGCCCCCTACAACTCTCCCCCCTGTCCCCCCCCATGGCTGCCCTGTGTGTATGGGGTGGTATAAATACTTATACAGTTGTGTAAATAAGAGATTGTGAGGGTTCTGAGCCTTTACATGCCACCCACCTTAGGGGTATATTTATCAAAAAGTGAAGTTAGAGATTGCCACAGTCCCCTAGAGTTAAATTCCACCACACCCCATGAATTTCTATGGGATTTTTAAAAGAGTATTTATCCATGGGTGAAAGTTCATCCTTTGATAAATACGCCTTTCAAAATCCCATAAAAATGAATGGAGCGTGACAATTTCACTCTAGAGGACTGTGGCCATCTCTAACTTCACTTTCGCATGGAGGTGAAGAGAAGAGGGGGATGCATATTAAAAGACTGAAAATGTTGTGAAATTATCGAATATACAACAAAATCAGTGGCAGAATAGCCCTACCCTTTGTTCTTTACAGGAGAGTAAGCAATAAAACTGTCTTGTGGGTTTGGGGGTGGGTGGTTGACCTCCTTACAGCACAAAAGCAAATTAATTCCTAATCCTCATAATCTGTGTGCTCGCTAAAATATGTGATGGAAAAATACACTGCTGTACTGAACCTCTACTGACAAGTAAACATGTCCCATCAGATATACACTTGCTGCTATCCTAGTACAGCTTATTTATGCAACACTCCGCCATTCTAACATTGCCCCCCCCCACACACACACACACAACTTAATTCTCTCAAATGCACAGATAAGAGTCGAATCCAAACCCTTTAAAGGAGAATTTAAGCTTTACCAAGAAGTAGGTTAAAAAAAATGCTTTGGGGCACATTTACTATGGGTCAAATATCGAGGGTTAATTAACCCTCGATATTCGACCGTTGAAGAAAAATCCTATTACCTAATATTGAAGTCGAAGGATTTACCGCATTTCCTGCGATCGCATGGTCGCTAGGGAAATTTGGACCCTAGCTACCAGATTGCTTAAAGACTGAAGAGCTGCTGAACAAAAAGCTAAATAACTCAAAAACCACAAATAATAAAAAATTAAAACCAGTTGCAAATTGTCTCTCTCTACATCTTATGAAAAGGTCTCAAAGATGAACAAGCCCTTCTGCTGCATGTAAGCTCAGAATACAGGTGGAATGCAGCTTCAGTACAGCCAAACAAGGAAGTATGGACTGCTTTTGTTCATGTGGTCCCTACTGTTGGAATGCATGAGCTATTAACCAGAGGGGAATGCAGGATCAAACATCAGTATGTAAGGGCCATTTTTAAGGGAATCTTCTTATGCAACATGGTTAAAAATGCCATGTTTTATATACTGAACTTATCGCACCAGCTTAAAGTTTCACCTTCTCAATAGCAGCAATGATCCAGGACTTCAAACTTGTCACAGGGGGTCACCATCTTGGAAAGTGTCTGCGACACTCACATGCTCACTGGGCTCTGAGCAGCTGTTAAGGAGCTAAGCTTACGGGTCCTTGCAAATTTACAAGCAAAAAATGAGGTTGGCCTGTAATATAAGCTGATGTAACAAGGCTGATTATTAAAGCTAATCGCACTGGTTTCTGAGCTGACATATAGTAATTATCTGTATTAAGTACTAATCAGCCTTATTTTATGATATTTCTATTTTGCATATGCAGTATATTGTGAGGTATTGTGGGTCCCTAAGCTCAGTAAGTGACAGCAGCATAGAGCATGTGCAGTGAATCAGCAGAAAAGAAGATGGGGAGCTACTGGGGCATCTTCGGAGACACATATCTTCACTGCTAAAGGGCTGTGGTTGTCTTGGGCTGGTACCGAAGTCCAAAACATTTCTAGCCTTCTTCTTTAGTTAAGCTTTAGTTCTCCTTTAAGCAACAAGAAAAAAACTGAATGGGCATGGAATGTAGTTAAACTAACTGATCATTAGCCATTCAGCATATGTCGTTTATAGGTATTCAGCTTTAGGAGAATGCCTACCCCTATAAAATAAAGTAAGGTTACCAGGTCACCATAACATTTAGCGATACTTCTAATAAAAGCAGATAACAGAACCAGAGGCATAGCTTCAGAGAAAGCAGACCTTGCAGTTGCAGGGAGGTCCAGTAAATCACTAATTAATGAGCAATTTTAATTGGTAGAATAAGTCAACCTTCCAGTTTTTTGGGACCCTAAATAGAGTCTGCTGTAGGGCCCAGTAACATCTGGTTGCACCACTGAACAGAGCTGCATTGATTGCATTGTCAATTGATTGCATTTAAATTAAATGCAATTTGCTGCAGCCCTACTAGATTTTTTTAAGAAGAGCCCCTGATTTTTTTTAGAGGATGATCTACTAACCATAACAAGGGTTCTTCACTGACATAAGGTAACATTTTGGGGTATCAGAATCAACACTAAAGCCACAATAAGGTTATAAGATCCTTGGAAGCCTATACTGATGAGTTGAAAAGTAATTTGACTTAATTAAAATGCCATCAGAGCAACCCTACTATCTGGATTTTTTTTTTTTTTTTACAAGTGCCCCTAATTTTTCAAATTATCTGATAAATTTACCATAATTGCTATACCCCTGCCCTGACATATTTTTATAGCTTAGACCTATTAGGTTCTTCTTAATCACAGATAATAGATGAAGGCAATAAAATGTGCAGACAGATTGGCAAAAACAATTGTATAATCTTTCATTGCAACTGCAGAATAAATATTAATCTGATGATGTAATAAAAATCCTCTGGAGCAGGGATAGTAAATTAATTATATAATTTCAATAATTCAACTTACTTGTAAATGTAATTGATACTGAAAACAGTATCTATCTGTCCTTTTGCTACTTGCACTCTGCTGGTTGGTTCTGACTACATGTACCATTTTAACGAAACAGCAGTCACCTTTCCATGAGCTGAGTTCAGTTGCCACAGTGCCTCTCACTATTTATACCTGCAAATGAAGTTATTGGGCGGGTTTCCAAATATGTGTCAGTATTCAGGCTAACGCTGTGCCTGTCAGTGTGCACTCTTATCAAGATGAGTGGATGGGAGCGCATCAGCTTTTCTCTGTCTGCAGGAAAAGTGCAGGTGGAGAAACGCCAAGCCTGTGCCATTAGCCTAACTTGTACTGCAATTTTCTGTTGAATAATCAAAAGCAATATCACCACTGAACATACAATGGGATTAGCCAATACATTATTTATATAGATAGTTTTGCACGACGAGAACAAAATGGAATGGAGTGTTAGGTATTTGGTTTATTAAAGGACTGCAGATTGTGGAACATATAGTATAAGGGAATGGTTTAAAAAAAAAAAAACATTGACAAAGTTTGGAAGAGAATAAGTGTGCTGAAAAAAAGTCAGTTTCCTATGTATTCTCTACTATAAAAACCAAGAGCTGCAAATTCTTAGAACTGTTACTAATTTAATTTGAATTGTTTAAAAATGATTTAGGCTTCATTAACAATCAGAATAAACATAACATGTTAGTGTGAATATATGTTCTTTTGATATTCATGTTTTCAAACCCAGTCCTGTAGAGCCCTCAACTGTAACTTACCTTCTGAGCAGAATTTTCCCACATATCCAGTGGCCGTACAATCACAGGTGGGTTCTCCATCTAACAGTAGGCAAGCTCCTCCATTCTCACATGGATTCTCTGTGCATAGCCCCTCTAGGTCCAGATGAGCTCCATGACTTCCCAGGAGCCTTGGCTCTGTGTTTCCATATTTTATATCAAGCAGATATCCAGAAAATGCAGGCATATCCCTGACAGAACCAAGGGTCAAAGCACCAGAACGTATATCACCTGGAACTCCTCCAACAAATAAGTCGCTGACAATATTCATGTGCTGTCTTTGGGGTCGGAGGTCTCCAGGCATAGCTTCTCCATCCAAAACGAGCGTGGTTCTCAGCCTGTTCCGGCTTACCATTAGGAAGTGCCAACCACCGTCATTAACTTTCTTGTCACTTACAATAGCAGTCTCTGCACAATCAATGCTGAAACGCAGTTGAACATGTCCATCAGCCAAAGAAAGGCAGAGAAAGTCACAAATGCCTCCATCATCAAAGTAGATCAGAAGACCAGCAGAAACATTGGTTCTGAGCTGGAAGCTGAGATCACTGCGAGTGCTAGCATCCCAACGTAAATAACGTGCCCACTGACTGGGCAAGCCCATGAACTCTAATCCTAAACTCAAGCCTAGGATCGAACAGATTAATAAATTTAGCGGTAGACAGAGACTAAGGGAGTGCAGGTTGGTGGACATGGTGGTTTCAAGAACAGTAAAGGCAGATAGACCAGAGAGAAGAGTGTGAGGGTGGCAGAGCCTGGTGTTTTATTCAAAAATAAAAAGACCAAGATCTTGATTTAAACTTCAGTAGCTGCACATTTTATCCAGCATCCCAAGCTTATTATTTTTGCAACAAAAGTAGATAAGAAGGACTTGAGGTGAAAACTTTCAATCTTGCAAATGGAGATAATCTAGGCTCAAGCTTGAGATGATCTATAACAGAAAAAGAAAAGAAGTGTTACTTGGATATACATAATATCTAGTGATAGCAAAGCTATAAGAATTTCTGGGCTGTGTTTGGTGTAGTAGAAATGTTAATATAATATAAGAGCACAGAGGTAAATCAGTTTAAGTGATACGGACACTTTCCTATAAAACATAGGAATGTATTATTATCACACATAATATAGGACTACAATACTGATTATCTTAAATTATTCACAACCAAACCCACCGCTGTAAGCTTAGGACAAACCTATCAGTTGTATGAAGGCGAGTAAGGACTAAACTACACAGGAGATTTTGAAGGTCAGATGTTATCTGATCTTGTCATGCAACAGCACAAGATTTCGTTGGATCCTACAAAATCTGATCCCCAGAGCTGTAATGTTAAGTTGGATCAGATAACGGGCCAGATTCAATCCAGGGAGAATTTCTCATGATTTATCAGATGAAAACTCATGGGCAAGATTCAATATGAGGTGAAAAAACATCTAATTCAGTTTAAATTTTTTTCCCATACTCTTCAATTGAGTTTTCACATGTTCATGAATCTACAGCCGACATTCAACGTATTTCAATGAGAAGAAAAAAGCCTGTCAATAACATTTTATCTTATCGGATGAAGACACAGCATGCAGCTTCCGCATCTAACAGGCGTGTCACATTGGATGGCAAAGCCATGTAGTATGCATATCAATAAATAAATATAAATACCATTATATTTTCACCTATGGACTACATCCTACAAAATATCCTGTGTAGTTTAGCCCTAATCCTTTCTAGGTTGGGACTGGATGATCTTTCTATAGGCTTGAGTTCAAATGTAAATAGTATTCTAGCCGAATGAATGAGCTCCATAGCCTAGAACAAGTAACACAACCCACTTAGCCTTAACATATTTCAGAGCCTCAATAAGACTTGAGTTAGGGGATTTAAAAGCAAATTGTTTATTCTTGCTTCATGAGTGATAGTTTTAGTAACATCAAAAAAATTTGTATTTTAAAGTAATAAAAATATAATGCAGTGTTGCCCTGCACTAATAAAATGGTTGTGTTTGCATCAGAAACGCTACTATTGTTTATATAAATAGGTTTCTGTGTAGCAATGCAAGCAGCCATTCAAAAGAGAAAAGGTTATACAGCAGATAAGCTCTGTAGAACATAATAGTGTTATCTGTTATCCTCTATTTATCCTGTGCCATTTAGCTTTTTTTTCAATTCCCGCCATTGCTACACAGCAGCTTGATTATATGAACTATAGTAGTGTTTCTGAAGCAAACAGATCAGTTTTAACAGTGCAGGGCAACATGACATGATATTTTGATTACTTTAAAACACTTTAATTTTTTTGGTGTTACTGTTCCTTTAAAGTTTAAATTAAACATAAAATACACCAACAAATAGCCTCGGGTAAAAAAAAAAAAGAAAAAAAAAACACGGTAGCTGAATGAATAATTATAGGTGGGAGCACCAGGAAAAATACAGTGGATGCATGTCTGTGTACTCTCATGTCTGTGTACTTATTCATTATAAGCACTAGACAGAAAAGGATCAAATATCATAGGCTGCTAAACATCAATAAGTTAAACAAAAAGAAAAAAAAATGTCCATTTCCACTGACAAACACTTCCCTTTCAAATGAAATGGAAACACACAGCAGAGTGGGTCGAGTCCCCACATATTTTTATGTCCAAATGAAAAAAAGGGGTTTCTTTTGCTGAAAACAGTGTCCAATATTGTGTCGTGTACAGTAGTTTTGGATGGATGTACATTAACATTTACATAAATTTGTGTAGTGGCTTTAACGATAAGATTAAAAAAAAAAATAATAATAATAATAATAAGACTTAACCGAGGCACAATAAAACAGAAATGCTGGACTCTTAAGCCAGCCATTAAATGGAGATCACCAGGCCTGGATTCGTAGAAAAATTTGGCACATGCAAAAAAAAAAAAAAAAAACTCGTGTCAAATTTATATGGACACCAATTGACTTTAATGCATTTGGACAAAATAGTCACTTCAATGCGTTTTGAGAATTTTTTGCCCTTTTTGCGAATTTTTTTTTGCTGTTTTGTAAATTTATCGATGAAACTATTACTAATCAGCTTTATACTGTCACATTTATATTCTATGCGTATTGTATATTTTGAGACGGTCCCTAAGCCCAATAACTGACAGCAGCACAGACCATGTGTATAGAAAACTGAATGCACCGAATCCAGGCTTCAGTTCGGGATTCAGCCTTTTTCAGCAGGATTCGGATTCAGCCGAATCCTTCTGCCTGGCCGAACCAAATACGAATCCTAATCTGCATATGCAAATTAGGGGCGGGAGGGAAATCACTTGACTTTTTGCCACAAAACAAGTAAGTACAAAATGTTTTCACCGATTCGGATCGGTTTTCGGCCAAGGATTCAGGGGTTCTGCCAAATCCAAAGAAGTGGATTCGGTGCATACCTAGTATAGAATCAGCAGAAAAGAAGAAGATGAGGAACTACTAATATCGCACTGCACACTTGGAAAGGGATGGCCGGTCTCCCTCCTAATGCATTTACCAGTACATCCTTGGTATTTCCCAGACAGCAGCAGTCTGCTAACACAAGGATCAGAGTGGTAAACAGAGAAAAACTGTTGGTTATATTTAATTCAGTATGTATGGAAGCAGATCCAAGTTACTGTAAGATGATCCTTGAGCAGTGGTGTGAGACAGCAGAAAAGTCTTACATGTGATGGTGTTAGGTTGCCTTTACTTGGAGGACTGCCAAAAAAGGGAGCAACAAGCATCCCAAGATACAGTGTATCACAGTAAATTTTAACTGCTCAGAACAAAATTATTATTATTATATTATAAGAACCAATGTTAATAAACTACTAAATTTAATACCCACGTATTGCCACAAAGGAACCGTTTTACAGCCCCATTAGGCATTTCTACTATTTCTCATAATACCTCATATAACTTCACCTTTGTCATTTTAATACCCCACCTCTTTTACATTTTCATATAGTGATCATTAACACGACAACTGTTTGGCAGTTTGTGTCCCTGGGAAAGAACCAAGCTTTTAAAATGAAAGGGAAAACTTTTAGGAAAACTCCCAGTGGGCCAGGTGTCAGTGGGCCCTCCTGCTTCTAAACATTTGGGATATTTTATGGCCATTCCCGATTTCTATAAGAACAAAGGGGCTAAATAGATGGAACAATAGATTATAGTATGTAAAGAAAAGAGACTAGGAGAATAGAGGTTGAGTGAGGAGAAGAAAAATAATACTGAGGGTGGGCCCCTGGTCTAAGGTTTTTTGGTGGGCCCCTGGTGTCCCAGTCCGACATGGAACATACAGTACAACTATAATAGCCAAGCTTATCTGATAGTGTAAATGGTTGGCCAATGGCCAGGCATTCCAGGGTTTGCCACACTGTCAGATATATATATATATATATGTATACGTATGTATGTATGTATGTATGTATGTATGTATGTATGTATGTATGTATGTATGTATGTATGTATGTATGTATGTATCCCACAACCCCAAACATCATAATCACCTGACAGCTCCCCCTAAGGGCCAGGTAGATTTTTGTAAATTATTACAAAAACACAAATCAATGGATAACACCCATTTACAGTCTATTCTTAAAATGTAGCCTATAAGGTGTATACTGGTACAGGATTGTTATCTATGTATTAAGTATCTGTTTTGAAATACTTTGTATATTTACTTTGTTGTGCAACTTTGCCTTTACACACATAAAATGAAAGGTTAACCATTGATATGCGTATGTGGTTCGGATACTGTATTACCTGATTTGTTCAGGAGGCCATGTGTTTATGAAGTTAGGATTTATGGATTATAAACAGATTCTCATCATTATCTTCCATGAATTCACCTGAGGAAGGATCAGGGATATCCAAAACATGTGATGCAAGCATGATTTTCCCTGTTTGGAAGGTTCTCCAGCGGATTTGTCTGTTATTAACTGATGAATTAATTGATCTTAGTCTACCATATATATTTGAACCCACAGAAGTGTGAAATATTTCTGGAACTAGAGTCTTGCATCTTGATTATCCTTGAATGAAAATGCTATCAAGAGTTATTGTTAGGAAGCAATATTTAATGAAAGGGAAGTCAGGAAAACTTCCAGCAGAAGTAGTACCCTTTAACAATAAAATTGTAAAAACATTTTAAATAATTACATGAGTACTGCAAAGTCCAGCAAGGACAAGCCAAAACACATTTCGCACTGTAAAATAAAAAAAATTGGGCAGACTAGCTGAGCCTATCTGTCTTTTTCCTGCCCTTATATTTTCATGTTTCTCTTCTGTAGACTTGCTGCTCTGCCAAGAACCACATTAAAAGCAGGACGCACTGCCAGCCATTCCTGATTCCAACGTGCCTTCAATCATTTCACAATCAATACTTGGCAGCCAGGTATGAGCCCACAGCTTCTGTCAGGACACCTGCTACTTGCACATCTCGTATACAACGCACTTTAAAGGAGAAGGAAAGGGATAGTTACTGGGGGTGCCAAAGTATTAGGCACCCCCCAGTGATTGTAATTATTTACCTGATTCCCTGGGCCAATGCACCTGTTTGCTGAAAAGTGCACAAGCCCTGGGTATTACTGCAGGAGTGCCATGCTGCTATCTTCTGGAACTTCTTCTACTGTCCCACTTCAGGTGCACATGCACATTAGAGAGAAAAGTTTAACTTAAGAAGTAAAAAGATAGCCTTTCACTGTACCGAGTGTGCACACATGACCCAGGACAGAAGAGAAGATCTAAAAAAAGGAATAAGAGCAGGGTACAGTGCTTCTACAGTAGCACCCCAGTGCACTTTTCAGCTAACAGGAGCACCAGACTGGGGTATCAGATAAGCCATTATAATTACTGGGGGTGTCAAATGTTTAGGCCAAGGTACACTGGATACTAAAAATGGCAGGTAGCTTTGGGGAAGTATGAAGCAAGCTTCACAAAAGCAATGAAAACAGAGTGTGACTCTATATATACTTTGCCTAAAAGATATCATGTTCTGATTGTACAGACTATTTTCTTGCCAAATCAATGTATTTTATATTGAATTTTTTTTAATTCGGCTCCTATGTCGGTGTATTTGCTCTGTTTATTATATATGGGGCCTCCATGACATATTTTACAATATCGACATGTTTCTTGTACAAGAATACACAGCATTATATTATAGCCTATAGAGAGGAAGGCAGGGTGAATCAAGTCAGCTTTGACTCATAGCAGCCTGCCTTCAGCAGAACAAATTACTTTAAGAGCAGTTAGCCTGCAGAGGACATAGAAAAAGGTTACGAATGCTCATACTTGTATGGTTAAGTAAATTATTCAGCTCAAGGCAGAGTGCTTTGAGTTAGCACTAACTCAAACTTGCTTTAGAACTGACCCTCCAGGTGTCGTGGTGGCCCCTATTTTATTATAATGCACTAAATTAGATATGACCTTTGATGTGGTACAAAATACACAGAATTATTACAGAATAGGCTCCTTTAAGTATTAAAAAAATAGTACAAAATGCAGGGGTGGGCATACAGGAAGCAGTCTGGTCAGTGCTGGACTGACAGTAGCAGTAGAATTTGGTTTCTGTATTAAAGGTCTGTATAGCGCTGGAAAAGCAGATTGCTTCACCATTAGAGTTAATTCAATAAGCAACTAAAGTTGCAGGCAGGTATAGTATATGTTTTCGGATTAGAACTGAAACAGAGATAGATAGATAGATGATTGACAGACAGACAGACAGACAATAAAGATAGTCTTTGATCAGCATAGTTTATTTGTATAGCACCAGCAAGTTACTCAGAAATGTACAAACGAGGGGTCTTACAAGTATTTAACAAAAAAGGATTACAGAATACAAATAGGCGTGGAGGGCCATGCTCACAAGCACTTAAGCGGGCCATAGATGCAAAGATCCAATCGTTCGAATCCTCGAACAATCGGACTTCCCCATCTCCCGACCTGCCACTAACCATTCAGATCAAATAAAGTAGAAAAGAACAGATCAGCTGATGTTCTGCCCCTGACCGCAATCGTACGAAAGTTATGTCCGACCAAAGCTAGTGACAGTCGTATGATCTGCAATACATGCAGAGATATTATCCACAGCCGACAGAAATCTTTTAACCTGTCTGATCGACCAAACGACCGATCTCCGCTGGACGAAAAATGACGGGACTCTCTCCACACGGTCTGAAAATCGGATCTTTGTGTCTATGGACAGTTACATTCTAAAGTAACAGACAGCATCAACTCCAGGGCTCTGTGAGAACAGCTACATTAGAATAGAGATAGGCACTGCAGAGACATGAAAAGAGGAGGTATGGAACTACATTTCTAGGCAGTACATACACTGTAGCACATACAGTAAAGCTGTGTGTTTCACTAACTGAAATAGCAGAGAGGGCTGCAGGGAAGAAATGAGGTGAGCTTCCCATCATGCACTGATTTTCATAGCTGGGGTGGCAGACAATGTTGCTGTCAGCTCACATTAATATTTCCCCTCACAGTAACCCATGCAAGCCCCCCACACTGCTCATGGCTAATGACCTACTCTCTGCCACACTAAATTAACTCTTGAGATTCTGCCACAGAAGATGCCTTGCTGATAGAACACAGGGATATCAGCTCTGTAACTAAGAACTGGACTGAGCAGAGCAAAATTATAACTAGTTAGGCACATGGAAACATAACACTTAACCCATAACACCAAATAAAAGCACTGCAACTGGGTATCAAATTTGTAATGTGTCTCTCCTCTGCTTGTGCTGAAAGTGACGTGTTGCTGTGTCCCCTCTTTAATCACAGCCAGGTGATGTACCAAAGCACCCGGGGGACTTGCTGACACATTGATTACACATCTACACCAATTACCTCAACTCACAACAAGTCTATAGCGCTGCAGAAAGCAGCGCAGACTGACCGATCACTTCCAAAGGGCTTAGAGGCATGGGAAAAGTATGTGTACAGAAAAATCAGTTTGTGTAAGGAAAAAAAAAAAAGGATGGTGAAGAAAAGGTGAATGAAATTAAAAAAATACATGGAGAATAACAAACATCTAAATGAAAGAATGGTAGCTCAAGAGAGAACACAAAATGCATTACATGAATACAAAGGAGCACAGTTTTCAGAGCAGTAAAATCTATTTTTAGAGAGACATGAAAAAACAAGACAATGATGGCGATACAGAGTGCTCTGGTCTGAGTCTGCTGTCTTTCCATGCACTGTGTATTTTCAACCAACACCTTCAGTAGAGGCTAATTTACGTGCAAGGCCAGACGTGGCGTTTTTAAAAAAGCTCCTTCGGGTGTAAATACACATAAACTGCACTACCACTGAAACTAATGGAAAATGTACTATGGCATTTCTCACAGGGCACTTGCAAGCCGAAATCCGCCACGGGACGCCAGTATCGGCGTCTTTTAGCAGAAATGCCAATACGTCAAGAAACTACCAAGTCAATAAGACTATGGGATCTGCAATTTTGAATCCACACTTTACGTTGTGATTTATATGGCGTCCACACTCTTTGCTTTTTTTTACGGCCAGTGATGTAATTATGCTGCGTATTGACGATCATTCCTGCTCATTTTTGCATGTAAATAGTTTTTCTATTTCTAAATAGTTTTTCTATTTTCTCTTTCCAGCCAGTGGAATTATGGGGAATGAGAACAATGAGAAGTGCATGTTGGGAAAAGAAAAAGACGTGCTGAAAAACGCATGTTGACTGTCGCGTGTGGTTTCAGTGGCGTATTTATGCCCGACAGAGCTTTTTTAAAAACGCAATGTAAAAACGCCGTGTCAGACCTTGCCCTTAAGGTCTTTATGTCTGTGGTACTTTCTTCTCGCTCTCCCAATGTATTGCTCTCTATGCATTTCCCTATGACTCAGTTTCTCTAAACTCTAATGTATATAGTATTAAATCTCTTATTTGTCCTTCCCTTATTTACCTCTGCCCTTGAAATCACCCTCCTAGTTTACTTCCCCTCTTGCCCCCCAGTGTCTTCCCTGAGGTGTCCCTCTCCACTGAGCATCATTCTCCTCCATGTATTTCTCCATTTGCCTTTGCTTCACTGCTCTTGTGCATCTCTGCTTATGAACCCTAAATCCAAACTCTTTTCCTCTTTCACTCATTTCATACATTGTATTAGTTCATCTTCCAGTTTATAGTATATCAATCTCCCAATCAATTTTGCCTCCACTCTGTTTTCCCACAAGTCATCACTCTGTTCTATATTTATAAATGTTATATTTAATAAATTTATATCAAACAATGGTGGGTGCCAAATTACAGCTTCTGATAACACTTTTATAAAGCCCACCCATAGTGAAGGCTCTAGGTTACACAAACCAAAATGAGTTACAGGGAAGATAGTAAAATATAAATTATTAGAATAAAAGTATAGAGATGTGTGAATTTCCTGCGAAATTTGCAAAACAGTGAAAAATTCGCAAAGCGCGATTTTTGTTGCAACGTCAAAATATTTGACAATTCTGATGCTGGAGACAAGTCTGACACCCATTAAAGTCAATGGGCGCCTAGAATTGTCACCAGCGTCTGAATTGTCCCCGGCATCAAATATAATTTTGCCGCCGGCGGTGAAAATCCCCGCAAATTCGCGCCTGGCAAATAAAAATTCGCCAGTCACTACGTCTGTGTCTTGAAACAATGCATCAAGCAATGTATCATAGATCTGTCTTCTTCCAGTTCCCAAAATGTCAAATTATGCAAGGTGTTGACTTGACAGTCAAGACGAGCTGTGCAGAGAATATAAATGGCTAGCTAGATAATGTTTTCAATTACAATAACATACATATTGGGAAGTTGCTTAGAATTACAATTTTTGTTTCATTAGTTTTGGTTTGGGTGCAGTGCATTCCACAACCTCACTGTCCTCACTGTGAAGAACCACCTAAGCTGCTTCAAATGAAAGTTCTTTTCTTCTAGTCAAAAGGGGTGGCCTCTGGTACGGTGATCCACTTTATGGGTAAAAAGGTCCCCTGCTATTTGTCTATAATGTACTTGTAAAGTGTAATCATGTCCCCTCACAAGCACCATTTTTCTAGAGAAAACAACCCCAACCTTGACAGTCTCCCCTCATTATTTAAGTCTTCCATCCCTCTAACCAATTTAGTTGCACTTAGTCTCTGCACTCTCTCCAGCTCATTTATATCCCTCTTAAGGACTGGAGTCCAAAACTGCACTGCATACTCCAGGTGAGGCCTTACCAGGGACCTATAAAGAGGCAAAATTATGTTTTCATCCCTTGAGTTGATGCAATTTTTAAAGCAAGACAGAACTTTATTTGCTTTAGTAGCCACAGAATGACACTGCCCAGAATTAGACAACTTGCTATTTACAAAAACCTGAAGATCCTTCTCAGTTAAGGAAACTCCCAACACACTGCCATTTAGTGTATAACTTGCATATATATTATGTTTGTCAAAGTGCATAACCTGCATTTATCAACATTGAACCTCATTTTCCAGTTTGCTGCCCAGTTTTCCAGTTTAGACAAATCACTCTGCAAAGTGGCAGCATCCTGCATGGAACCTATAGTTCTGCACAATTTAGTATCATCTGCAAAAATAGAAACAGTACTTTCAATACCCACCTCCAGGTCATTAATAAACAAGTTGAAAAGCAAAGGGCCAAGTACAGAGCCCTGAGGTACTCCACTAACAACACTGGTCCAATCAGAAAATGTTCCATTTACCACCACTCTTTGTAGTCTATCTTTTAGCCTGTTTTCTATCCATGTACAAATATTATGTTCCAGGTCAACATTCCTTAATTTAACCAGTAACTTTCTGTGTGGCATTGTATCAAATGTATTGTGCATGCACTTATATTAATGTCCCATGGAATACTAACAGAATGTGAGGTTCAGAGGTTTTTCAGTGAAAATGAGCTGTGAATCTGGTAAAGCCATATCTTAAGCACAACACCAATTTAGCATGAGAATTTTTTTGCCTGCAGTAGAGTGGAATTTAGTAGCATTAAAAAGATATTATTTGCAGAGCACACACATGTACAATATAACAAGTTACAGTAAATAAATTAGTGGCAGTAAACACCAAGAGCAGTTTTAAATAGAAATGAACAAAGGAGAGATAAAGTGCAACACCATAAGGAAGGAATGCATTTTTTTTAAAAAAAAAATAACTTTTCTAGAATTTTTTCTGTATTAGCTACACTGCCAGAAACCTCATCCGATTTAAAGATTTCAGAGAGGCCTTCATTCATTTAATAGACAGGTGCTCACTAGCAGTCTGCAGTGACTGGGGAGGAAATCACAGAATACTGAATAGTAATTTCACATAAGAATTCCTCTTCAGAAATCATTCATCATGCAGCTAATCAGTAAGTGATTACTACTCTGCATAAAATGGTAAAATAAACATAAGCACATACAGAACCATAACAGTAGAAAAGAAAGGTACACTGAAGATACACAAAGTGCAAAGAATCTCTCCAGCAATGGCAAACCAAGTAAGAAACTGCACTACAACCAAAGCTTAATTAAATAACACCGGTGAAATGAGACAGACTGTTTCCGCTCATGGCAGCATTCTGCTCGCTCTAAAGGCATCTTCTTTGCATGGGGAGGAGGCTCTATTTAGAAAAAAAAATCCCTGACCCTTTGCAATTTATTATAAATCTCTTAATATGCTTTTTTAGGGTCAGCCATCTGATGAGAAGAGACAGCAGGGATCATTATCAAGCCTAAACACTATAAACCTACAAGATGACAAGCCTATGGATTTGCACAATGAACGGGAGCAAAAGTCCTTGTTCTACAGTTTATCCGACATTATCGAATATACCAACAGCAATGAGTAGAAAAATGTATGAGGTTAATAAAAGACTAAATGAATGTAATGTTTCTGAAAATACACATGCACCAACAGATTTTACGCCCAACCATTCAGCAATGAAAGAGTCAAATAAAAGGCATTTCCAATCATTTGACGGGAAAAAAGCAATGCGATGAGGTAAGGGGGAGGTGTCCGAACACGCATTGAGTTTGACAATTCTCTGCGCTACTGCGCAAGCTTTTAATGTATTCTAGTACTGAGCCCTCTCAACGCCTTATGAGATAAATACCAGAATGGACCCCATGAGAGGTATCCAAGAACACCCCTGTGTTTTACATTTAAGAGCACGGTTATTTAAGGCTCTTCAACAAAAGAATTATTGGGGAGCAAAGGGTCAGAGATTTAGGGGTTGTTGAATGATATTGACATCATATTCCTCCCCCACAAACATGTTATCATCTACGCTTCAGGCTCAGCAAAGAGTGCCTGTTCATCTTCTTAGCCAACATTTCATGGATGGTTACCCATAATCATTATCACTGTACGCCTGTCCTTCCAATAAAGCTTCAGTCCCTGAGTCTATTTTTCAATTGTGTCTGCTTCTCCGTCATAGAGCCCCGTAATGCCAATGACCCCCATTTTCTATAAATTGCGACAGAATACCGAACACGGGAGGGAAAATGGCGTTGGGTTCCACATTCATCCCCTTCTCCTCCCTTGTCTTTCCCCCCCATCACTGCCTCTCTCCTCCCCCTACCACAGCCCCCCCACCCTCCGACGATCCACTTTGGCAAAGCATAACATGTTGTACATTGCACCAGGAGAGGGCGAAGGGTGGCGGGGGGAAAAAACATTCCTCACGAGGGGGAAAAACGTGATTCTTTTTCTGTATCCATCCCCCTCAACATAACTGCAACACGCTTAAAATTCACGACCATTAAATATTCTAAAACCTTACTGGATAATGGGGGGGAAAGGGGTCAGAAGTGGGGAGTGCGTAGAAGGTTGCGTGTGAAAATGCTATAGCAAAATGTAAAATAACCAAAATACAATAGAAAACAACATTACAGAATCAGTTTGCTAATCCGTCCCAATAAATATGTGTGTGAGTGTGTGATTGTTAGGGCTCCTGATATCTCAGTTTTGCAGCTGTGGGTCTAATCACACTGCTATTAAAGCCCCCCGCCTCCTCTCCCTCCTGCACACACACTCTCGTCCACTTTTACAGTGATGGGGGGAAATAATGCGTCTTATGGATAATGAAACTAAATAGGCAGCCAGTGCTAGCAATCAGCAGAATAATTGGACCCTTTTCAATGTTCGACTCTCTCAGATTTACTTAAAAAAAAAGCTAGGGGTAAAAAAAAACACACGATAAACAAGATAGAACATTCTGACACCCTAAAGCTTCAGATTAAACTAGCGGTTCACAAGGCATACAATCTAAAAAAATCCATCACCTGTACCCAGATTACTTCTATTTATCACTCTTTCTGTTCAAGTGTTATCAGTAAACAAAAAGATTTGTGGAAGGGAAGCAGAAATATCATTTTTTAAATAATCAATTCAAAGCACACTTCCAAAAGAAAATAGTCTATGTTTTAAGCATTTTTAAACAAATCCAAATTCTCCTTTAAATATCTTGGCGACCACGCTTTCAAATAAATGATCTCATTTGAAAATGTATCTATTTTGTTTGCAAAATGAAATTGAAAAGGAGCAAAAAAAAAAAAAAAGCACTGAAATGCGAAAACAACAACAAACGAAGAAAGCTTTGTCTAAATGTCAATCCCCCCCAATAAATGTGAAGTAGCTGCATTTCATTTTTCCGTTTTTTAAAGAAAAATTTAATTTGAGTCAGTTAAAACAAAAAGAAATGAGCAAATGTATCAGCGTCTAAGAAGAAAATGGAGGTATCTTTAATTTCACGCTAGGTTTCCTCGCAACCAGTCCATCCCTTTGGCTAATTCCTTCCCCCCAACATCTCCCTGTTCACGAATTGGCCCCTTTTTTTATTTTTTTAGAAGAAATACATATATTTTTTCTAATTTTTTACATATATATATATATATATATATATACACACACACACATACATACACAAATATATATATCAAATATATATACATTTTCAACTAGAGATATTTAAAAAACGCAAATATATGACAATTCTTGATTCCTCAAAATATGCCCACAATGATTTTTTTGTGATCTACAATTTCATGGGGTATAAAATAAATGACATGAAAAGACAACCTCAACGCTAGATATTCTCCATTTTCGTGCGTGGTATGTTGGGTCCCATACCACGCACGATCTGCACCCTATTTTCTAAAAAAAAAAAAAAAAAAAAAAACAGTTAATGGGAGAGTTTGGAGAAGGAAATTTTTTAGAAATAGTATTTATTAGAGGAGAAAATAAAAGATTTTTTTTTTCCCTTTGGGGGGAGAAAAGTTCTGCCTCTTTTTGTTTGTGATAAAGAGAGAGGGAGAATAATAGAGGGAGAGAGCACAGCAATAACACAGTCACCTACAGAATCATCAAAGTCATCATACTTTACTTCCAAATGACATCATTCGCTGCTCCCAAATGACATCATTCTCTGCTCCTTAAGTGTGTAATGGGCAAACGCCCTGCCGCTTTCCATTTATACAGATATATATATATATATACAGATATATATATATATATATATATATATATATATATATATATATATATATATATCTCTACACGTGTGTGCACTATAAATTCTATACACTGATATGGATAACACAGAGAACAAATAGATACCTGAGAAGACAGAGGGGAGAACAGGTATTTCTGAGGAGACGGCTACATCAGTTACACGCAGAAGTACAAATTGTTGTACTAGAAATAGATGTATTAGTAGAAGGAATGATGTTAGTGACTGGGTGAGAATGCTAGCTTCTTTCTGCTGTGTTTGACAGTTTCTCCCCCTCCCCAGCCCGTGTTGTTAAACCCCGGGTGCTGACCTGGCCGCCGGGAAATGAACGTCCTGTGTGCGGAGCAGCTTCAGCCTCACACTGCCAGGGAAGCTTCGGAATCCACACACTCCAGGGCTGGCCACGCCCCGGGGACCGCTCTTTAAAGAGACAGGAGCAGGAGGGGCAGCTGCTGTTAATGTTCCCCGCCTATCGCTCGTGAAGGTGATCCTACATCACGTTATATCACGCAGGTGGGCTGAGAATGCTCAATAAAGAGTTGAACTGGATTTTCCTCCTCCACTGCTGACTTTTAAAAAGGCATTTACAGTTTTTTTTTTTACAAATGTATTTTTTTAGTTCGTGTGTGTTTGGCTGGCTCCCTCCCCTTCCCATTTCATTTTGGAGCTGAAGGCAGAGGGAGGAAGGGAGGGGGTAACAAACAAACAGGCAGGGAGTGAGCCATGAACGCTGCTCCTGCAATTCCCTAACTCAAGTCCTTCCCCCGCTGCCTTTATAAAGTGGAATTCTCCCTTAAGACTGTGTACCCAGAGTGGGGCTGCTGAGACCGATAATTGCAGATATCGTCACAGCAACTAACTGACTGAATGCTGAAAAAGAAGCAAAAGAGGTGAAAGTTCTGTAGCCAAAACCAGTATAATCCCTGCTTGTCAGTTAATGTTCTGGGTGGACTGGGTTCCCTATACCTCCTGTGCCCCCAGTTACACCCCTGTATGTGACCTTTATTTCATTTTACACATAGTATAAGCTATGCATTTCACTGCAAAACTATTAAAACGTCCCAGCTGTGATCTAGTTAGCTGATGATGGTGGGAGTTGTAGTTTTGCGTAGCTTCACATCTCACCGCTCATCTAATAAAATAAATATTTTACTGGAAAATATGATAACTTTTTTTAGTTTTAAACTTTTTTAGTTTTTAGTTTTTTTGCCAGTCCAAAAAAATAAATAAAAAGTGGGTTGTTAAAGCGGCCGATTGCTGCAATCCATTGAGCTCAGGTCCGGACTGAGAATTAAAATAGGCCCTGGCATTTTAGGTACACACATTGCCCAATCAGCCCACAAAGAGGCCCGAACAGCTCCAACCAGACCACAAAATACTGACTTTCTATGGGACCTTATAGCAGCCCCTCTGGCATTTGCCAGAACCCACAGATTGCCAGTCCGGGCCTGGCTATTGGCGAGGTTTAACAGGGTCAGACAGAGAAGTGACCGTATGCAGTAATATCTCTCTGACTGCTCTAATCACAGCTCTGCAGATCCACTTGACCAGGGAATTGGGGACCCCCGATTAAATAACGCTTCTTGCACATGACTGATAGCTGAAAGGTCAGTAGAACTGCCTGCTGTTTCATTTTTCTTTTGGCTAGGGCTTGCAAAATTAAAATGATCTAAAACTTTTTTTTTAATGTCTGTTTGTTCTTCATTTATTGTATAAGGCTGCAGAAAGTGTTTTGTTTGGATAAAGTAGCTGGTATTTCACATATGAGCTGTCGCTAGTCCATTTCTGGAGTGGGGTGTATACACTCGCTCTCATAGAGGCATATGGCTGAAGCTTATTCTGGTCTATATGGCATCCCCATTACTAATTGATGTTGTTGGTACCTAATACTATTATCATTATTATTGCACATCCATGTGATAGGGCAAGTGCCAGACCCGGACCGACAATCTGTGGGTTCTGGCAAATGCCAGATGGGATTCTGAAAGGTGCCATAGACTGTCACTATTTATTGGGCTGGTGGGGGCTGTTTGGACCTCTGTGCAGTTGAAATGCCAAGGCCTATTTTGACTCCCAGACCTGGCAAGTGCCATTTGTACCCTGCATTCCTGATCCTGTTAAAATCATGTCATATATACAAGCAAGTTGAAATCTATTATACATAACACACACTGCTGTATTTAAACCACTGGTTGTATTATAAATAGGGTAGGCAATAAATGCTTATTTATTTTAATTGGTGTCACAGTGTAAATCCGAAAATCCAGAGCCCTGTCCACAAGAGCTTACGATCTAAAGGTTATCACGGGCAGCTGGGCAAGGGGAGATTGTACAATGCGCACACCAGCAGCACTCTGGCGTGCGATTTATAGGGGTTAGGGCCCGCTGGCGAGTAGTTACGCCACTGCCCCCTTCCCTCCTCTTCGCTGCCTCCCACTTCTTTGCGATCTGTGCCCATAGCTCAGCAAGCACGAAGCATTGCTTTGATTGGTCGAAGTTCAATGGAAGAAGGTATTTCCTCTGGCTTTGGTTGCAGAACAGCGTCTTTCCCTCCCCTAAAAAAGGACTTATTTATGAGGAGCAGGAGCACAAGCACTAATATGCCTAGATGTGTAAATATACTGTATGTCTTTTAGAGCAAATGCATTTACAGGCAATGACACCTGGTGCTGTTTGCTGCAGCTACTTAATCCTAGAAAATACCCTGCCATAAAAAATACTGAGAACAGCCTCTGCTGAAACACTTCATGTAACTGCTCAGATATGTATGTGAAGGCATTTTGTGTGATTACGTGTTTCAAACTCAGCCAATTCTCAGTATTGTCTATGACAGGCTATTCTCTGGCATTTAGTGCCTGTGACAAAACTCTGAGACTAGGTACCTTGTGCCTGAGTCAACATTTGGTGTAAGGTACAGAGCACAGCTGGCGCAGGTGTAAGTAATGCATTCATTAAAGGGATACTGTCATGGGAAAACATGTTTTTTTTCCAAAATGCTTTAGTTAATAGTGCTGCTCCAGCAGACTTCTGAACTGAAATTCATTTTTCAAAAGAGCAAACTGATTTTTTTTTATATTTAATTTTGAAATCTGACATGGGGCTAGACATATTGTCAGTTTCCCAGGAGCCCCAGTCATGTGACTTGTGCTCTAATAAACTTCAGTCACTCTTTACTGCTGTACTGCAAGTTGGAGTGATATCACCATCCTCCCTTCCCTCCCTCCCAATAGCCCATTAGCAGAACAATGGGAAGGTAACCAGATAACAGCTCCCTGGTAGATCTAAGAACAGCACTGAATAGTAAAAGCCCATGTCCCAATGCATCCCCATTCCATTACATTGTTGAGAAACTACAGCCTCCCAGAAAGCAGTTCCATAGTGCAATACCGGCTCTTTCTGAAAGCACATGACCAGGCAAAATGATCTGAGATGGCTGCCTACACACCAGTATTACAACTAACAAAAATATACAGTACTTATTGGATTAGAAATTACATTTTATGTGGTAGAGTGAATTATTTGTAATATAAACTACACCATACAAATCATGACAGAATCCCTTTAAGTACAGGACTTCCTCACTTTTAACTCCTTGTAACTCCAAGTGGCAAGTAAAATAAGGGGTGTGAAAATTGATGCCAACCTCCTGGCCATATAAAGGCTGAGCCTCCAAGTGCTGATGGTGCTGCATAAAGAGACTGGCACAAATCTCTGTGCTTCATTTTGCGAGCTCAAATAGTTGCATCTGCATATGGGATAACACAGGGGCAAGGTATAAGGGTCGATTTCTGCGCGATCCGTCGCGCTGAGCAACAACTCAGGCGTCACGTCGGATGCGACAGAAATAAGATAAGTTTAGCCTTGTTGGATAGTGTTGCAGCATTGATCCGACTCGATGCAGCGTCTGCATTCGACAGTCGTGCCGCGTCTGATCAACGTTGCGGCACTATCCGACAACACTATAACGGACCTTATTTCTGTCGCATCCGACGTGATGTCTGCATTATTGTGCAGCGCATCGGATAACGCAGGAATCGTCCATGCAGTCCAACCCTAAAGTGTACTTTTCCAGGCCAAAATAAATGAGGCCTAATGTCTTTTTATTTTCACCCACACTTACAGTATGTAAAGCTATTGCTAACAGGGAAGCCGTTTTATTTCTGGTCTGAGTCAGTGCCATTATGTTGCTGCTGGGTATCTCTGTGATACCTCGTATGTTTCCTTGGCAATTAAGGCTATCGGCACACAAAGGGACATTTGTCAAATACCTACCAGGATCACATTGCTCTTCACTTAGCAAGTGACTGTATAACATATTTGCCTTTTATTCCACCTCCATTTATGGTCCCAGTGTACTATCACAAAAGGCACAGTGGATTCTAGGGCTGGTAAACAGCTGGAAAAGAGCAAAAACAGCAGAGCACTGAGGAGACCAGTATAAAAATATAAAAAATCAAAGTTTATTTAATATACACAAAAACTCAAATTACAGCAGCAAAGTATGGACCCTGGCTGCCCACTGGTAAACAGCTCAAATGCTGCTATTGGGATTGGGGAGACTTGACTTTTAACTACATGCCCACCAAGAGATTCTTAGTATCCAGTATCCAGTCCACCACTGCTCAGAAGTGTAGGGTTAGCTCTAATAGGCTTAACAAAGATCTTGAAGTACACCTATAATTCTTCCAATTATATCTAAATATCATGTATTTAAAGGTGTAGGCTTTTTACATTGGATGCCTGATTTCTTAGATTATCACTGAGTTTGGCAAGCATGATCTTTGCAATCAGTGTCTTTAGTGTGCATCATGCTTCTTACAGAAGTGGAATATACTTATTAGGTGAACCTCCTGCTAAGTTCTGTTGGAGTTGTAAAATAGACATGTCTTATGTGGCAGATGCATATTTGACAACTCTTGTGCCTAAGAGATGGGGAGTTATGTATTAAAAGTGTGTCTGGTTTCTGTCCATAGGAGAACCGTGCCTGCTATTAATGCCAGACAAAGCAGAATAAGCAGTGTGACAAGCCTCTGGAACCCATGTTAAGTGGCCAAAGCAGCAACAGAAAATTAGCTGTTTTATAGTGAAACTAGTAAACGTAAAATCTTAATTGTTATATTGACAGGAAAAGAGCACACCTTGAGTTATCTGTTTAATATAAATAGTTTCTGCTTAGTGTATTTAGGTCTTAGAGGTATACAGGTATACCTGTCCTGCATAAACTATAATTGAACCGTTTTCTCTGTATAACAAGGGTAACAATATATAAGGCAATGACATCATAAACTGATATCCCCCTACTCTGCTGCTACATCATGCTTTGTGTATAAACCATATAAAGCATGTGTATAATCAAAATACACCCTACTATACATGTGTGTGTGTATATAGATACTGTACCATATACTCTTTGTTTAAGACTAATACAACCTGCTCTACATATAATACAGATGTACCCTGATACACAGATGTCTTTTATCTTAGTGCAGATACACACTGATTTTCATCTAAGCAGATACACAATTCTGAGAGGAATGTAAGTTTACCACAGCTCTACATGATACAGATACAAACCACAGGTTATAAAATTAATACATTGCACAAGGGAATATGAGTTGTGGGAGGTTTGCGTTGAAGACTGTGTTCCTCAGCATCGTGACCAATTTGTTCTGTAACAAATCAGCTTTTCCTTGCACAGAGTTCACACTACGTCCCCAAAATAAATTCAATTTTAAGCATTTTCTCCACCCCCTACATTCTGTACTGTGGTTGCCCATGTCAAGTAATTTCACTGTATTCCTACTTACCTCCATTACTCTGCTTTTGCTGTGCAATGTTCCCTCAAATTTCTTGCAGATTATGTACCCAAATAAGTTCTAAAAGTTTTGTCCACAGAGGTGGATCTTTGCAAGTCATGTGCAAGTAACATGTATGGCTAGTGTTATATTTTGTGTTTATACACACAAGCCCATCCTTTAGGGTCTGGCCACACAGGCAGATTCAGGGAGATTAGTCGTCAGACGACAGATCTCCTCTTCTTCGCAGCGACTAATCTCCCCAATCTGTCTTCCCCTGCCTTCCGCTGGCTAAAATGTAAATCACATGGCTGTAGGCACATGGAGCGCTTCATTTTCTGAAGTCGCCCGAAGTTTCCTCGTGAGGCAATTACGGGCGATTTTCATTTTAGCCAGTAGAAGGCAGATCAGGGAGATTAGTCGCCGCGAAGAAGAAATTTGGCGCCTGGTGACTAGTCTCCCCGAATCTGCCCATGTGGCCAGACCCTTGTAGTGTGCATTGCCTCCTGGCATTTTCTTATGTGACCCATATTAAAATCCTCATACTTAAGGTGGCCATAGACGCACAATTAATATTGTGCAAAAAAAATTTTTGGACGATATTCGGTGCGTGTATGGTGGGAAAGAGCCGACCAATATCGGCAAAAGACTTGCATATCAGTCAGCTCGTCAACTGGGCTGGACGGAAAATTTTGATCGGGTGCCTTTGAAGGCACCCAAACATCGCCATTGTTAGTGCTGAATTGTCAGATAAAGGTAGATATCTATTGTTTCTACCTGTATATCTGACGATTCAGCTCTACACTTGTGTTTTGAAACAAACAATCTTTCTTGGAAAGAGATCGTAATTGTTACATCTATGGCCACCTAAAGATCTGTGTTCTCCTAAGGTTACACTTCATTTCTCAGCTTCCTTAACACTACCACTTCCTGTCCCTTCTCCAAAACTCTCACTTTGCTATCATCTACGTATGTGCCTCAAACCCACTTCACACTCTAATAATCCATTTCTGTCCACTCCCAAACTGAATCCCACTCTAATTATTTTCTACCTCAACCTCAAATTAAATTTGTCTGTCTCTGTATCGACCCAACCACACACTATACCAATCTATCTCTGCCAACCCACTCAAATCTCACACTGCATAAACGATTCACTCTGCTTCTGAGATCCTTGCAGACTGCATTATCCTCTGTGCTCTGCTTAAAGGAGAACTATAGCCCAAGTAGCTCCCCATCTTCTTTTCTGCTGATTCACTGCACATGCTCTGTGCTGCTGCCACTTACTGAGCTTAAGGACCCACTCACAATATACAGAACACATAGAATATAAATATTGCAATATAAGGCTGATTAGTAATTAATACATATAATTACTACATGGCAGCACAGAAACCAGTGCAACTAGCATCAGAATGTAATGATCAGCCCTGTTGCATCAGCTTATATTACAGACAAACCTCATTTTCTGCAGAACATATTGTGACGACCCCTAAGCTTAGCTTCTCAACAGCTGCTCAGAGCCCACTGAGCATCTGAGTGTCACAGACACTTTCCAAGATGGTGACCCCCTGTGACAAGTTTAAAGTCCTGGATCATTGCTGCTATTGACAAGCTGAAACTGTAGACTGGTGCAATAAGTTTAGTATATAAAATATGGAATTTTTAGCCATATTCATTTTTAGGGTTTAGTTCACCTTTAACCACACAAATTCACCTGTCCTCCCATCCATTACATAAACTTTTGTTTCTTTGATCACATCAATCCCTATATGCATCTTCTCAGTCTTAAATAGGTATTCTAGCCAAATTCTTCAAATAATATCACATTTCACTTGATAAAATGTACTGTCATTTTAAACAACTTTTCAACACACATTAATCACATATTTTTATTTCACATTTATTTGTCCATCTCCCACAGTGCTTTGCAAACTTCTGTGATCCTTTTTAACATGTCTTGTTATTCATAGAACATGTAAGGCACTGTAGGAATTAGTCTTGACTGAAGAAGCCTTGGGGCAAATTCACTAAGATGCGAAGTTACGCCAGACGCAACTTCGCCGCGCTTCGCCGCACTTCGCCAGGCGTAGTTTCGCCAGCGCTCCGCAAATTCACTAAAATCCGAAGTTGCGCTCAGGGGTAGCGTAAGGTTGCCAAGTTGCGCTAGCGTTGATTCGCTATGTAAAGCGAAGTTACGCTAGCGAAGGCTAATTTGCATACGGCGCGAAATTCAAATTTCAATGGAGGAATATGTATCAGCACTACAAATGCCTAGAAAACCTTCAAATCAGCAAATAAAAATTTTATTTTGCCCTACACATGTGCCCACTGTCTAGGTAAGTTGCCATGAGTCAGGAAATGTAGGGGGGAAGGAGGGGAGCCCCAAAAAATTTTTCGATATTTTTCAGCCTATCACCCATCATGTAGAAAACACGCCAGCGTTTTTTGGGACTTAGAAAAAAAATTGACTTTTTTTGAAACAATCCCTATCTACTCTATTGCGTTTCGCCAGGTCTGAGGTGGCGAAGGAAGTCTAGCATAAAGGTAGCGTTCAGTACACTGCGCAAGTTAGTCAATTTGCGTAGTTACGTCGCTAGCGAAAATTCACCTGGCGTAAGGGTGCGAAGTAACACTAGCGAAACTACGCCAGCGTTCGTTAGTGAATTTGCGCAGTAACGAAAATGACGAATTAACGCTAGCGTTCGGTGCTTCGGCGCTTAGTGAATTTACCCCCTTGTCTCTTGCTACATGGTTTCAGACATACATATAGTCAGGATAAGCAATGCAAAAAATAGCAAAGGAAAGAGAAAAAATACTTTTGTTTACCAAAACGGAAGTCATTAAATCATGCCTAATTAATGTGTATTTATGTTATTCCTTAATTGAGTTTAGATTGTACTATTTTGCTCTTACCTGTTCTGTTTACTTTATCAAGAATTAGATTAAAATTCATCTTAAATACAGATTAAATATTATTTACTGTGAACAAAGATCTTCCTTGCTCATCTTAAGTTGTGCGTTAAAATTATTCCGATGCCCATTGACTTCAATGAATTTGGACAAAATAGGTGTGCATATAAAAATTTTCGCGGGCGTCGAAATTGACGCATGTCAAAATCATTTTGAAGCCCATTGATTCAACGTGTTTCGCAAATATTTCAGCAAAATGGGACAAATTCACCCATCGCTATTAGTGAATGCACTACTCTGTAAGAGGAGAGTCTGTCATTAAATTCTGAAGCGGGGTGATACTATTAGCTACCTTCCCTGTCACAGGTTACTCATATTTTATTGAATAGTTTAGCTTAGTAAATTATGTAAACTAGTTTCCTATGTGCAGTAAACTAAATATAGGGAACTAACATTTTTGACATGTTTCACTGGCAGCATCATTTTTATTTGCATCACTTTATGTTTTTAGCAGTGTCTTGCCCATAGAAAACTATTATTGAAATAAACACAAACACAAAAAAAGATTGTTGTTTTTTTTAATTTAATAATTAGATAAAATGCTATGGATATACAGTATGTTTACAGCAATTAGGGGCAAGCAAACACTTTCAGGTGGAATAAGCTTGTAAATCTGCAAATACAGGTATAGGATCTGTTATCCAGAAACCCTTTACCCAGAAAGCTCTGAATAATGGAAAGTCTGTCTCCCATAGACTCCGTTTTATCCAAATAATGCAAATTTTAAAAAATTATTTCTTTTTTCTCCGTAGTAAAAAAAAAAAAGAATATGATCCAAACTAAGATATAATTAATTCTTATTGGAAACAAAACCAGCCTATTGGGTTTATTTAATGTTTACATGATTTTCTAGTAGATTTAAGGTATAAAGATCCAAATTACAGAAAGAGCCGTTATCCGGAAAGCCCCAGGTCCCAGGCATTCTGGATAACAGGTCCCAAACCTGTACAACTTTTTTTTAAATAGAAAAATGTCAATAGGGGAAATCTGATTCATAAAATGTGTGTTCATTGCATCAAATTCAAGTGTTAGCTTATAGGCCACATAGGTTTTGCTAGTTGTAAAAGCCCATATAAAGTAGATTACAGAAAAACACTCACTTTACATCTGAATATTGCTCCCTGAGCATTATTTGTTCCCGCTTTTATGAATTGTGTGAGTTTGTCTGACAATTACATAGATATATGTCAATATAATTTTCAAGGAATAATTCATATTGCTATTATATGGGAAACTTGATTAGCTGTCAGAGAATAGCTGTGCAGTCACTAGTTGCTCTCCATGGTCCTGAATCTTCAGCACTACACTACTGACTCGCTTCTGTGTCTTAGATCCTGAGCAGAATGTCGCTGTCCGGGGTCCTGTGTTCTCCTTGACAAAGTTTCACATGTCTATTAGAGTAGAACTACACAGAAACTTTGTATCTTTTTCTGGCATAGGTGGAGGAAACCAAAGAGAAACTCTGAACCTTTTAAAAATCCCAGACTGCAGGCTGAGCTGTCAAACTCGTGACTGTCCCGTAGAAAACAGTCACCATTGGGAGGTATGGGTGGAGGTGCCTGTGCTCTGACTTTTAACTGCCTTTGTGTTTATTCCTTCTCTTAAGGGCAGAGACACATGTTCAGTTTCGGGGAGATTAGTCGCCCAGTGACAACTTTCCTCTCCTTGGGGCAACATGTCCCTGAACTGCTTCCCGCCGGCTAGAATGTACATTGCGGGCGGGATGGCAATTGGTTGGCTTTGTTTTCCAAAGCTGGCCGAAGGTGCGTTGTATGGCAAATGTTAAACATATTTTACACATCAGATTTTTGTATCAGTCTCATCATGTTTTAACCCATGCGACTACGCCGACTTGTAAGATGCATTCTGTTGATCTGACACCATCCAACAAAAGCTCTCGTGGAGTTTAACCGTAGGTGCTCAGTTTTTTGTACCCTACTGTATAGTATAATCAGAGCTATAATATATGAAGGTCCAAGAGCATGCCTACAAGTGTTAGGGTACCGGTACGCGATGCTTAAAGACTCGAGTAGGCTTTCATATGTTAATCTAATGTACAGCATGACATGAAAATGCCTGATGCATTTCACTTTAATATACATTCCATACTATAGGGCTGATTTACTCAAAAATCTAACATCTATTTTTTCCACGAATCTCTAACAATTTGTGGTTTTTCTATATTTCTTAAAGCTTTATTATGTGTAAAAACCACAAAAAAACTCTCATAAAAGGTTGTCAAGGTCCCTTAGAAGTCAATGGGAGCTGCACTGATCTTATTGGACCGTTTTTAATCAATTACATTTTAGAGGTTTTTTTTTGGGGGGGGGGTTTCTAGTAATCGTCTAAAAACTCAAATTTTAAGAAGTTTTAGAAGTATTCCTATTTTTTCGGATCGTTCAGCTCTTTTTTTTTTCCGTTCAAGCTTTTCAAATTCAAATCTTTTAATAAATTTCATAACATTTGTGGTTTTAGAGAAAGGGAATTTAGTTGTGGTTTCAAAAACCTCTAAATCCACTAAAATGAGAATGTTTATTAAATAGGCCTCCATGTATTTTCTTTAGCCTCCATGTATTTTCTTTAGCCTCTTATAAATGTTTAGAAAATACTTTTTTCTTTATATTTCTTTGGCTATATGGTCATAATCTTCAGCAATTATCTAAAGCTAAGTATATGCTGGGAAGTCTCCATAGCCTTTTCTTGGCACTATAGAGAAAAATACTGCTTTCTCTTTACTTATGCCTTTTCTTCATCCCTACATAATATAACATATATTAAATTGGTATTAAGATAATCCCACACTTTCCTAATCAGTTAACTAATTACTCTATACAAGCTAGATAGTACCTCATGATAAATTCATTGTGGCCAGTGCATGACAAATCATTTATGCTTATTACAGTTTTCCTTCCACATATTGGGGCTAATGTGCACCTGGGCAGTAACCCATAGTGATTAAAATTTTCAGCCAATTGCAATAGAAAAATAAAGCAACAGTCCAATTGGTTGCAATAGTATAATGCATAGGTGTAATATTCATAAATAAGAAAATGTTGTTCGCATAGGTTAACATGAGAATGGAGTCAGTCTTCTCAGTGTTATTCTCAGTATGTAATGGTAGCAGCAAATATATCATTTATTTTACTGATTTCCTAGTGTAAACATTACAGGAACATGAAATTCCACGGTTCATTTTTATCTTCTTAGCAAAATATTTATTATGAATACATATTCTATCATGCTGCAGATTTGCATTGTTTTTAAATAAGAGAGTTATCTTTATAAAATACTGTCCTTTACTCGAACACTAGTGCCTTATGTTTAAGCTGAAACATTGGTGAAACTAACTTGCTGTAACTGCCCTGCAAATGAGCTCTAGCTTCACAGATAGGGGCTGCTTGTTGCAACTCTTATTGCAGCTGCTAATCTGTCGCTGTGTTCTACTCTGATTTACTTCTTGAGCCCTTGGATTTTAACATTATAGTATAATAGTTATGTTTTATCAATATGATTTTTCAGCCAATACATAAATAGACTTTTGGTATTACAGTTATACCTAAGAACTTGCAATCTAATAACGGGCACTCTTGGCATTACACATGCACATTTGAATTGTAATAAAATGAGAAACTATGCAAAAAAAAAAGAGCAATTAACATAGCCAAAATGCATGTTTTTGGAAAAAGGATGAGAGCAAAGAGAATAAGGACCCTGCAAACTGGACTAACCGGATACACGCAGGGGTAAATTTACTAAACTGCAAAAATTTGCTAGCGAAAACGCTATACTTTACCAGGTGAAAATTCACTCAGACAAAGCTAATTTACTAAAATGCGAAGTTGCGTCTAGGTTGCCAAATGCTGGCGAATTTTCGCTATCGTTAGTTCGGCAATCAAAGCAAAGATGCACTAGCATTCAATTATGTCTAGTGAATCTTCGTTAGAGGTCTTCACTCCGGCTAATTTGCATACCGGGGCAAATTATAAAGTTGAATGGGCGTATGTTGCAGCAAATGCATTACATTACACAAGTCCAGGGAAACTTAATAAAGAAAATATAGTTGTTATAATGCCCTACACGAGTCCACTGTATAGTTTATGTTCCATATGTTAGAAAATGTATGGGGGAACCTGGTTACCCAAAAAATTTTTAAGGACTTTTGCAGGCTATCACTCTGAAAAAAGGAAAAGACGCCAGCGTTTTTTGGGACTTGGAAACTTTTTCCACTAAAAATATGATGTAAGTGACAGAAGATTGAGGAAGTCCTAAGCACTCCAATGCACTTAGCCTGGTCTGAGCTGGCGAAAACAAGTCTGGCGAAAGAGGTGACGTTCAGTAAAATCTTCATCTTAGTGAATTTGTGGAGCAATGTCCATTCGCCAAAGCGAAAGTTTGCCTGCAAAAGAGTGCGAATGACTGCTAGCGCCTGTCTCTTTCGCTAGCGAAGTTCCGCCTATGCCTGTAAATTGGCAAAGTGCCTGAAAGCGGTAATGCTGGCAAATTGTCGCCAGCATTAGTCACTTCACCCTTTAGTAAATCTGCCCCATAGATTATAATAGTGACAATGCTGTGCAACAAAACAGTTTGAAATATGTTTTGTCAAGTATGCATATATAGTGTTAAACTAAACCTCTTGGATATTCATATATGCAAATAGAATTTAAAGGAGACTATGATAAATCAATGTGGACTTGCCTTTTTCAAATACTAATTTGCCTGAAATCATTTGTCTGCAATATAATGCACATGCACTGGCGTAAATGGCCCATGGCTCATGTGACAGTGGGACAGGCAAATTGTAGAATACAGGTGTAAGCCCCACCATCAGCTCCTGTGGGCGCAGGTTCCTGCTTTCAGCAACAGTCACAGCAATGGACCTAAAACACAGTGAAGTCAGTTTACAAAGCAGGGGAAGGGAAGGTGTTTAGATATACTGTAGTGTTTACATATGAATTTTCACGACATAGGGTATATTTGTAGTACAGTAATAAGTTATTTTTTTGCCATAGGCAGTAAACACTTTAGAACAAAGTTCTAATTGCCTGATGTTTAAAATGTTGTACTATTCTGGGATTAAAACAACATATGAGTAAATGACAGAGTATGTGTCACATCCCCACAACAAATTATCTGCCTCCCACTTGTTCAGCTTTTTATACATTGCTCTCTGGGGGTTCGGTTATATGTGGGCTTTCTTACCCTCATGTTTTACCTTCCACTCTAAAGACAAAATCATTCTTCAAGCAGTTAGGATACATCATGGCCATTTTAAGGGACCCTGATTACCAGTGTTGGATGAAAGATGTAATGATTTGGAATGTTAGTTAGTCTGACAGTGGTAGTAAAGCTTTTCAAAGGGTTAATAAAGGATAAAATACTAGACTTCATAGCAAATCATAATACTATGAGTGTGTGCCAGAATGGTTTTATGCGTAATAGATCTTGCCAGACTAACTTCAATTATTTTTATGAGAAGGTGATTCTGGAATGGCAGTGGATGTGATTTACTTAGACTTTGCTAAAGCATTTGATACAGTGCCACACAAAAGGTTACTGGTTAAATTAAGGAATGTTGGCCTGGAACATAGTATTTGCTCCTGGATAGAGAACTGGCTAAAAGATAGACTACAAAGAGTGGTGGTAAATGGAACATTTTCTAATTGGACCAGTGTTGTTAGTGGAGTACCGCAGGGCTCTGTACTAGGTCCCTTTGCTTTTCAACTTGTTTATTAATGACCTGGAAGTGGGCATTGAAAGTACTGTTTCTATTTTTGCAGATGATACTAAATTGTGCAGAACTATAGGTTCCATGCAGGATGCTGCCACTTTGCAGAGTGTTTTGTCTAAATTGGAAAACTGGGCAGCAAAGTGGAAAATGAGGTTCAATGTTGATAAATGCAAGGTTATGCATTTTGGCAAAAATAATAATATAAATGCAAATTATATACTAAATGGCAGTGTGTTGGGGTTTCCTTAAATGAGAATGAACTAGTTGTTTAATTTGGGGCAGTGTCATTCTATGGCTACTAAAGCAAATAAAGTTCTTTCTTGCATAAAAAAGGGCATTAACTCAAGGGATGAAAACATAATTATGCCTCTTTATAGGTCCCTGGTGAGGCCTCATCTGGAGTATGCAGTGCAGTTTTGGACTCCAGTCCTTAAGAGGGATATAAATGAGCTGGAGAGAGTGCAGAAACTAAAGGTGGCCATACACGGGCAGATAAAGCTGCCGATATCGGTCGTTTGGACCGATTTGACTTATCTACCCGTGTATGGGGGCTTCCGACGGGTCTTCCCGATCGATATCTGGCCACGATATCAATCGGGAAGGTTGGATTTTTAACCGACCCGTCGGAGCCCCTTGGCGCATCGTAATTCGATCGTTTGGCCATACGGCCGAACGTTCGAATTACCCCCGATATAGCCTTGCTGTTAGTGGCATATCGGGGAAAGATCCGCTCGTTTGGCGACGTCGCCAAACGAGCGGATCTTTGAGTCTATGGCCACCTTAAGTGCAACTAAACTGGTTAGAGGTATGGAAGATATGAGGGTAGATTGTCAAGGTTGGGGTTGATTCCCCTGGAAAAAACGTGCTTGCGAAGGGATATGATTACACTTTACAAGTACATTAGAGGACATTATAGACAAATAGCAGGGGACCTGTTTACCCATAAAGAGGATCACCATAGCAAAGGCCACCCCTTCAGTCTTTTCATTTGAAGCAACGTAGGTGGTTCTTTACAGTGAGGAATTTGAGGTTGTGGAATGCACTGCCGGGTGATGTTGTGATGGCTGATTCAGTTAATGACTTTAAGAATGGCCTGGATAATTTTTTGGACAGACAGAATATCAAAGGCTATTGTGATACTAAACTCTATAGTTAGTATAGGTATGGGTATATATAATTTATGTGAAAGTATGGTGGGGTGTGTGTATGGATGCTGGGTTTTCATTTGGAGGGGATGAACTTAAGGGACTTTGTCTTTTTTCAACCTGATTTTGCTATGTAACTATGTAACTATGCAAAGTACCATTGTCCTACTCTGCTAATGTTTCAAAATAGTTACACAAAACTGAATTTTGCTATCATAATAACTATACGGGGAAATGTCTGGTTTGTCCAGTGGCAAATGCATTATTTTAAGAGTCAAAACCAGGATTGAATGCTGAAAACAAAAAGGGGTAAGCAAGTAACTTTCAAACCAGTGACACTTTTAATTAATGCATATTAGAACTTTTTAGTTTTTTTAGGTAACCCCCTCCTCATTCCTATTTTACTCTGAATGCTAAATACCAAGATGGTCTCTGGGGGGTTACCACCATACATAACGCAAAACCTTAACTCAAGATTATGGGGCCGATTCACTATGGGTCGAATATCGAGGGTTAATTAAGCCTCGATATTCGACTAGGAATTAAAATCCTTCGACTTCAAATATCGAAGTCGAAGGATTTAGCGCAGATAGTTCGATCGAAGGATAATTCCTTCGATCGAACGATAAAATCCTTCGAATCGAACGATTTGAAGGATTTTAATCCAACGATCGAAGGAATATCCTTCGATCAAAAAAAGTTAGCCAAGCCTATGGGGACCTTCCCCATAGGCTAACATTGACTTCGGTAGCTTTTAGATGGCGAACTAGGGGGTCAAAGTTTTTTTTAAAGAGACAGTACTTCGACTATCGAATGGTCGAATAGACGAATGATTTTTACTTCGAATAGTTCGATTCGAAGTCGTAGTCGAAGGTCGAAGTAGCCCAAAAAAACTTCGAAATTCGACGTTTTTTACCTTCGAATCCTTCACTCGAAGTTAGTGAATCGGCCCCTATCAGTACTTCAGTCGTGTTTGCTGTTGCAGTAGCACAGGTCTGCTATCGGTAGGCTGATCACTTTATAAACACCAGATATTCTTAATAGAATAATATTCATTTGCAATGGAGACATTATAATAGTTTGTTCATTCTCTCTCCTTCTCCTGATGATCATTTAGCACACATATTTTACTGAAACACAAAACCTTGAGGCATGGAAAGCAACCAGTTATGTGATATAACAAAGAGATAATTTTGTGTGACAATAAAGGCTGACATCGTTACGTTGTAGTAATAATGCATATGGTGATCTCTCCTGGTAAGGGCTAAATTGCATGGGAAATTTGGTAGGATGGTGTCGGATTGACAAATCGCATCCTACAATTTGGATGTAGTCGAATAGGTCAAAATATAGTGGGACTGATACAAAAATCTGATGTGTAAATAACATTGAGCATTTTCCATTCAGCAACAGGATTGTCGGATATGAACGTGACATGCTGCGTCTTCATCTGACAATATACGATGGTGGCTTTTTTTTTCATTGAAATACATAGAATGGTGAGGAAACACATTGAACAGTGGAAGTAGATGCATAAACAAACTACACCATCTAACTTTATCTGATCCGACATCATAGCTATAGGGGGATGAGATTTCATAGCATCCTACAAAACTCATGCAGTTGCATGGCAAGATCATATAAAATCTAAGCCATGAAATCGAATCAAAATCTCCTGAAACATAATTAAAATAGGAGGCTTTTTGGCAGAAACATTCAGAAGACTGAGCGTCTGCACTTAGATACATGTGTAATCATTTGAGATAAGCAAAGATACAATTGTAATTGTTTAAGATAAGCAAGTGTCTTGGGAGAACTGAGACTGGCAGTTTAAAAAGCAAAGTCACATTCATTAGCAAAACTGTTATAACACATAAAACATTGCCTTAAAACACCAGAAATGTGTTCAAACTTTCATAACCAGCCAAATTTTGTAAAATAGACATGGAAATTAGGGGTGTGGCCATAAATGGGTGTGTTTAAAATGGTTGCGTCTTTCCATTTTACAAATGTTGGGAGGTATGCCTCCTCATAAGAATAGAGACAACAGACCACTAGACTGCAGGGCCCAATTGTTAAGGGAGTGCGGTATATATAATGGTTAATGTATTTATAGAAACAGATACTGTTCCTAATGGTATGGGGATTAGATGGCCTGAAGTTGATATGCTTAGTGTCAAAGTAACTTTTAGCTACACTGCCAGTTTTGTGTAATTATTTTATAAAAATGCAGATGGCATTACCTGTACAAAGAGTTGAGTTGCCTTGAAATTCTGCTGATAAATACTAGCTATTATCATATGTTATTGCCATAAATTAATTGGTTCTCCAATGTCTTTCCAAAAATGAAAAGTGAACATATGACATTATCTTAAAGCATATTATCAGAAAAGCTCCCACACTAAGGGGCAGATTTATCAATGGTCGAATTTTGAAGTGGAAAAAACTTCGAAATTCGACCATCAAATGGCATTACTTTGATATTCAAAGTCAAATTTTTTTTTATCAAATTTGGAAGTAAAATCGTTCAATTGTACGATGAAATCCTTTGAAACGAACGTTTTGAAAGATGTAATCGATCGATCGAAGATTTTACTTTGACTTCTAAAAACTTAGCCAACTGTTGCCTATAGGTTCTAGGAGGTCCCCATAGGCTAACATAGCAATTCGGCAGGTTTAAGGCGGCGAAGTGTCGAAATCGAACTTTTTTAAAGAGACAGTACTTCGATTTTCAAAGTCAAACTTTTTTACTTCGAATTGAAGTTGAAGTCGAATTACCCAAAAATTTGTTCGAAATTCGAAGTTTTTAAATTCGAAAATTCACTTCGACCCTCAGTAAATGTGCCCCTAACCCTTAACTCTTAAAAATCACTTCTACAAAAAACTATTTTCTAGTTTTTCTCTACAGCATCGCACCTGATCCACATCTCCTCTTTGTTTCTATCTGTCTCCTCTTCATAAAAGAAATAGAATAGCTCTTTGGGATTGAGAGAACTCAATCCCAACTGTGTACTTAAATGCCTAACACTTATTTAGTATTTATTCTCACTGTCTAATTTATAATAACTGGACCCTTGTTCATTTTGACACCTTGCAAAGCACTGCATACATTTAAAGTGCTACATAAATAAATGCAATATAAATATATACAATCCTTATACATCTTATCTGTGGTATCTTAAATACATAAAGAGACTGCAAAACATGACTCAATTACATGATTTCTAATGCAAGCGCACATACACACAAACATACATTTCATTTCAAGTTATTGTTTTAAAATACACACAGCATATTTTGTCTCTTACATGCATGCCTAAAGCAATATTTCTCCTGCTGTAGATCTCAGGAGTTTTGGGAAAATGAAAACCCTTGGGGAAAACCTGTTCAGTGACCCACAGATTTAGGTCAGACAATTCATGAGCACAGATTGATCCCAGCTGTAAGAAAATAATCACCCAGCATCTCCTGCACATTCTAGTATGAGAGCACATAGGACAAGCATGTAGCATGGAACATGTGCAACATTTGATATGTATATGGAAGAACCATTTGACTAACCTGACAGTTTCTCAGTACCTTTAGAATGAGTTAGCTGGTGAATAAGAGGCAAATACTTACACTGGTTTAATTACTTCTTGGCAGACTTTTAAATCAGTGCTTAAAGGGATACTGTCATGGGAAAAAAAAATTCAAAATGAATCCGTTAGTGCTGCTCCAGCAGAATTCTGCACTGAAATCCATTTCTCAAAAGAGCAAACAGATTTTTTTATATCCAATTTTGAAATCTGACATGGGGCTAGACATATTGTCCGTTTCCCAGCTGCCCCAAGTCATGTGACTTGTGCTCTGATAAACTTCAATCACTCTACTGATGTACTGCAAGTTGGAGTGATATCCCCCCCCTCCCAGCAGCCAAACAAAAGAACAATGGGAAGGTAACCAGATAGCAGCTGCCTGGTAGATCTAAGAACAACACTCAATAGTAAAAACCATTGACATGTTCAGTTACACTGAGAAGGAAAAATAGCAGCCTGACAGAAAGCATTTCTCTCCTAAAGTGCAGGCACAAGTCACATGACCAGGGGCAGCAGGGAAATTGACAAAATGTCTAGCCCATGTCAGATTTCAAAATTGAATATATAAAAATCTGTTTGCTCTTTTAAGAAATGTATTTCAGTGCAGAAGTCTGCTGAAGTAGAACTATTAACTGATGCGTTTTGAAAAAAACATGTTTTCTGATGACAAAAAAAAAGATAGTAAAATACCAGTATTATACTGTTTTTTGGTCGGAGAATTGTGCCAAGTGGCACTTTTTCTCAGGTGCACCATATAATTGTTCCTTATAATATATTCTTTTGTTATACAAAACTAAAATTATAATAATTTCTTGAATTCAGGAATTTCAGCAATGAAGCCCACTGTAGAAGAGTGAGGTGGCTAATCAGTAACCTTTAGGGCAGGGCACACGGGCAGATTCGGGGAGATTTCGTCGCCTGGCGACTAATTGCCTCTTCTGTGGGGCAACAATATCCCCCAACTAGCTTCCGCCTGCTATAATGAGAAAACGCCAGCGCCAATGCACTCACGGTGCTTCAATTTCCGAAGTCGCCCGAAGTTTCCTCGTGGGGCAACTTTGGTCGATTTCGGAAATCGAAGTGCCACGAGTGCATTGGCGCTGGCATTTTCTCATTATAGCAGGGGGAAGGCAGTTCAGGGAGATTGTCGCCCTGTCAGGCGACTAAATCTCCCCGAATCTGTCACCCAGACATAAAAATCTGTATAATAAAAGTCCTTTTCAAATTAAACATGAAATCCAAATTCTTTTTTTTTTATTAAAGCGTTCATAGCTGTTTTAAACTCATTTAAAAATCTCAGCTGTCAATCAAATATTGTCTGCCCCTTCTCTATGCCTTAGGCATAGAGGCAGGGCAGACAATTACTTTCACTTTCCATTCAGCACTTACTAAAGGTCACTGCTCTCCCTACATTCCCCCAGTTCTCTTCACCATTTAATTGTGTAGCCAGGGCATGGGGATGGACATAGGGCCCCCATTCTGGTGTACAAACAAGATTCTGAGATGATGTAAGGCTTGTCTTAATAACACTGTCCACAAAATTGCTCCTGTCTGCTTGTTATAATTATGAGTTCCCAGACTTATGGAAACAAGATTCAAATAATTTATACAGTGTAATTAAAGTTCATTTTGCTTGTCTAACATGATAAAATAGGATCTGGAATAATTGTTTTGGATGACGGGTCCCCTTTAGGGATGGGCGAATTTTCTTGCCTTGTTTCGGCGCAAAAATGACGCCCATAAACTTGTATGGCGTTGTGTGTCAAAAAAAAAAGATGCAACATGGGCTTCCGCGACATTTCACTGGGGCGAGTTTTTGGTGAAATGAAACGGGTCAAATTCGCTCATCCCTAGTCCCCTTTAAAGCCCTGGCTGGTCAGTGTCACAGGCAAGGTCAGTCTGACAGAGAGAGACTGGACGAATAAGCCCAGAACAAGGTTTGTGAACTTAACAAATAAAATTCTCCGTTTACACACACTGTTACCAGACAAGAGTTCTGTAAATCTTGCATTTTTGCACTGATGAAAGCTGTCTCTACTTTTTGAACTGTTTGATGAAAAAAAACTTTACTGCTGCCAGCTGAAATAAAAGCTGTTTATGTTTAAGAGACTTTTTGCTGCCCTGACGTTTACTCTGCGATTCGCAGTTATGTCCACGCACTGCTCTCTTTTGCAGCAGGAGACAGAGAAAAGATGCTTTTGCAGCCTTATTTTTTGAAATTAAGTATTTTTTTTATTATTTAAAAGATTATTTTTTAATTTATTTAAAAGATTAAGTTGCAATTTCTAGGAAATGCCTGCCAAAGGGACACCACAGCAGGTTTTTGTGGATGCTATAACTGTTTTTGAGGACTCTGATAAACAGAGAGAATCAGAACAGAATCTTTATCTGAGGGAGGTGTTGGATCAGTCTGTGAGACTAAAAGGGACAGGGACTGGTCCCAGAAGAACAGACAGACTAGCATGGTTTCATTTCAGTCTGTGCAGCGCCGGATTTCAGTGTGCGGCGCCCCTAGGCCGCGCGGTCCGACCAGGCGGCCGCGCGGTCCTAGTGCCCACCTCACCTCCCCTTCCCAGCGCGCCGGCGTTTTTTTCGCCGGCGCAGCTGCTGTTATTGAATGGGGACGCACGCGTCCCCATAGTGCGGCTGGGCGGCATGCCGCCCCTATTTTTTTGCCGCCCTAGGCCCGGGCCTATGCGGCCTTGCCGCAAATCCGGGCCTGAGTCTGTGGAATCAAACATGTCTGTGTAAAAAATGCATTTACATACCTCCCAAAATATAAATAATGTAAAGAACGACAAAAAAATCTGCTGTGTGTAGCATGTCAAAAATCTTTGGACACACCCATCTTGTGGCCACACCCCCTAAATACCACACCCTATTTACAAAAATTGGTAGGTAATGGAAAGTTTGAACACATTTCTGGGGGTTTCAGGATCTTGTTTTTTGTATTATTACAGTTTTGCTAATGAAGGTAAAATTGCTCTTTAAGCCGCAAGTCTCAGTTCTCCCATGAGATCTGCGTATCTAAGTAGTTATTTGTATCTAAGTGCAGGTGCTGAGTCTTCTGGGCTCTCTGCCCCCCCCTTATCTAATTCAGTTCAAGAAACTTTGTATACATTGCTCCCAGTGGCCGCAAAGCAGGTGCTTATTTTTGAATTCCTGGCTTGGAAACTAGTTGGGTTTTTTGCATAAAAACCAGGTGTACTGTCAAACAGAGTCTCCTATAGGTTGCCAGTCCATATAGTGGGCTACCAAGTGGCCAACCACAGCACCAACAGGAACATTATTCCAGGAATTGGAATTTGAATAGTGGAGGGTCTGTATAGAAAGATGAGTAATAACAATAGCAAAAACTATACATTTGTAGTCTTACAGAGCATTTGTTTTCAGTGACCCCCAATTGTATGCTAGGAAGAGTCACAAATGGAAGGCAAATTATTAAAAAAATATAAAAAAAATAAATAATGACGAAAGTTGCTTAGAACTGGCCATTCTATAACATACCAAAAGTTATCGTAAAAGTGAACCACCCCTTTAATCACACACTAATGGTGCTATTGTGACTTCATGCAATAGAATTTTCGGCTCCCAATCAGCTTCAGCCCCATTTGGCTTTTTATCTCCCATTCGGCTTTTCGGCTTCCATTCGGCGTTGGCTCCCATTTCCCAGGCCCACTTAACCCTAAATTGAACAGCCCACTGTTCATTTGCCGAACGGCCAGATGGCCAGTCCAGGCCTGCAATTGAAACATGCCCTTTGAATAAATATATTGAATTCACAAGACTTGAACTAGAATCATTATCACAAATGGTGTGATTTCCTTTGAGAAAGAGAAAAAATTGAGTCCATTTTAAAAATCTGAATGTGTTATAATAAATGTCTGCTCAAAACATGCGAGTACATTTTACGAGAAAATGTGAATATATTTAAAAACTGTCTCCAATTTAAGTGAAAACAAATGGAGCTGTTAATTTTGACTGCTGTCGTGTCGGGGGATTGTGGAGGTGGCCCTATGTCACATGACCGCAAATAACAAGTATCTATTTGATAGAGTTTGCAGGCATTTACCTACAATAAATACAATGATATACAATACAGCAAAGCAAAAACCTGTTTAGAAAAAGCAACTTACAGAAAATCCCTCATTTAACCTGGTTGTCCAGTTTCCAAATGCAAAACACTTTCCTTTGAAGCAAAACACCTGTTTTAAAACTTGCTCTCCCTTCTATTAAACTTAGAATAGATTTAGAGTGTCAGACAACACAGTGTCCCTGGATGCTTTTTTAACCTTTTCATAGGCTGTGACCAATTCAGTCTTTCTATAGTGTAAGGGCCCGAAGGCTCAATCTGGAGTAGCGGACCAAAGAGGAAGCTGAAGTCCTGCACAGTTTGCGGTACAATAGGATTAGGCAAAAGAATGGTCAAGGTCCAGGCAAATAGGTCAGTTCAGGCGGCAAGAGTTCAATAACGATAAACAGCCAATGGGTCAAGATCAAGAACAGGAATCAATCCACACTAACACACCCAGGAACACACGAAGTAGAACCTATAATTGGACAATGTTTGCAGACCTTCAGGCTCCTTAAATAGGCCTCTTTTGGCGCCAAAAGATGGACGTGATGACGTCACTGCGCTGGCGTTATTGCGCAGGCGTTCCAACGCTGGCGTCCATTCTGACGCCGGCGAAACAGCACCGCGCCCGGGAAGAACCTCGTGGAAGGACTAGGCGCCACCATCTTGAATAGCAGAGCAGCGTCAGCGTGGATGCGGAAGGTAATTCTCCCTTACATATAGCCCCTCTCCTCAAATTTAGCCGTCATTTTCTGGGATTCCCTTTCAATGGAGACTATGCATTGTGGGTAAGGAACATTAGTAAATTAGCCCACTAATATTTCTATTCAGAGGTAGGGATAGAGTTAGGAGTGGCACCTGCCTGTGCCACCAGAAATGGCACTCAGAAGGCAACTTGGCATGCCAGGATAACAATGGTAGCGTTGTACCCATACCGAGCAGCATTTCTGTTTATTATGTATCTGTTAACAAAAAAATGGCTTTTTATATATATATATATATATATATATATATATATATATAACAAACAAGGGAAAGTTGTGCTCACCACTATTTTTTAAAAACATTAGGCGGGGGTGCAATGAGGGTGTGACCACAAAAAACATATAGTCAAATACAAGAGTCCTCTGCATTCAACCCATTATCAATATATTTAAGACAGCGACATTTTGTGCATACTGCTACTGAGAAATGCCTTACCCTTTAAACAAAACAGGGATTGTTTGTCCATATATTGCAATATATTTAAGCTGGCCAACTACGTCAAAGTCATCCCATATCTAGCCAGTCCTACGCTTAATTTTCATCTGATTCATTAAGAATTCTATTGCTTAATTATACATTTTACAAAGGGACTAAGTTTTAACTGCAACTTACTAGCTGCTTTCAAAGTAAAACTCCCAAACTTGGCTGCCCTTTTATTAGACACCAGTGGGATCACCTGACTATAGCTGGGAAGGGTGGGGCCAGCTTAAATATATTGCAATATATGGACAAACAATCCCTGTGTTGTTTAAAGGGTAAGGCATTTTTTAGTAGCAGTATGCACAAAATGTCGCTGTCTTAAATATATTGATAATGGTTTGAGTGCAGAGGACCTCTTGTAGTTGATTATATGTATTTTGTGGTCACACCCTCATTGCACCACCGCCTAATGTTTTTAAAAAATAGTGGTGAGCACAACTTTCCCTTGTTTGTTATAGTTATACAGGAGCAGTGACCAGCTCCATGTTGTAGCTCCCACCCTTCCCAGCTATAGTCAGGTGATCCCACTGGTGTCTAATAAAAGGGCAGCCAAGTTTGGGAGTTTTACTTTGAAAGCAGCAAGTAAGTTGCAAGTAAAACTTAGTCCCTTTGTAAAATGTATAATGAAGCAATAGAATTCTTAATGAATCAGATAAAATTGAGCATAGGACTGGCCAGATATGGGATGACTTTGACGTAGTTGGCCAGTTTAAATATATTGCAATATATGGACAAACAATCCCTGTGTTGTTTAAAGGGTAAGGCATTTTTCAGTAGCAGTATGCACAAAATGTCGCTGTCTTAAATATATTGATAATGGGTTGAGTGCAGAGGACCTCTTGTAGTTGACTATATATATATATTATATATATATATACATACATACATACATACAGGTGTGGGACCTGTTATCCAGAATGCTCGGGACCTGGGGTTTTCCGGATAATGGATCTTTCCATAATTTGGGTCTTCATGCCTTAAGTCTACTAGAAATTCATTTAAACATTAAATAAACCCAATAGGCTGGTTTTGCTTCCAGAAAGGATTAATTAAATCTTAGTTGGGATCAAGTACAAGCTACTGTTTTATTATTACAGAGGAAAAGGAAATCATTTTTCAAAATTTGGATTATATGGATAAAATGGAGTCTATGGGAGACAGCCATTCTGTAATTCGGAGCTTTTTGGATATCGGGTATATATATATATATATATATATATATATATATATATATAGTGCAGAAATGACCAGCAACACCAGGATTTCAGTGAAAAAACAATATATTCACAGGCGCATATGTTGCTGGTCATTTCTGCACTACATATTATTTTACTGGGCACCCAGGTATAGAACTAGTAAGCGGTGTGCCACCCCACTGACTATATATATATATATATATATATATATATATATATATATATAGTACATACTGTATATCCATATTATACAATAAGCAGCATGTTCCTTTACTAAACTGTATATTTATCTGTATACAGTTAATTAACCCTTTCATGTACCATATCTTGAACACTGCTTGGCACTGTAGGAACTGACCCCTCCCCCCACATCTCTGCTGCCGAAGCATTATTGTGGGGTAATTATGGTAATTATCAGGGTAGCCATGGAGCCAGAATTGAGTGACAGGCAGATTGCTCAGCCATCTGCAAGGCTTTCTCTAACCTTATACCTGCACTGCAGAGTACAACATGCGCTCATACTGAGAAGGCTTTGGCACTACCACTGTTTCTATGAACTGCCAGTGCCATTGGGATATATAAAAAGCTGCCATTGACGCTGTACTGGTAAAGGTGTCTGAAGCTGGTTAACGTGCAATCAAGGTCTAGTTTTGGATTGAGAGTCTCTGAATATAGGAAGGAGGCTGACTCTGGATAAGCTTGGCAAGTGCATGCTATTTAGTAACCGAGGATAAATGGTACTTAAATGTGTGTAAGAATGCCATCACCCACAGTAATCTCAAAAATGTACTTTTTTGTATGAGATGTGTGCCCAATAAAACTCTTGATAAGTATAGAGAATTTCTCTTCTCTTGAACAGCGGCCTTGTTTCTAAATGAACATTTCTTCTGTTAGTCTGACACTATGCAATGCTACAAGTTGGCTTCTTGTAAATATAAAAGTGTGTTTGCTATTCTGCACATATATAAGGGAGGTAGTTAGCTCCAGCTTTGGTATGCATGAGTACAATTGGGACAATGCACTCAAATATACAGTATGTAGGAAGCAAGCATAAGTTGAAACCAAGGCTGCTGCTGAAAGCACCACCCACCCGAGCTCCAGGAGCCCAGATTCCACACCCCCCCCATTCCATGTTTAAAAATCAGCATTGGAGTGGGTCAAGGGGGGGGGGCAGCATCGCTAGTACAATGAGCACAATAGTGTTCTCTGCACTAGCAGAGCTGAATTTTTGGGTTAAGACACAGAAATTGGGTTCTTAAAGTTACAAGAGGCAACTTTTTGACACCCCTTGTAACTGGCCGCTCACTGCTGCCTGAGGCAAGGTTCTCACTTGGCCTCATGGCAGGAGCCTCCCTACTGAGCTCGCAAGAGAATCTGTGAGAAGCAGAGAGTGGTGGAGCAATTTAGGAAGGGAGTCTGGGAAACCTACAAGACTCTGAACTTGCTATATGAAGATAGAGGAGGTATTCGACCAGCACCACTCAACCCCCCCCCCCTCCGCAGCATTGCGCACTAGGCACTTGCCTCTTCAGCCTGCCCCTAGTTCCTGCCCCGGCTAAGCTTTCTATACTGCTGTAATTGAAGGAAGCATGTTAGTGTGAGTCTACTTAGAGTGACCCATAGACCCACATTATGAGCTGATCATTGGTCAAGGGGCAAAATGATCAGATCAGCTTGATTTACCCTACCACATACAGTAGGTGGCCAACATTGGACAAAGATCCATTTATTTGTTGATCTTTATGTGAACTGTGTAGTGGCAGTCATGCCATCCAGTAAATAGGTACTCTACAAGTACCTGTCCATGTGACCTTCATATCACTTCTAAAATGGACACAGAGCAGGTCTGTGGCATTTCACCGGATACAGAAGCCCAAACAGCCCCCCACCAGCCCATTTGATAGTGACTGTCTATGGCGTTTTACAGCAGCCTCTCTACCGTTTGTCAGGACAGATTGCCAATCCGGGTCTGACAAAGAGTCACTCTGAATTTAACTATAGCTTCATATAGCTTTTTCATTTAGGCTTGACTCTGTTATTTCACCTTCAGGACATATGTAAATACTATTACTATACTAGTTGCCATGGGTATCAAGAACTTTTCACCTCTTATTATGTTAGTCCCTGGTGATCAAGACAGTGCTGTGTATGTTGCTTAATTGCTGGCGGAGTCTATGTTATACATTTAGATATGTTATATAACTCACTCCTTTTGTAATGTCTATCTCTTTAAGCCTTGTTTAATCTCTACGGTCCAGTTTGGTTTACTTTCCCCCATAAATGTGTATTGTATCTCTTTAAGCCTTATTTAGTCTCCACTGTCCAGTTTTAGATTTTAGTTTACTTTCCCCCATATATATATTTGTAAATTTTGATTAATCATTTCCCTTAAAGGGGAAGTACTGTCTGCAACATGTTTTTTTCCCTAATTATATATATATATATATATATATATATATATATATATATATATATATATATATATATATATGTATATATATATATATATATATATATATATATATATATGTTTTATAGATGTACAGGTCGCTTGGTCTACTTGGTCTGCTATTTCTAGAGATATTCCATTCAAAAGGTAGTGCTGCTCAAAGATAATCATAATAATAGGATTGATTTGTCAGTTCAATACCAATCCTCCCCTATGTTTTTCGTCTGTATTCAATTTACCTGGAGTTAGACAGGTGGGGTGCACTGTCAATGCATTTGAGGAGACAACATTACTAGAGAAATTAACTAATCCCAGGTCAGACCCACTTTTAAGACCTTATTTCATGTTACCAATTAGCAGGGACATTTGTGCCATGAAGCAAGGTGAGAACCCCACAAGTTACTAGGGGAGGCAAAAAGCCGCTCCTGGTAACTTTAAGAGTTGAATTTCCAATTATTACACCGGAAATTTGTCTCTTCTAGTGCAGAGAATGCGTTTGTGGCTTTAACACAAAAATTGCCCCTGCCGATTACAGCAAACAGGAATTAGGTTTAAAAAAATCCAGCACTAGAACATGGGCATATTAATGACATTGAATTTTTTAACATTTCTCCTTTACATAAGTCACAGATATCCAGCTTGCAACCCTCCAGTTGTTTTTGTATTACAATTTCCAGCATCACCCCTGCCACAAAGCCTTTGGCTCCCTGTGGGAGAAAGGAAAGAGCTGGAGGGGTATAGGTTAAACATATATACTCAAAATATTTAGCAATTCTTTCAAAATACACCGTAACACGTTTATCTTTTGTTTCTTGCAAGGTCTTCTCTGACACTGACCCAGAGCAAATATTTTGCCTACCCTACACTAAAACAGGTATTGTTTGCCTCATCTGCTACACATTGAAAATATGCCCCATAAGCTGGCCATAGACACAAAGATGATTCGTACGATCAGACTTTCCCATCTCCTGACCTGCCACTAACCTTTCCGACAAATAAAGTAGAAAAGAACAGATCAGCCGATGTTCTGCCCCTGACCACAATCGTACGATAGTTATGTCCGACAAAAGCTAGTGACAGTCTCCCACTAAAAATCGTATGATCGGCAATACATGCAGAGATATTATCGGCAGCCGACAGAAATCTTTTAACCTGTCCGATCGACCAAACGACCGATCTCCGCCGGACGAAAAGTGTCAGGAGTCTCCACACATGGTCTGAAAATCATACGAATCCTTGATTCGTACGATCAGATCTTTGCGTCTAGGGCCAGCTTTATACAATTCTGAAAAGCACACAGGTTTGATTTTTGTTTTCCCTTATATTTCATTTTAATGATATTTAAAAAGAATTAAAATGACAGCACATGACTCAAAGCAGAAAGTTATCAGGTATATGGCACAGAACATTATCATAGTGTGACACAGGAGGTTTATGGCCACAAACAGATATGCATCATAAAGTGAAGCAGCAGTTAATACTCTGACGCTGTAGCAGAATTGATAAAATGCCAGTATGTGCGTAGAACTTTCATCAGTGCACATTTACAAGCTGATTATATCATTCATAGACTTGACATAAGCCCCTCTGAACCAGTATTTACACAGTAACTCTGAGCAGCTGGGGAACATCATATATTGTAGCTACTGGGGTCTAATATACACAGACTAACTGAGGTAGATTTGTTAGTAACTGCATACCATGTTTTGAAGCATACATCATTAAAGTAAAAAAACATTACATGTTTCTATTCAAAGCATCCATTATTTTTTTAGGCAGCATGCACTCATTTATTCATTAATGCAGCCCATTAATTAGAGCAGATCTTTCTCTTAGGTGTTAATCTGTTTGTGTATCATGTGCCCCCTTGTGGTAAAACAATGGACGTGCATTTGTGTTCTGAAGGGAATTTAAACAGTTGCTCAATAAAGGTCCTTACTCAGGGTTGTTTAACCCTGCATTCCCCTGCAGTCAGTTTTCTTGCGTTTCACCGAACAGGATCACAGAATGAAACGCAGCTCTGTATTCACACAGGCGCATCCAAGCGCTGAACGCAGGTGGAACACACCATGTTGCATTTTAGATTTGTAATCCTAAACCAAAATCCTAAGGCTGGAACTACGCGATGCGTCTTCATCAGATCCGACGTGATGAGAGGAAACTGATGTGACAAAAATAAGGTAAGTAAAAGAAATGTCAGACCTTGTCGCTGCATGCATTTGACACGACTGTTGGATGAAGACGCAACGTGCAGCGTTCACATCTGACAGTCATGTCGTGACGGATCCTCGCAGCGACAAGGTCCGATATTTCTATTACTTACCTTATTTTCGTCACATCTGTCTCTTCGTATCCGTTTCCTCTCATTGTGTCGGATCTGATGAAGATGCATCGTGCAGTTCCAGCCTAACAGAGAAGTGGGAAAAGAGTTTGGGATTCTCTCCCCTTGCTGTGACAATTTCACTAGTAAAAAAATGCATATTCAATATTTACATGAAAAGTATCCTAAAGATGAACAGCAGTGATTGCAATGACAATGGTATCCTATTGATGAAAGAGTCATGCAAGAAAATATGGCCAGTCAGGTAACATACAATTTTGTCCTACAGCCCAAATCATTTAAATATAATCTGTTTCTATGGTTGCTATGGTACAGTACTTTATATATAGTATATGAATATATTTTTAGACTTGTCTAAATAATATTGTCTCACACAAAAGGACTTTAGTTTGCACCAGAGATGTCAAACAACTATGTCATTATGGAGATAATGATCCAGTCCTGGATTTTTTGTACTTCATTTTTTTAACTTAGTACAGGTATGGGACCTGCTCGTGACCTGGGGTTGTCCGGTTAATGGATCTTTCTGTAATTTGGATCTTCACAACGTAGTCTTCTAGAAAAGCATTTAAACATTAAATAAACCCAATAGGATTGTTTTGCTTCCAATAAGGAAATCTGAATTATTTGGATAAAATGAAGTCTACGGGAGACGTATCCAATACCTGTACTCCTATATACCTAATTGCCAACATTAAATAATGTCTCTGAACAAGGCCGTATTTCCTGGGCGGGCGCCCCTAGGCCTCACGGTCCTAGTGCCCGCACTAACCCCCATCAAGTGTAAGCGCATGTGCTGGAGCACTGCCGAGCGGAGCATCCCCAGTGCTCCCCAGAAAGCGGCTGAGCAGCAAGCTGCCCCTAATATTTTGCTGCCTTAGGCCAGGACCTTTGTGGCCTTGCCTCAAATCCAGGCCTGTCTCTGAATTGCCTACAGTGGATCATTATCACCTTAAAGGGGAACTATTACAAAAATGAAAATTGAATATTAGCTTCAGCACACTGAAATAAGAAACTTTCTTATTATACAATCAATTAAAAATTCTGTACCGTTTCTTAAATAATAACGTTTATCTTTACTATTCCTCTCTCACTATCTGTTTCTCTTCATTTTGTCTTCATTCAGGAGTTGGGTGTCAGATGAATGATCTAATATATCTTTTTTTTTTGATGAACAGACAATCATACATAACACAAGTATTAAAGTGGTGGTACAATATTTTTACAGTTCGTATTAATTTACCTGTATACATTATCATGACTCCAGGCTTTTAAATTAAGATTTACTGGAATCAGTTATTTGAGTGAGCTCTAATACATCTGCTATGAAAAGAAGCCACCTATAAGATATATTGGATCATTCATCTGACACCCAAATGCTGCAAGAAGACAGAATGAAGAGAAACAGATTCTCAGAGAGGGACAACGAAGATAAGCTTGATTATATCAAAAACAATATTTAATTGATTGTATTTAGAAAGTTTCTTATTTCAGTATGAGGAAGCTTATATTAAATTTTCATTTTCACGATAGTTCCCCTTTAATTAAACAAGGGTAACTATGAAAGGCTATATAGTAACACTGTAGGGGGTCACTTATGAAAGGCAGGGGCAAGCACAAAACACACTATAGGCACAGAATAACACGCCATACACATTGCATTTGCACCTATCCATGCTTCAGGGCAAGGGTGCTTTGTACAACAATGACATGTACTTAACACCTTTGTAAGCAAGGGCAGGGGCTTGCACCGTGTCCTTAGTAAATAAGGCCCAAGTGAGCCTTTTCACTCACTCTTTATTATGTAGAATAAGGTGAACGCAAAAGAGCTCTTTATTAAGTAGTATCTGCCACACAACCTACAATCATACTTGTACCTTATGTTCGGTACTTGTGTATTGAATACATATAATTCGTAACAGAACAGAAGTTCAATATTCATCCAGACTTTATATATAAGATATATGTCCCATGACTCAGTATTAGTTAAAAATCAAAAGTTTATGAAATATCACATTAAAATGGTACATACTGATCCCATATGGCCCACCTTATGCATTTCATACCATCCAGTACCATCCGACACCTATGATTAAGTACCAGATGGTATGAAACGCGTATGGTGGGCCATATGGGGTCAGTATGTACCATTTTAATGTGATGTTAAATAAACTTTTGATTTTTAACTTATACTGAGTCATGGGACATATATTTTATATATAAAATGTAAAAGTTGAAAAACTCACCTCAGGCAGCAGTGCCGAACAGCTTACTGGGGCAGCAAAAAAACACTCCTAGTACCTTTAAGAGCAGAATTTTCAGTTTCTAAACCAGAAATTCAGCTTTACTTGTACGACACTAATGTCTGCGGGAGCATACGCAGTTGGGACTAGACAGGAATTGATTCCCCCAGACTTATGACAATGCTACCTTAAAGGACATCTGTGGCCAAAATATATAATCCCCAACCAAAGGTGCAGGCTATAGAGGCTTGCACTCCTGTTTTGCAACAGATGCCCTTTAAATTAAACCTTTTTAAAATGGAAAGGATTCTCTTTCCCCTAAATAACACCCATAACATCCCAGGAGTATCTATCATAGTTAACAATTCCAATCACCCTGTCTCCCTAGGCCCAGTGCCTTGGGGTTATCCTAGATTCTGTCCTGTCATTTACTCCTCAAATCCAGTCACTTAATAAATCATGTCACTTTTACCTAAGGAATATATCCAAAATACAATCATTTATCACCCAAGATTCAGCCAAATTCTCATTCACTCTCTTTTATCATATCACATCAAGACTAATGTAACTCTATTAATTGGCCTTCCAACCAGAGACTGTCACCTCTCCAGTCCATAACGAATATTGCCGCCGCCAGGCTTACACACCTCAGTAACCGCTCCTCTGCCATGCCAATCCCCGTACTGGCTTCCACTACCTTCCAGGATAAAATTCAAACTAATGACCCTGACATTCAAAGCAGTTCATAACTGTGCTCCACCCTACATCTCTGAACTCATCTCTAGATACTCACCCAACTGCTTACTAGGCTCCTCTACTGATCTGCTCCTCAACTTTTTTCTCATTACCTCCTCACATACTCGCATTCAAGTGAGCCACTTCTCTGGAATTCTCATTTAAGGTCTGTCTGACTTTCTCCCAACCTTTCTGCTTTCAAAAGATCTCTTAAAACACACTTTTGTGCTCATAAGTTTACATACCCTGGCAGAATTTATGATTTCTTAACCATTTTTCAGAGAATATGAATTATAACACAAAAACTTTTCTTTCACTCATGGTTAGTGGTTGGCTGAAGCCATTTATTGTCAAACAACTGTGTTTACTCTTTTTAAATCATAATCACTACACAAACTACCCAAATGACCCTGATCAAAAGCTTACATGAGTGAAAGAAAAGTTTTTGTGTTATCATTCATATTCTCTGAAAAATGGTTAAGAAATCATAAATTCTGCCAGGGTATGTAAACTTATGAGCACAACTGTATTTAGTGAAGCCTACCCTCGTTCTGTTCTTTGTATAAATACATTTAATTTACAGCACTGCAAAATATGTTGGCGCTCTAAAAATACATGTTAATAATAAGAATAAATGCTTAAATGTTGAGAGGCTCGTATGCATCAAAGTGTAAAACTATTGTCACATTCTACATTCTACGACTGAAATCCTGCTCTATTTTATTTGGAGGATTTTTAGGGGAATATTTATCATATATATCATATATCAGGTGTTGGGATGGAGGAGTTATTATCTGTGGAAAAAGAGGAGGAGCTGTGACTGAGCTCTCTGTTCAGGTATTAGGGATGAGATGAGTTTGTGCAGTTTGACACAGCAAAGAAAATCTTCCTAAGATTTCGAAACTGGAGCTTTTTACATTACATAGAGTCGGAAAGTGCAAGTTTCCCAGGTCTGTCCTTGTTTCTGACAATTTAACTTTAATTTGTTTATTTGTATTTTGTTGTTTGGAATTAAATATATTCTGTTCTGTGAAAAGAAAGAACCATATTAATGTTTTTTATTCCTGAAAAAAAACATCGCAGATGGGGAAACTAGTTTAATATTTTCTGCAATAAACATCGCAGATGGGGAAACTAGTTTAATATTTTCTGCAATAATCACATTTGCATAGATAAACCTCCTCCACAATGGGTTTCTGTAAGCCACAACCAAGAAAAGAAGAATTCATTATCTATATTCAAACTAACTACATGCAGGGGCGATCCTGACCCCTCCACCGCCTGAGGCAGCAGCAGTTGCTGCTGCCCCCCCTCCCCCGGAAATTCACTCTTAAAGTACCAGGAGCAGCATTTTTGGCGCCCCTGGTACCTAGTAGGGCGCTGCTGCCTGAGGCGACAGCCTCAACTCGCCTCATTAGCGAAGCACCCCTGACTACATGGAGGATTAGTCCCATAAAGTAAAGGCCTTGCAACTTTTTATTTAGTTCATCTTACAACAAAGGTTAATATACAGTAGTATACTGCCCCTTTAGTGGCTGTGATTCCTTTAATTGTTATTATCATTTGTTTTTCAGTAATTAGTGGGCTGCACTTCATACACATCCTGGCTTGTTTCTATGTTCTAACTAACTGCCTCTCTGAACATTTTCATAAAACACAGAGAATTCCCTGCATCAGAGCAATTTCCTCTTCTCACTCATCTAATGATGTACGAGCCAGAAATGAATCTACACACATCTATGAATAGATTGGAACTTTTTCTGCCAACAGTGCATAGTGGTACCTGTGAGTCAGTGCATTTAATATCAGTGCTTATCTAAAGCCAATATTTGCATTATCCTGCAACTTGTATCTCATTCTTTTTGTGTATTTGTGAATAAAAACATCTTGAAAAAAGGCTGCAGTGATTTTCACTTTAAAAGAACATTATCAGCAAAAAGTGTAATAGCAAGTGCTGAAAAAAGTAATTTTTTCCTTTATCTTATGGAACATTCTAATCCTTTTTGCTACCATGGCGAAGCTTATTACTGAATACTGGTGTGACATTCTGCAGTCTAGTCATGTTTTAAGGATCATTTATTCTAGGGATTTTGTACCATTAATGCAGTTATAACTTGGGAGAAAAAGGTTACATTATTGTTAACGCTTCAAACAGGAGCTGTAACTCTAAGCTGCAAGCAGAGTAATTTCTCAACTATTTGAGATGCTGCGGGAATGCCACAGAACATTGATATCATATCAAGTCTTGTGGACCTGAAGTTTGGTGTGGCAGAGTGCATGCTGGTAGTGATGGGCAAATTCATTCAGGGTCGGACTGGGGGGCCAGGGGCCCACTGGGACTACTGTCCAGGGCCCCCTCCGACCCCCCCTACTGTGATGCGCCTGCGTGAGGGCGCTGCTTGGCGCGCCTGCTTGAAGGCCGCCACTCGGTGTGCCTGCATGATTGGCTCTGCGATGCACCTAAAGAAAACTTTTGTTTGTACAATCTGATCGGGAGAGGGGTCTGGCCCGGTGGGGGCCCATTAAAGGAGAAGGAAAGGTTTAAAACTAAGTAAGCCTTATCAGAAAGGTCCATCTAAATATACCAGTAAACCCCAAAAGTAATGTTGCTCTGAGTCCCCTGTCAAAAGAAACACTGCATTTCTTTCCTTCTATTGTGTACACATGGGCTTCTGTATCAGACTTCCTGCCTTCAGCTTAAACCTCATTGTCTTGGGCAAGAGCATGCTCAGTTTGCTCCTCTCCCCCCAACCCTCCCTTCTCTACTGTAATCTGAGCCCAGAGCAGGGAGAGACTCAGGCAGGAAGTGATGTCACACCACATTAATACTGCAGCTCCTATTCTAAACAGACAGAGAGTTTCTAGAGCTTTTTACTCAGGTATGGTAAAATATTCTACAGAATAAATATAGCATTCTAGCTTGCACTATTGCAGCTAATCTATTGGCAATAAAATGCCTCCATAGCTTTCCTTCTCCTTTAAGAGTCGGCCAGTCCGACACTGAATTTATTCGACAGGCATGAATTTGCAAGTTTCTTTACCAGTGAATAAATTTGTGAATTTGCAGCAAAATTAAATGGACGGCCATTGAATTTAATGTACTTCAAATGTCACTGGCGTTGGTATTGTCACCGGCGTCAAATTTGACGCCCGTGAATTGAAGCCAGTGCAAAATTTGCATTTCATTGTTTTTATGAGGGGATGGAGTGTAGGCATCCCCCCATTCTGCCCCCTACACAGCCAGAAACTAGCATTCTGCATGAGCACTAACAGACATGCACCCTTAGTGCTTATGCAGAGAGCTCCTACACTTTGTCTGGTATTAGTTTATATATAAATAGGATTAACAGAATGTAAAATACTTTTAACTACAATATGCATTTGGACTGTTACAAATAAAATAATATTCAAAAGCATTTCTATTTTAAATGATAGAAATATAAGTTGCAGTGTTCAGCTATACTTCATTGTTTGATGTCAATTTTCACACCTTTGCCTCCTTAGAGGTTACCCATGTGCAGCACGTCTTCCTTCCCTTCTTTATGCTGCACCACCACCATCATTCTGGTGGCGTAAAGATTTGTCTGTGCACTGGGCACAAATTCTATTGATGCAGAGAAAAATAAGACCTATTGGGGCTCATTTATCAACACTGGGCAAATTTGTCCATGGGCAGTTACCTATAGCAAAAAATCAGTGATTGATCAAATAGGACGGTTTCTCAATTTATAAGATGTGCTTTCAGACATTCCAGTCAATGAATGGACATTTTTCTTTATTTCTTTCAATATGTTTACATCCACTGGCTTAGTTAATTTTAGTTAGTTGTTGTCAGTCTCATTAAATGTTATTTAGTTTTTAATAATTTCATGCCATTGTATCGATTATAACTTGTCTTTCATCTGCATAAAATTTGCTGTCATACTGTTATTATTTGTTTATCATGAAAATCGAATAAAATATTTTCAAAATAAGAAAAAAAAAAAAAATCAGTGATCAGCTTTTTAAAGCCAGCAGCAAGTAGAACAATGAATGCAGCAATTTGATTGGTTGTCATGGGTTACTGCCCATAGGCAAATTTGCCCAGTGTTGATAAATGACCCCCATTGTCTTATAGCCTTTCTTTATGGTGAAAACTTAACTGATGTATTGTTTTTATCACATTAAAGAAAATTGGAATGGGACTTTTTCTGGTAACTCTCTGGCACACTTCATGCCAATGCATGTAAATTAAGCAATACTCTCCAATAATGAGCTTTTATGCAGATAAGCACTAATATGACCATTATCTTGGGTCTCTGCAATATATGCTGCACCTTCTGCATTCCTGATGCATTTCAATGCAACTGAAGACAATTTAAAGGGGATCTCTGAAACAAACACAATCTTTTATTCTATAAGTTATTAATTAATGTAATAGATCAGTGTTGGCCAACAATTTGCATGTAGTGGGCCAGTTAGCAAACATACTAAATGCTCAGGGCTGAATTATAGCAAAATAATCGTGTCATACACAGCAGTCTATAAACCCCATAGACATGAAGGGGACCATAATATATATTGGAGAGCCACATCCACCTAGTGGTCTTACAATCTGACAGCCCTGTAACATACTACAGACCATACTGTTATCTGCTTGTTATAATCCAATGATCCTGGAAGTTTCATTGAATAACTCCAGAGCTGTGACCAGTGACATCTTCCTTAACCTCATGCGCAAGTCCATTTTGTTCACTGTGTTAAAGCCATTGGAATTATTTTGTCACTTTATTAATAAAAATATAGTAATTATTAAAAGAGCAGGAAGTATCAGTGTAAATGCAGGAACACCCACTGCACCCACTGCATCACATGATGGATCCGGTGCCCTATGCATGACGTAGAATAATCTCATACATGTGAAGCTGTCCGAGACGAAAAGTTTCTGAGAGAGAGATATGTATGCAGAACCAGAGAGTCTGCCTTCTTTTTCCTGTGTCTGAGACAGAGAGAGAGAAAGTGAGAGATTGATTTCTCATAAGTATAGTCTTCAATGATATAAAAGGCAGGGGTCATAGATTTTATAGATAAACTGCTAACAGGCTGCACACTATTTAACAAGATCACAGTTTTATTTGGTGCTTGGTAACTGCAACTGGATTTATGTGATAACGTGGAATAGAAGGCATGATTACATACTGTTTTTAGATGAAGTTTTAAATAGTCATTACAAATGTAGTTGGATATTTAAAAATGGAACTGACTAATTTCTGGCTGCACCTCAGAACTGCACATGCAAAGAGCAAAAACAAAGTGGTAATTACAGATGAAGTTCAGGGATTATAGAATGTACTGGGGAATTGCATATGGCACAGAGTAAATACAGTTTGTATTGTTATTGAGTGAAGTGACGGCTCACTGTACTATGTGATCACAGCCTGTACTTACCCATTACAGGCAATATTGGCTGACTTGATCTCATTGATTTCTGCTTATATAGATTAATTAGTGCTTTAACTAAGAGACTACATGCTGCACACAAATGAGACTGAGCAGTTACAGAGGGTACTGAGTGTAGGGTGTTGTATACTGAGGTAGTTTGTTACAATCAAATTGTTACAGGCAAATTGAGATAAAGTTGTGTGATTACAGGCAATATTTTTGATTACAGATGTTACAGCAGTACAGACCCAATGAAGACCAGAGAGTACAGTCAGGGCCGGATTTACAGAGTGGGCACCCCTAGGCCCGCTGACATTCGTCGCTCCTGTCCCCTCCCTTTTATTTGTGCAAATTTTCATCATCGGAACTAGAGCAATGGGGATTGGCACATGGAAAATTTAAAAAACTATTTTATCTCCTGTGCATCTCCAGTGTTTCTGAACCAATGTGGGTGTGGTTGGGCAGCATTCCGCCCCCTAAAATCCTGCTGCCTTTCCACAAATCCAGGCCTGAGTACAGTATCTACCGCATCACACCTGATCACAGATTATAATTGCTGTTGTACTGGGTTTTTTAGGTAATTATAAACTGGAATGGGTAGTTACAGTTGGAACTGAAAGATGACTGATTGTATCATGTGATTGCACCTTAAAGAAAATTATGAAAGAGTCTGTAATACATGATTAGGGCGATGGGACTAAGGGAGATTTGTCACCCATGGTTAAACATGCGTTACTGCGGGTGACATCTCATCTGTAATTATGTAATTTGCTTCATTGTGGAAAAAAATCCTTCCTGACTCCCAAGAGGGCAACCAGACCAGTTCCTGGATCAACTTTGTACTAGAGTTAATTTGGTATTTCCGCACTCTCTAAAATGGCAAATTCAGTCACTCACTGTAAGAAAACCTTATCTGCAACTCTAATCAGAATGGGTGTTCACTGAAGGGCCTACTGGTGAATTAAGCATCCAAGACTTTATTGTATGGTCCTCTTTTATATTTATACCAAGTAATCATATTTAACATTAATCTCCTCTCTGCCAATGTAAACAGCCCTGACCTTTCCTCATAACTAAGGCCTTTCATATCTTTTATCTATTTAGTAGCTCTTCTTTGGACTTTCTCTGTTTCACTTGTATTCCTTTTAAGGTCTAAACATCATATCTGCATTGCATATAGGCCTTACCAGTACTTTGACCCTCTTCTTTTTTTTTTTTTACATTAATCAGCATTGAATCTAATCTGCCATTTAGCTGTCACGATCGCCGCCCGGAGCAGGTCCAGGAGCTCTGGGCGGCGCGTCCTTCCCTGCCAGCGTCGCTCCCAAAATGGCGTCAGCGCGTCGACGTCGACGCAAGGACGCCGATGACGTCAGAATGGCGCCAAATTCAAATATAAAAGCCTTACCAAGACGCTAGAATGGCGCCCAAGTATAGGATTCGTTCCTGTGTGTTTCCTGGGTTTCCTGTCTGCTATTTTGAAGACTTATCCTGTTCCTGTTTGTTGCTGACCCCTTGCCTGGACTTTTGGACTTTGCTGATATTCTGCCTGCCCTTGAACCCTTGCCTGGACTTTGGTTATTCTCCTGATTTACCCCTTGTTGGACACCGCGACCTTGACTCCCTTGTGGGCTTCCTCCTTGATCCTGACAACCTCCCTGATGGGAGCATCCCGGCTCTCTGACATTATACTTGGGCCATGGATCCCACTGAGGAAGCTCAGCCAGATTTCGGCAGGGCCTTTCGAGGTCTGCATACCCACATGGAGGCGTACGAAGCTCGGCAAAATTACGTCGGACGCACGCTGGAGGCGATCTTGGAAAAGTTATCCATGCTCACGCCGACTACTCCAACGCCGACAACGCCCACGCTAGCTGCTGCCGATATGGCTACACAATCCTCCACTTCTGGTCCGCGAATTCCTGCACCGCCTCTCTACAGTGGCGACCCTCAAGCCTGTCGTAGTTTTGTGAACCAGTGCCAGATTCAGTTCGCCCTGCAACCTGCGGAATTTAACTCTGAACGAGCAAAGGTTGGTTTCGTAATCACTCGTCTGGCGGGGAAAGCGCTCGAGTGGGCATCTCCGCACTGGGAGAAGGAGTCTCCCTTAGTTGACGATTCCAAAGCCTTCCTTCATGAATTCCGGACGGTGTTCGATGCTCCCGGTCGGGTAGCGACCGCTGCTTCTCGTCTGTTCCAGATCCGCCAAGGTAATCGCAGTGTAGCGGAATATGCCATTGAATTCCGTACCCTCGCTGCAGAGACTTGCTGGAACAATGATGCCTATCATGCTGCCTTCTACAATGGTCTCTCTATCCGCCTCAAGGATGACCTGGTCTCCCGTGAATTACCCACGCAGGTTGAAGACCTCATTGCTTTGTCTGTCAAGGTGGACACTCGTCAGAGAGAACATCAAGCTGATAGGGACAGAGTCAAGAAATTTCATGTTGGCTCCTCGCTTTCAAAGACCTCTATTACCTCCTACCTCCCAGCAGCCTTCTGTTATTCCTCCGGAGGAACCTATGCAAGTCGGAAGAGCTCGTCTCTCTGAACAGGAGAAACTCCGGAGACGTACGGCTGGACTTTGTCTCTACTGTGGGGGTCAATCTCACTTTGCCAACTCCTGTCCTGTGAAGCCTCAGAGTTCCCCTCTTCAAGGAAACCTTGCAAAGACTCATGTAGGGGGTGTTACTCCCAAGTCACAAGAGAACTCTCATAGGTTTCTTCTGCCTTTACAGATCCGTCTGTCCTCTAAGACCATTGTTGGCTCTGCTTTTATTGACTCTGGAGCTGCCGGCAATTTCATGGACGCTCTCTTTGCCAAGCATATGAATGTTCCCCTGTTTCCATTGTCTCCTCCACTTCGTGTAACCGCCATTGATGATCGACCCCTTGAATCTGAGTTTATCTCTATGACGACTGGGGAATTGCCTGTACAGGTTGGGACTTTACACAAAGAAAAGTTATCGTTCCTGATTATTTCCTGTCCTTCTGTTCCAGTCGTCTTGGGGCTTCCTTGGTTACGCCTGCACAACCCTATTATTGATTGGTCCTCGGGGCAGGTTTCCCGTTGGAGTCCTTTCTGTCAACAGCACTGCCTTCCTGCTGAACCCATCCAGAGGGTGAATATTTCTTCGTCAGATTTGAAGACGCTTCCCTCCTTCTACAAGGAGTTCGCTGATCTCTTCTGTAAAAAGTCTGCAGATTTCTCCCTCCTCATCGTCTCTACGATTGTCCAGTTGATCTCCTGCCTGGAACCATGCCTCCTGGAGGTCACACTTATCCTCTCTCCCCAGCAGAGACCTCTGCCATGAAAGAATATATTCAAGAAAATCTACAGCGGGGGTTTATTCGCCCTTCCACTTCTCCTGCAGGGGCTGGATTCTTCTTCATGGAGAAGAAGGATGGAGGCCTACGTCCTTGTATTGACTACCGGGGTCTAAACAAAATCACCGTTAAGAACCGGTATCCCTTGCCTCTGATCGCAGAACTTTTCGACCAACTGAAGGGGGCTAAAATCTTCTCTAAGTTGGATCTCCGTGGGGCGTACAACCTTATCCGCATCCGGGAAGGTGACGAATGGAAGACAGCATTCAACACTCGATGGGCACTATGAGTACCTCGTAATGCCCTTTGGTCTCTGCAATGCCCCCGCTGTCTTTCAGGAATTAGTGAACGACATTTTCCGGGATCTCTTGGGAAAGTTTGTGGTCGTATACCTAGACGACATCCTGATTTTCTCCAAGGACCTTGCAAGCCATCGCTCCCAGGTGAAGGAAGTACTCTCTCGTTTGAGGAAGAACTCTCTCTTTGCCAAGCTGGAAAAATGTGTATTTGAAGTGTCCAAGATTCCTTTTCTGGGCTATATCATCTCCCCAGAGGGTTTCGAGATGGATCCCGTTAAAGTGTCTGCAATCCAAGAGTGGCCCCTTCCGCTGAGCACCAAGGCGATCCAGAGATTCATTGGTTTTGCCAATTACTACCGGCAATTCATTAAGGGGTTCTCTTCTTGTATAGCTCCTATCCTGGCCCTCATCCGAAAAGGGGGTAAACCCAGTTCCTGGCCTCCATCTGCTATTGAAGCCTTTCAATCCCTGAAGGATGCCTTCACTTCCGCTTCGGTTCTCCGCCATCCTGATCCGGGGTTACCTTTCTTCATTGAGGTGGATGCTTCTGAAGTTGGAGCTGGAACTATCTTGTCCCAAAGGCATCCCTCTGATGGAAAGCTGCACCCATGTGCATATTTCTCTAAGAAGTTCTCTCCTGCTGAACATAACTATGATGTAGGAAATCGAGAACTCCTGGCTGTCAAGCTCGCCTTCGAAGAGTGGCGTCACCTCCTTGAAGGTTCCTTGATTCCAGTCACGATCTTCACCGATCATAAGAATCTCGAATTCATTCAATCTCTCAAGAGGCTGAACCCCAGGCAGGCAAGGTGGGCTCTCTTCTTTTCCCGATTTAACTTTATCTTGACTTATCGCCCTGGCTCCAAGAATCGGAAGGCCGATGCTCTGTCGCGAAGTTTCTCTCCGGTGGATCGTTCTCCTGAAAGACAAGAGCCAATTATTCCTCCTGTCAAGATCATCGCTTCATTGTACCCTCAGTTTGCTGATCAAATCCTGGCTGGTCAATCTTCTGCCCCTCCTGATACCCCCATCGGAATGGCTTTTGTACCTCCTGAGCTTCGTCTGCCTATCCTGCAACAGACTCATAGTTCCAAACAAGCGGGACATCCTGGTCCTGTTAAAACTCTTGAACTTTTACGGTGTCTAGTCTGGTGGCCAACAATCCGTAAAGATGTCAAAGACTTTGTTTCTGCCTGTACTGTTTGTGCCACTTCCAAGTCCAGCCATTCTCGCCCCAGTGGGTTACTACAGCCGTTGCCTGTTCCCTCTCGTCCTTGGACGCATTTGGCAATGGACTTCATTGTTGAACTTCCTCCCTCCAGTGGGAACACCGTGATCTGGGTTGTCATTGACCGCTTCAGCAAGATGGCCCACTTCATCCCTCTACGGAAGCTTCCATCTGCAGTGGAGTTGTCACAGTTGTTCATCCAGTTCATTTTTCGCCTGCATGGCTTCCCGGCCGAGATTGTTTCTGACAGAGGGTCACAATTCACGGCAAAGTTCTGGCGTTCCCTGTGCAAAGATCTGGGTATTAATCTTCAGTTCTCCTCAGCTTATCATCCCCAGACTAATGGAGCGGCTGAGTGAGTGAACCAAGCCTTGGAACAGTTCTTGAGGAACCACGTTTCCCTTTGTCAAGATGATTGGTCTGATCTCCTCCCGTGGGCGGAATTTGCTCATAACAATGCCTGCCACACTTCCACTGGAAGGTCCCCATTTATGTCGGTGTATGGTCAACATCCTCAAGCCTTCCCACAAGACTTTGTGTTGTCTGATGTTCCGGCCGCTGATGACCATGCAGCCCACATGTCTGCTATTTGGGCTGCAACCAAGTCAAACCTGGAGAAGAGTGCTCTGGTTCATAAGATGTTTGCAGATCGTAGACGTAGACCCTCTCCTCCCTACAAGGTCGGTGATAAAGTCTGGTTGTCTTCCAGGAACATTCGGTTGAAGGTACCATCTCCTAAGTTGGGTCCGAGGTTCGTAGGTCCGTTCTCCATCTCGGAAGTGATCAACCCTGTGGCTGTCAGACTTCAGCTTCCCCCTGAGATGCGAATTCCCAACGTGTTTCATGTCTCCTTGGTGAAACCTGCTACCTCCAACCGCTTTTCTGTTGTCCAGCCTCCCCCTCCTACCATCTCTGTGGATGGTCAACAAGAATATGAGGTGGAGAAGATCCTTGACTCCAGAATCTCCAGGGGCTCTCTTCAGTACCTCATTAAGTGGAAAGGCTTTGGCCCTGAAGAATGCTCCTGGGAAGGACGCTCTGATGTCCATGCTCCTCGTCTGGTGAGGGAGTTCCACTCCAAATTTCCCCAGAAGCCAGGTCCTGGTGGTCCGGAGGCCCCCCGTGAAGGGGGGGGTACTGTCACGATCGCCGCCCGGAGCAGGTCCAGGAGCTCCGGGTGGAGCATCCTTCCCTGCCGGCGTCGCTCCCAAAATGGCGGCGCCCTTGGCCGCCAGGTGGGTAGCGGCGCCGGCGCGATGACGTCAGCGCGTTGACGCCGATGACGTCAGAATTCAAATATAAAAGCCTTGCCAAGACGCCAGAATGGCGCCCAAGTAAAGGATTCGTTCCTGTGTGTTTCCTGGGTTTCCTGTCTGCTATTTTGAAGACTTATCCTGTTCCTGTTTGTTGCTGACCCCTTGCCTGGACTTTTGGACTTTGCTGATATTCTGCCTGCCCTTGAACCCTTGCCTGGACTTTGGTTATTCTCCTGATTTACCCCTTGTTGTACACCGCGACCTTGACTCCCTTGTGGGCTTCCTCCTTGATCCTGACAACCTCCCTGGTGGGAGCATCCCGGCTCTCTGACATTAGCCTCCCAGACTATCAGTCTATCCAGGTCATGCTGCAAGGATGCCACATCCTGCATGAAATTAATTGGCTGGCATATTTGTGTGTCATTGAATGACCAAATAAAACAAAAGTGAGAACAATACAAAATCCTGCAGAACCCCGCTGAGAACGCTACTCTAAACAGAGAATGTTCTAATCCCAGCCAATCTCTGTAAAAAATCCTTCAATCTGTTTCCCATCCACACTCAAACAGCATTACTAATATCAACAAACCTTATCTTAAAAGTAATTGTCTCTTCGGCACTGTATCCAAAGCTTTGACAAAGTCCAAATAGACCACATCTACTGTCTTAGTACCTACTTACCTTGTCATATGCTATTATACTTGCTTGACAAGATCAATCCATTCTCCACAACATAATCTTAAATGCAATGGAATAACAAACCTTCAAATAGCTTGCATACAACTGACATGCTTGCATGCCTGTAATTGTCAGGATAAGAACATTAACCCATTTGAATTTGTGATTAACATCAGCTTTCATCTAATCCATAGGTACCTGATTAAAGTCTGAGAAAATCAGAAAAAAGTAACCTTACTATAGGTAAATTGAGTTATCTACGTGCCCAAGTGTATATTCCATCAGGACCTGGGCCACAATAATTTTGATTTAACATTTAAGTATCATATCCTGCTTCAGTCACTGGAGCCATGGGCACCTTTACAGATGTTATCCTGCAACTCCTCAATTGACTGCTCAATTTTGTAAGTTTAGGAAAAGAACTGGTAATTCACATCTGCTTTTTCAGTATCCCTTGTAATCAAAATGTCTAAAATTTTAATGAAGCCACACTCCATCCAAAAGCTATTGGGAATTAGTCTTTGCTTGGGTGCAATAAGTTCTCATTTTCTTTTTTTGCTTTCCTGATTGCTGCTTTACAACACTAAATCCTACTACTTATCCTCATTATAGGTAGGCAGCGCTTACTTTTGTGAATATGTAAAGGAGGTTTTTAAAGGCCATCCAGAGTGTAGATCTCATTTATTGATGTCACAAAAAAATGTGTATTATAATAAATAAAGTACAGTATATGGAAGTAAAGTGTTAGAAGTAACCTCGGAGTTCCATGACCTGTATGCTTTTATATGGTCATGGAACGCCTCGTGACTTATAATATTCTAATATTTTACAATAGGGGTACTTTATTCATAAATATATATATATATATAAATATATATATATGAATCACTGAACTAATATTTGGTTGTATAACCACTGAGATCTGCTGCACATCTGTGTTACATGGAGTCGACCAACCTCTAGCACCTGTTACATTCAACAATTCTTCTGCACCTCTTGGTTTTGCCTTGGAAAAGCACCCCACCCCACAAGTTTTTATTAGATTACGGTCCAGGCATTTGGCTGGCCCAAACTGTCCGTGGTGACAAAGTAAACGTACCAGGGGATGCACCCTGGTTTGAATCACTTTGTGTGCCAGCCTGTATTGCTTTTTACAGTTGAAATTGGGAGGGCCTCCCTTAGGAGCTGTGCACCAAGCGGAACTACTAGAGAAAGGGCCTGAGTGTGCACGTGATTTTGTACAGAGTTCCAAACTGTCCCTGGCCCATAGACGCAAAAAGAATAATCTTGCTTTCATCAGTCCACAAAATGTTGTGCCATTTCAGTCAATGTGTTCTTTGGCATATTGTAACCTCTTCAGCACGTCTTTTTTTAGAAAATCGGACTTTGTGGGAGCTGCTTGCCGATAGCTTAGCTTTACATAGGCATCTTCTAATTGTTACAGTACTCAAAGGGTCTTTGCCATTTTGGCTATTCTTCTATCCATTTGAATGGTAGTTTTCTGTTTTCTTCCAGATCTCTCAGGTTTTGGTTGCCATTTTAAAGCATTTGAGATTATTTTAGTTGAGCAGCCTATTATTTTTTGCATATGTATGTTTTCCCCTCTCCAACAATTTTTTTAATCAAAGTACGCTGTTCTTCACAACAATGTTTGGAACAACCCATTTTACTCAGAATTTCAGAGAAAAATGCATTATAACCAGCATGCACAACATTTGCTGCCTTCCTTCTTTAAATAAGGGCCATAATTGACACCTGTTTTTTCACAGAATAAATGACCTGACTAATTGAACTCCACACTGATATTATTTGGAACAAGCTATTATTTTTAAGGGCTATTATTTTGAACAAGCCTCAATTAATGATTCAATTACACAGAATTACACAGAATCAGCAGCATGTCATGACTGTTGGGTCTGTTGGTTTTCTATTACTGTACTACACCTACTAGTAAATTATTTGTCGTGTACAAATATAAATTCTACCAAAAACAGTGATTGATCAGGTTTGCAATTTTCTCCCAGATCCATAAATAGGTACCAGGATCATTGATTGGTTGCTATGTTACTATGTTACAAAAGCTAAGTAAATATATTTAATTCTACTACAATAGAATTATTCCAGAATAGTGGTTCATCTTTATATATGTCTTTATTGTTGATCCCACATAATGTTTCACATTAAAAGGTTCATTCCTTTGTTAAAACTACAGAAGAGAATGTGTTTACAAGAAGAAAGTGACAAAAAAACACAAACATGATACTTTCTTGAATAGTCGAGGTTTACTAAGTTTTACAATTACTTATTTGCTTATCTCAACAATTTTACAAAAGTATTTTAATGCTCCTGGTGGCTGTTCTGGGCTCTCTGCCAAAAGCCAATTAAGTTAGAAACTTTGTATCTTTTTCGGGCTGTTCAGTGCAGGAGATGAGAGACAAAGTCGGGACATTTCAGTAACAAGCCGGGACTGCGGATTGAGCTGTCAAAAGCAGTACTGTCCTGCTTAAAATGGGACATTTGGGATGTATGCTAATATGTTACTGCCTCTCTAAATAATGGCCACTAGGCAGTATTTATGAGTTCAGTCATGGCCAAGTCTGCCATAGTTTTCAGAGAACATGTCAAGCTGCATAAAGAGTAATTATCTGGCACTGTCTTTTGACTCCTCTGAGTGATTAATAATCAATAACCGATGATGAAGAATCTAGTGAAGGGGCAGCTTGTCCACATATACCAAAAAACTCCATGTAACATTGCCTGTTTACTTTAATTTTATAGAAATGCAATCACTTTTTCTTTCACTATTTTTCTATTTAGATATTGATTTACATATACCAATAACATATTATATTAATATTTGCTAAAAGTCTACATTCTGCAGAAAAACCCTCTGATCACCAGCAACAATGAAACCAATCTCTCAGCATTCGTATCATTCCCTTCTAGATAAGTAACAGTAACATGGAGTATTACCAAGGTTTTCTTGACAATATAAAGATATAATGCCACGGGCTGAGTGCATTTATACATGGGCCTTCGAGATCATTTTAATTGTTTTATATTTTAAAACATAGGCTAAATTTTTATATTATAATACACAAGTTGGAATGACTGAGTTGTAATACATGACACCGGAAAACATTAATAATAACTGATATATGTTTAACAGTATATTTATTAAATTTTAAACATACCTTTCTACTTTTAAGCACACCTTATATACACAAATTCTCACATATACACATAGGGGCAAATTCACTAAGCGCCGAAACGCCGAACGCTAGCGTTAATTCGCTAGCGTTTGGCATTTTTGTTACTGCGCAAATTCACTAACGAACGCTGGCGTAGTTTCGCTAGTGTTACTTCGCACCCTTACGCCAGGCGAATTTTCGCTAGCGACGTAACTACGCAAATTCACTAACTTGCGCAGTGTACTGAACTCTACCTTTTACGCTAGACTTCCTTCGCCACCTCAGACCTGGCGAAGCGCAATAGAGTAGATAGGGATTGTTTAAAAAAAAGTCAAAATTTTTTCTAAGTCCCAAAAAACGCTGGCGTGTTTTCTACATTATGGGTGATAGGCTGAAAAAGATCGAAAAATTTTTTGGGGCTCCCCTCCTTCCCCCCTACATTTCCTGACTCATGGCAACTTACCTAGACAGTGGGCACATGTGTAGGGCAAAATAAATTTTTTATTTGCTGATTTGAAGGTTTTCTAGGCATTTGTAGTGCTGATACGTATTCCTCCATTGAAATTTGAATTTGGCGCCGTATGCAAATTAGCCTTCGCTAGCGTAACTTCGCTTTACATAGCGAATCAACACTAGCGCAACTTCGCAACCTTACGCTACCCCTGAGCGCAACTTCGGATTTTAGTGAATTTGCGGAGCGCTGGCGAAACTACGCCTGGCGAAGTGCGGCGAAGTTGCGCCTGGTGAATTAGTGAATTTGCCCCATAGAGCTTCCAACTCTCCCGGACTGATTTGGAGTTACCCAATTTTTCTACCCCACCTCCAGGACTCCCAGCATTTAAGTTCCCCGTTTTCCTGTAGAATATTCATGGCACATGTGCTGCAAGCAATCTCTTGCCAAAACAGCTCTGTTCACATTTCTTATACAAATGTCTATTTTTTTTTCTTGTAATAGGCCAACAGTAAAAAAAAACACAATTTCAGTAGATTACACTATTTTAAAATGATTATGTCAGACCAACTGTATGAGTTCCATAATTTCATTGGGGGCAATTAACAGTCTTTACATAGAATCCCTCTCACACCTACAAACACCCATACTCCTATAAATATATTCTTTTGCACATATCTTTATATATATTGAAACATACTAGAAGAAAGTATCTTTATATAATTTCACATTCTTATAGAGACTTGCACACACACTCCCTCACTAGCTCGAAAGTACGCTCATATATCCATACATACAGTACTAGAAAATACACACGATAATATATATGTCTCTCCTTAACTGTTACATGCACCCCTTTAATAGAATTCTGAACGTTCAGGCAGACAATCAGAAGCTATAGAATAATAAAGGGTTAAGTTGGTTAAACAAGAATGTCCTACACAGAACAAGGCACTCATTACAGAAACAACTAATTACAAGTTATCAGGAACAGGCTGCCTGAATGCAGCTGCACAGTGTGGTTGTGTGACAGCCAAACAAATACACTGGGATGAGACAATGAGGGAGTAAGGGAAAAAGAAGATGGAAGGGGGGATAGACATTGGTTTGGAAAATAAATGGGGGAGAGAGAGTAAGGCAAAATAAAATAAAGTGTAAAAAAGGCAGAAATGTTTGTGGAAGAGAGAAAAAATTTCAGCTTGGTAAATCTGTGCTAATTTTTAAAATAAGATAAATTATCCCTAGTAGGCGGGATAATCTTTTCGAATATGTTCGTCGCTATGGGGTTATTACAGAAACACTTTGTATTCATGTCTGAAAATAATGTGTGTATTGAAAAAAATATATCTCAACACAGAAGCAAGTTTACTATTCTGTAGCTTCCCATATTGCTATTCATCTCCCCCCCCCCCAAGCTTCCCCTACCACTAGTGTACCTGATGTAAGCCACGATCCAAAAGAATTATTTCTGGGGCACTAGTCTCTGGGTTCTGATGGACATGGACATTTCCTGGGTGGGAATCACAGTGCACAAATCCATGAACCAAAATAATCTCATTGAACAACTTCCCCAAAGCATGAGATACCCAAGAACAAAAGCTGGTAAATTTGGATCAGGTCACTTTCAGACATGGGCCTCTGCAACAGACTGGATCACTTCTCTCATCTTTGCAACCACAGAGGATTTACCTCCCTTAAACACAATTTAAATGTAAAATTGATTATGTTGGGTGCAAAAATTCGGCATTGTTTCTATTCAGCATGAATTGTTTTATTTTAATCTTCACTTTGCAGGCATGGTCATGCCATAAAGGGATAGTTTCTTTATAGAACAAATTGCATTTGAACAGCAAAAAGGAAACACAGTGCAATAAAAATCAAAAAATATTATACAAGTAATAGACTTGGTATTTCACCTTAATTTAGTCTTTGGATCAACTAGCAGTTAGGCAGATTTTATATAGACATGAAGGGTTGAACTTGATGAACATGTCTTTTTTTCAAGTTACTATGTCACCGTGTAAGTACTATAACTTCTTAAGGCAATACTATTTTGTATGGCACCCTACCAGATAACACATTTGCCATTTGCTTTGCTCCGGAGGCACGTGCTTCGTCTGCCTACCCATAGTTTCAGTCCTGTTCATGCAGACCACTAGAAACTGTGCAATTACTTTGAACCCTGTAAACTACATTAAAGAAACAGTCAAAACAATACCCATCTATTTACAAAGCATAAGAGATAAGGGCAAACACTGACTAACATGCAAATCGACAGTGTAGAAACATATGCGGCTCAAAAGTAAACGTACCGATTCACATCGCTGGTGGGAAGGAAATAAAGGACATTTTGTTGCCTGCAGTAGCCAATTTTAATTGTGAGTGTGTGTTATCACCCTAAAGAGACAAAAATTGTTATTGCCCAGAAGCTCAAAAACGTATACAGATCTGTATGTGGAAAGTACAAAAAACACAGCACTTGCCCCATTTTAGTCAATGACTGCTATTAGCTCCATCTACATTTTTCTATATGCCATTTGCTTTCAATTCATATTTACACAGTAGTACAGTATATGAGCATACAATTATTGCGATGTATATTGTAAGCAGATTGCATAGTGCAGCTTTTCATGAACATTGTATTTACTACAGTGCCCCTGTTTTCTTTACTCTGTCTGGTTTCATATTTCAATCACCCATAGAGATATAGAGACTGAGCTGCAAACAAGAGTAAACTCAATACATTTAAAGGAAGGATAAGTTGTTTTTTTGTGGAAACAAGCATCATATAAATCCAAGAGACGTATGTATTACTCTTCAGCACTCATCGGGTGAATATTTAAAGTACTGATAATAGAGAGGGTTGTCTCAATGCCTTCAAAGCTGCCAGTCACACAGGGGGGTGCACAGTATTGTAAGAGTACATACAAATTCTACAGTATTAATTATAGCTCTGCAGGAAACTGAGTTAGTGACACTAGGACCCTCCTCACTTGTTTTTCATGATACTAGTTAACCCTCTGACAACTATAAAGCAGGAGGGAAACACCGACCTGGTTCACATCAATTTGATTACGCTGCATATATCCTGTCATTGATCTGCCCTCCTTCCTTGTACTCCATCACCAATACACGTTTTGTGGTAAATTCCCAGTAGATTATGGGTATCTGAAGAAAGCAACAATGTCAAGACCAATACAAGAAAGAAACATGAGAAGTTATTATAGTGAAATATAAATGTATGCGACAGACCAAATAGGAGTCTGTGTACACAGTAGATAAAGGAGCACTAAAGACCAGTGAGGAGGTAATATATGGAGAAGGTAGAGCTGCAGGAGAGAAAAATATGAATGGAAGCCAAGCTACAAGGTAGTACAAGGAAAAAAGGAAGATAGAGCCCTTGGATGGAGATCATAGACGAAGAACATAACAGAAATAGTGATAAGCGTATTTATTCGCCAGCCATGGATTTGCAGCAATTTGCTGCAATTTGCAGATTTGCAGAATTTTTTCACTAAAATTTGCAACGGAAAATTTTGCTGTGAAAAAACACCCATTGACTTTGATACATTTGGACAAAACAGTCACCATAAGAAAAACCGCCCATTGACTTTAATACATTAGAACAAAAAAAGTTGCCATAAGAAAAAACGGCCATTGACTTTAATGCATTTGGAGAAAAAAATTTGCCAGAAGAAAAAACACCCATTGACTTTAATGCATTAGGACAAAAAAGTAGCCATAAGAAAAAATGGGAGATTAGTCCCCAGCAACAAATTGCCTCAACTTCAGGCAACTACGTAAATCCAAAGCAATCCCGATGGTGATTCGTATTCTTGCCGGTGGGAAGGCAGTTCGGGGAGATTAGTCACCCGCAGTAGAGGAATGAATTAGGACAAAAAGAGTCGCCATAAGAAAAAACACCCATTGACTTTAATGCATTTGGAGTGAGAAAAATTGTCATGCGTAAAAATGCAAATTGACTTCAATGAGTTTTGCGAAAGAACAGATATACAAGTATGGGACCTGTAACCCAGAATGTTTGGGAACTGGAGTTTTCTGGTCTTTAATTTGGATCTTCATACCTCAAATCTACTAGAAAATCATGTAAACATTAAATAAACCCAACAGGCTGGTTTTGCTTCCAATAAGGATTAATTATAACATAGTTTGGATCAAGTTCAAAGCACTGTTTTATAATCACTGAGAAAAAAGAAAATTTTTTTAAATTTTGATTATTTGGATCAAATGGAGTCTACAGGAGAGGTTCTTTCGATAATTTGGTGCTTTCTTGATAACAGGTTTCCAGATAATGGATCCCATACCTGTACTGTAACAAGGGACTAATGACAAGGATATAAATATTCAGGTGTCCACTGGGGTCCATCAGCTAGACAGGATAACAGAAAAGGTAAGCACACATGAAAGATGCTGGGGTAAATAGTGAGTTTGGGTTGAAAAGAAGCTGTCCACCATATAAAACCCTTCAGTGTATCTCCCAGTAGCATTAAAAAAAAACTGTCAAGAGTATGTATGTATGTGTATTTATATATATATATATATATATTTATATATACATATATATATATATATATATATATATATATATATATATGTACACACACATATATATAAGCATGTGTGTGTAATCATATACACACATGAGACAGTATATCTACCATGCCATAAAGTCATGGGTACAATTGCAAGAGTAATTTATGCTGCTCAAGACTGCAGAGAGCTCTTGTGCCCATTGCATCTTGCACTGGATTATGAATATGGTAGAGGGTACATAGCATAGCACATCCTTTTAAGCTTGCCACAGCAAGAAAGTACAGTAAGTGCAGGTATCTCCAGTAATTTGCAAGGGATGCCTATGTGCAATGCAAGTGACTGCTGGAATGTTGAAACGGTCACTGCAATTGAACTCTGAAGCAGTGGAAATGGGTTCCCTGGAGTGATCAATACCTCTTCACTTTCTGACAGGCAAGAGTGAATCTGTGTAGTAGGGGAATACTACTCATGGCTTCATCCTGTGTTTCCAGTGAAAGCAAACTTTAACTATGCTGCTTACAGTGCATTTCTTGATCTTTCCATGCTTCCTATTTTGTGGCAACAGTTTACGGAAGGCTCTCTCCTGCACAGTAATGAACTTCCTAGCACCCCCAGAAGATCAAAGGTTATTATAGCAGCAGGACCTACGTCCGGGATCCCCAACCTTTTGAACCCGCGAGCAACATTCAGAAAAAAAAGGAGTTGGGGAGCAACACTAGCATGAAAAATGTTCTTGGGGTGCCGAATAAGTGCTGTGATTACCTGTTTGATAGCCCCTATGTGGATTGTCAATCTACATTGAGGCTCTGTTGGGCAGTGCACCTGGCTTTTATGAAACCAAAACTTCCCTCCAAGCTTTGAGGCAACTTGGAGCAACATCCAAGGGGTTGGAGAGCAACATGTTGCTCACGAGCTACTGATTGGGGATCACTGACCTACATCATACGAATACCCTTGTTCCCAAGCCATAAAGTGTAATGAGCATGATTACAAGGAAAATCTTAGAAGGAAGCTATATGACCCCTTGTCTTTTGTTTATTTATCATTTAAAAAAAGATCTTTAGCTATTTGTTTCTAATACCCTGATTTGTTTCTAATACCCTGATTTGTAATGAGTTATCATGATTTGTAAGCAGTTATCATATCACCTTGCAAGTACATTTTCTTAAGTGATAATCTTTTCTTGTAATTATCATATTTAATTGTATCTCAAACCAATTTTTGTCTGTGCACATGCCATTTCTATCTGTGTGCATGCCACCTTTGTCTCACTACTTAAGGTCACCATAGACGTTAAGATTTTTCTTTCCTTAACGACCAATCCGACAAGTAAGACTCCAGTGGTATGTACACAAACAAAAATTGGTATGATATACTATTAGCATAGTTTGAGGCAATTGCATAAATGTACTGGCAGGTGCAGGCCCGGATTTGTGGAAAGGCCACCAAGTCCCGGGCCTAGGGTGGCAAGATTTTAGGGGGGCAGCATGCCACCCAACCATATCCACACTGGTTCAGAAACACTGTGGATGCATGGGGAATACAATCTTTTTTTTACAATGCCCATTGCTCCAGACCTTATAATGAAAATGTGCATATATGCATGAATAAATGGGAGGGGACAGGGCGACGAACAGCTGCAAGCCTAGGGGCACCCGCTATGTAAATCCGGCCCTGGGCAGATGAATGACAGTGCAGGTATAAAACATTTTCCCCTTTTTTACTGATATTGCTTTAAACAAATGGAAACCATACCATTTTATGCACCCTGCTAATCTAGAGCTCACAATCTTTCCTGGCTCCTAGATATTATCTTATAATATACTGGTACCTACAGTCTACTTGCATAATAAAAACTAACCATGCCTACTTTATCTGGGTTAACATAAAATAGGGGATAAGACAACTCCCTACAAATATAAACAATGCAATCCTGAAGCCCCTGATGCTCCTCAGGAAGGAGAAACTAGAGACTACTGCTGCCATTTTCTCTGCATTGCGACCCTCATTTTGGAAGTCCAGCTCCAGAGGTAAGTTTTTCTTTGCTTCTTCTATAAGCCACATAAGTTCACACTGCGGGAAAATTTTCTTCACAACATGTAGGAGGACCTATAGCAGTAAGAGTTATATATCAGCAATACACAGCTTCCCCTGCAATTTATAAAGAACAAGTGTAAACACACACGTTAGAAATCTATTCCTATATACAGTTAGTAAGAGTGAAGACAGACGAGGATATTTGTCTCCCCACAATAAATCACCTTTAGCCGTGGCAACTAATCTCCCCTGAATGCAATTTATTTCAGGTAACACTTTGCTCCCTTTTGTAAATCTCCTTTACCCTGTTTTCTTTCGCTCTCACGTCTTTTATAGTTACCTGTTCTCATTACTTAAATGTCATCAATATTTGTTTGTCAAAAATACCTTTATTTATCCTACTTCTCAATCTCTGCTTTTTGATATTTCCCATACCTCTGGATACATTCCCACCCTTTCACCATTCTCCTAATAATATCATAAAATGTGTTATGAAGGCTAAAAATTATAAACTATTGCTCTGTAGTGTTAATGTTTAGCCTTTACATCAGTTTGCTGCTTTTCCTTCTCCTGCTTTCAGACATTATGCATCACATTATGTGCTCCACAAACTGCTTCATCTGCCACATTCTGATGCCTTAGTAATGTATAATTGAGCTAATTGCTTCTCTTTGAAAACTGCAATAAGAAAGGCCATAAATCTCCTCTGCGCTGCCAGGTGAAAATTGTTTCTGTTATGAGGGAATGGGGATTTATTAATACCCTGTGACCCTGTTTAGATGCCCCTATGAGATCCTGTGGATGGCTGATGAATTATTGCTCATAACAAGTCTGCATTTGGCATAGCAACACTCATCCATCAGTGCCAACAATGCCTCCATCCATCTTCTCAGCATCAAAATAAGTGGTTGAAGACCCCCAGTCTGATGCTTTGATACACAGTCACTCAGTAGAAATTAATTCTAAGTACTGTATAGGCAAATTATTATACTTCCCCAAGGGTACTTTGCATACAAATGTGTTACTACCTCCTTGACAAGATCCTCACAAATGACAACACAGCACAACATCTGAAAAAGGAGTACTGGGAGCTTGGCTATGTACCACGCTTAAAGTTTAGGTGTATTCAGGGGCACAAGCAGTGCTGGATTTCTTTGTGGGCCGCCCCTAGGCCGCGCGGTCCGACCAGGCGGCCGCGCGGTCCTAGCGCCCGCCTACACATCCCCTTCCCAGCGCGCCGGCAAAAAAATGCCGGCGCTGCTGGTGTAATTGAATGGGGACGCACATGTCCCCATAATGAGGCTGGGCGGCATGCCTCCCCTAATTTTTTGCCACCCTAGGCCCGGGCCTATGCGGCCTTGCCGCAAATCCGGGCCTGGGCACAAGATATTCCAAACCTGCTAGGTGCTATCCAACTTTGATAAAGGTCCCACTGTTGGAACAGCACAAATTCGTAATGCGATCAGCCGAATGTAGGTGGACCTGAAAAAGAACATGCCGAAATAGCTAATATAATGGAGGAAAACAGACAAGAGACTAGACCTCAATTTGAAATACTCCCAAACCCATATAAAGACTCTGATAATAGAGAGCACTCACCCGAACACACTGTATGCCGACCTTGCCGTCTGTGCTGACAAATGCACGCGTTTCCGGAAGAACACGCTGAATATTGTATCCACTAAGCAACCAAATCATGGAGCATCAGGCAGCATTTATTGAGAATTCTCAATAAATTTGGACTTTTTATATGACCCCAAATGCTGCCTGGTGCTCCATGATTTGGTTGCTTAGTGGATACCAAATAAAGACTCTACCTGTGACTTGATGTTTTCATACTCCTCTGTCCTTGCCTCCATACATCTTAGTTCAGTAAAATAATCCCAAATTATGGCTTCTGTCTAAAAGGACCATAAAACATTTATTAAAAACACCTTTAATTATTTTACAGAATAATATGTTGAAACTGGGTGAACAAGAGAGGCGCAGCGCCTTCAGTAGTTTATTCTTATAATAGCTTTTATTTCCATGCACGCAAATGCATTATGAACTGCACATTCTACCTGTATTCCAAATCAAAACATGAAGAAAAATGTATCAAATTTGTGTTATTTCTTTACAGAAAGTGAAAAAAAGGGAATATTAGACTGTTAAAAAAAATAGCAGCGTCTGCATTCTTCTTTACAAACTCAAACATTCAATGTATAAACTGAAAAATGTTTCAAGATTTTGCTTTCCTTTGGATCACAGAACTAACAAATAGGCCCAACACCAAAGTGTGAGAAACATCCCCATTTCATGATACTTGCGCTACCATGCAAAATGTTGCACCATTTCTCTTTAGGCCAGTCAATGTGTTTTTTGGCAAATTGTAACCTCTTCAGTGTGTCTTTTTTTTAATAATGGAACTTTGCAGATAGCTTGGCTTTACATAGGCGTCTTCTAATTGTAACAGTACTCACAGGAAACTTTAGACCGTTTTTGATCTTCCTGGAGCTGAGTCTTTGCCATTTTGGCTATTGTTCTATCCATTTTCTTCTTCATTTTAAAGCATTTCACATAATTTTTCTGAGAATACTATTATTTTCTGCACTTCTTTATATGTTTTCCCCTCTCCAATCAACTTTTAATCAAAGTATGTTATTCTTCTGAACAATGTCTGGAATAACCCATTTTACTTAGAGAGAAATGCACTATAACCAGCTTGCACAGCATTTGCAGCCTTCGTCCTTAAAGAGATACTGACACCAGAAAATAAAAAATGTTATATCTATCATAAAATTGTCTTTGCATACGATTTATAATTTCTCCGTAAAAGTATTTGCCACATGCTTTTACTCTACCTTTCTTACCCCCATGTTCCTCTATGAGGGGGCTTGAAGAACAAATATTAGTCAGCACACCGATTCTTAGTATCTTTTCTTGATGGTGCACGTTCTGCAACGACCACTTTTCATTGACAGACCATGTAAGTTGTTTTTCATCCTAGGAAAGGATACACTATAAAGATCAAAGATCGTTATTCCTGTAGTTCAACATATGCTATATATATAATCAAATGTCCCTGTGGGCTTGCATATGTGGGTCAAACAAAGAGAACAGTTCGTGAACGCACGAGGGAACATAAGTCCGCTATTAATACTGGAAAAAGAGATCAGGCAGTAGCAGGCCATTTTATTGAGCATTCTCATAGAGTAAACCAATTGAAATTCCAAGTGTTGGAGACAGTAGATATAAAACAACGAGGAGGGATGCCCACAAGAGCACAAATAAAGGCTTTTTAAACCACATCCAAGTCGATGGTGCTGTTCATTTTCTACATTACCTCTATGAGGGGGCTGCCATATTTGTGCAGCAGGAGTCTGTTAGCATTAGAATCTCTAACTGACAGGCTGAGAAGGGACAGTCGGGTTGGCAAAACAGTCAGGTTAAAGCAGGGATCTGCAACCTTGGCTCTCCAGCTGTTAAGGAACTACAAGTCCCACAATGCAATTAAGGAGTCTAATGAAGGAGTCTAAATGCAAATGCATTGTGGGACTTGTAGTTCCTTAACAGCTGGAGAGCCAAGGTTGCAGATCCCTGGGTTAAAGGATCAGTAACATCAATTTTGTTTTATTAAAAAATCTAACAACAGGTGACCCATTCAATTACAACTGAGTAGGAGAAACAACAGCCTGCCAGAAACCAGTTCCATCCTAAAGTGCTGGCTCTTTCTGAAAGCACATGACCAGGCAAAATAACCTGAGATGGGCCTACACACCAATATTACAACTAAAGAGTATGCACACCTAAGGACCATAGGGCAGCAGAGTATGGCAACACAGGGAGCATAGGGAAGGCAGAACAAAGCCCTCCAGGCTACCAGAAAAAAAAAAGCTATCTCAGAGTTTTAAACTGTCAGTTTCAACTGTAAGGAATGTAATCAAGAAATTGAAGGCTACAGGCACAGTTGCTGTAAAACCCAGGTCTGGCAGGCCAAGAAAACTACAGGAGCGGCATATGTGGAGGATTGTGAGAATGGTTACAGACAACCCAAAGATCACCTCCAAAGACCTGCAAAAACATATTGCTGCAGATGGTGTATCTGTGCATCATTATAAAATTCAGCACAATTTGCACAAAGAACATCTGTATGGCAGGGTAATGAGAAAGAAGCACTTTCTGCACTCATGCCACAAACAGAATTGCTTGCTGTATGCCAAAGTTCATTTAGACAAGCCACAGTCATTTTGGAACAAAAGTGCTTTGGACTAATGAGACAAAAATGTAGTTATTTGGTCATGACAAAAAGTGCTTTGCATGGTGGAAGAAGAAGACCGCATTCTAAGAAAAACACTTGCTACCTACTGTCAGATTTGGTGGTGGTTCCATCATGCTGTGTGGCTGTGGGGCTGTGGGGCTAGTTCAGGGACTGGGGCCCTTGTTAAAGTCAAGGGTCAGATAAATTCAACCCAGTATCAACAAATTCTTCAGGATAATGTTCAAGCATCAGTCACAAAGTTGAAGTTAAGCAGGGGTTAGATATTCCAACAAGACAATGACCCTGAACCCACTTTGAAATCTACAAAGGCATTTATACAGAGGGAGAAGTACAATATTCTGGAATGGCTGTCACAGTCCCCTGACTTGAATATCATCGAAAATCTATGGGATGATTTGAAGCAGACTGTCCATGCTCGGCAGCCATCAAATTTAACTGAACTGGAGAGGATTTTGTATGGACGAATGGTCAAAAATACCGCCATCCAGAATCCAGACACTCAACAAAGGCTATAGGAGGCGTCTAAAGGCTGTTAGATTTGCAAAAGGATGCTCAACTAAGTATTGATGTAATATCTCTGTTGGGGTGCCCAATTTTTTTGCACCTGTCTAATTTTGTTATGATGCATTTTGCTTATTTTCGGTTTGTCCAATAAACGTTGTCACTGCTGAAATCCTACTGTTTCCATAAGGCATGTTATATATTAAAAGGAAGTTGCTACTTTAAAAGCTCAGCCAATGATAAACAAAACTCCAAAGAATCAAGAGGGTTCCCAAACTTTTTTATATGACTGTATATGTAACTTGTTATGTTCATATTTTGAAAATAATTTTTTTAGTGTCATTATTAGGGATGCACTGAATCCACTATTTTGGATTCGGCCCAAAATCCTTCCCAAAAGATTTTGCCGAATACCAAACCGAATCCTAATTTACATATGCAAATTAGGGGTGTGAAGGGGAAAACATTTTTACTTCCTTGTTTTAAGACAAAAAGTCACGTGATTTCCCTCACCGCCGCTAATTTGCATATCCAAATTAGGATTTGAATTCAGTTAGGCCCGGGCAGAAGGATTCGGCTGAATCCGAATCCTGCTGATAAAAGCCAAATTCTTGCCGAATCCCTCGATTCGGTGCATCCCTAGTCAGTATCACTTTAAATAAGTGCTGTATTTGCATCAGCAGCATGCATGTCATGACTGTTGGGTTTACTAGTAAACTATTTACCATGTAGAAATATGATTTCTGTCAAAAAACAGTGATTGATCAGGTTAATGCTGTCGGACTTCTACTATTCTGAACACAATTGAGTATCAAGAGATTGTCTTTGCATGAGCTTTATAACTTTGCCATAAAAGTACCTGCTGATTTACATTTCCTATCAGAACCCTCAAGTTCCTCTATGAGGGGGACTGCCATATTTGTTCTGCACATTAGTGTTCTAATTCTAAATGACAGGTTGCAAAGGGACTGTCTTAGAAAAACAGTACATTTTAGTAACTTCAGGTAATTACTTACAAAAACAAACCTATCCATGAAAAACTATCAACATGACCTATAGGTAATTTTGTATATTATACTTTAAAGGGAGTTTTTTCTAGTCAGACGTTTCTCAAGGAGTGCACTTGAGAAAAGAGGTTGTACCTCCAAAATGTCGTGTGTGGATGTCAATAAACCACATGTATATTGCACAATTGCCGAGGTGTGTGCCATCTAATTTTCTATTTTTATGGATTAATGAAACCAAGGATTGCAACAAGGTTTCCAGATTGAGCACCACCCGAATACACGCACAGATATTGCACCATTATATTTTGGTGTTTATAACCTGTGCACCCTAGCTACATATGGAAGAATAGCTTTGCCTTGGAGTGTGAATACTGATCAGACTGATCTCATCAGCTCAACATGAAAAAGATTTATTCCACACCCAAATCTACGAATTTTGACCCCCATGTGATGTGTCCTGATGACGATCCTGTGTGGGTCAAAACGCGTAGAATGGAGTGTGGAATAAATCTTTTTCATGTTGAACTGATGAGAATAGTTGTGAGTGCTTTTATATATATATATTTATATATATATATATATATATATATATATATATATATATATATATATATATATATATATATATATATAGTCCTCCCAAATAGCAGCCGCACTCACAGGACTTATCCAAAATATAAATGCTTTTATTTAGAAACTAACGTTTCGGCTGTGACCCATGGGTTTGCGCTGACTAGGTTTCCTTCCCCTTTAAAAATCAGGTGTACTGCCAAACAGAGTCTTCTTTAGGTTACCATTCCACATAGTGGCTACCAAATATCCAATGACAGCCCTTACAGTTGTGTTCAGAATAATAGCAGTTTGTTTAAAAAATTGAATAAAGCTCAAAATCCTTATAATAGCTTTTATTTCTATACACACAAATGCATGGGGAACACTACACATTCTGCTGTAAATTCTATCAAATTTGTGTTAATCCTCAGGGCTTTCCTTTGAATGACTGAACTAATATTTAGTTGTATAACCAATGTTTCTGAGAACTGCTGCACATCTGTGTTGCATGGAGTCGACCAACTTCTGGCACCTGCTACATTCCACATATCTTCTGCATTTGTTGGTTTTGCCTCAGAAACAGCATTTAGATGTCACCCTTCAAGTTTTCTATTGGATTACGGTCTGGGTATTGGGCTGGTCACTCCATAATATTTTGTGGGTCTCATTCTAACACAGCTAAGGTGCATTAACCTTTAGACACCAGTTAGTTGATAGAGTTTAAAGAGTTTAAAGTCATCTTCCAAACTTTTTATTCAGTTCAATTGTTTTCAGATTGTTCCCCAGAAATAAAGACTTTTTTCAATTCATTCCATTATTTATTTTTTACTGTTTTTCCAAAATCTAAGTTTAAAGTTGAACATTCCGTCTCTGGTGTTTGAGTCTGGCAGCTCAGTAATTCAGGTGCAGACTCTAAACT